>NW_027103075.1:35000-368447 GCF_040182565.1 Anser cygnoides | reverse complement strand
TCTAATTGCAAACTCTGGGGTCTGCTCATAACTTAATTATTTAACAATTTATTTATTTATTTATTTATTTATGTTATTTATTTATTTAAGCATTCGAACATTTAACCATTTAATTATTTAATAAATATATCAATTATTTATTTATTTATTTATTGTTTGATTATTTAATTATTCGATTATTTAATTATTCATTTATTTAATTATTTGATTGCAGTTTTCACCATGTAATCATCACATATTGAGAATGAATTATTTAATTGTGATTTCTCCCATGCAATCATCACTTATGGACGTGGAATTATTTAATTGCAATTTCTCCCATCCAGTTATCACTTATGGAAACTTAATTATTTAATTGCAATCTCTGTGATATGCTCATTAATTATGGAGACTCAATTGTTTAATTCCAATCTCTCCCATGCAATTATCACTTATGGACACTGAATTAATTAATTGCAATTTCTCCCATGCAATTATCACTGATGGACATGTAATTAATTAATTGCAATCTTTCCCATGCAATTATCATTTATGGATGTGTAATCAATTAATTACAATCTCTCCCATCACCTCATCATCACTTAAGGGCACTGAGTTATTTAATTGCAATCTCTCCCATACAATTATCACTCGTGGAAGTGTAATTAATTAATTGCAATATTTATGGACGTGTAATCAATTAATTTATGGATGTGTAATCAATTAATTACAATTAATTGTGTGTAATCAATTAATTACAATCTCTCCCATCACGTCATCATCACTTATGGACATTGAATTGTTTAATTGCAATCCCTCCCATGCACTCATCACTTATGGATATTGAATTATTTAATTACAATCTCTCCCATGCAACTATCACTTATGGACGTGTAATTAATTAATTGCAATCTCTCCCATGCAGCTTCCTCCCCTAAAATCTTCCCGGCAAGCTCCACGCTCCCTGCACGGAGCTTTTGTGCCCATGGCGCCTCCCCGCCCCCGGCCCCAGGTGTGGAGGCAAAAAATGGGTCCAGAAAACAGAAAGCGGCCACGTTTCGGGGCTGCTCCAGCTGCTGAGGTTTCAGGCAGTACCAAAATAACTCGTTTTCTGCCCAGAAATAGCCCCCGCGCAGACACCTGGCTGGCCGCGCTTGGGTGGGCGCCCGAGGCAGCGCCGAAGGTCTCAGCAAAAACTTCTCAAATTGGGGGTTTCCAGCCCAGAAGTGGGATGACATTCCCACATTTTGGACTCAGCTGGCCCAAAGATGTTAAAAATATATCTGTATTCTGTAAAAAATGGGAAAAAGAGGAAAAAAATCCATGCGATAGGTGTGTAAATGGCAAGAATAACAATAAACATCCAATTTTGATGAAAATTAGTGTTAAAAAGTAGGAATTGTGTGTTACTTGAACCAAAAAATATCAATAAAAGGCAAAGAACCCCCATCATGGGGCCACAATGCCCCCCAGAATGAGTCAAATATTCGCGTTTTGTGGCAAAGAAGGCATGTAGAGCCAAACACAACCATATTTGGGGCAAAAATAGACATGGAAGGGCAAAAAATGCCCCTACTGAGGCCAATAGGCAACGTGTCCCTCTCTTTGGGGCAAAGACGAATGGAAATGGGAAAACACTTTTATTTTTGGAGTCTGGATGCTCAGAAAAATGCCTGTATTTGGGGTCCAAACGGACAAAGGGGCAAAAGTGTTCCCATCTTTGGGGCAAATTCCCTGAGCTCAAATTCCCTTCAGTGAACCTAAATTCCCTTCTCTGAGCCCAAATTCTCTCCACTGAGCCCAAATTCCCTTCACTGAACCCAAAGTCTCTTCGCTAAGCTCAAATTCCCTTCTCTGAGCCCAATTTCCCTTAACTGAACCCAAATCCCCTACTCTGAGTCCAACACCTTGCACCAAGCCCAAACCCAGGCTCTCCCCATTGACTCGATGGCCACTTTTCACCCATGAGTTTGGGCCCATATATTGAGTTTTGAGGCAAATATGGAGATGCTTTTGCTTTGGACACATTTTTTTTTACCAAAACACATGAACATTTTGGCCCTTTATGGTACTTTCTTGCAGCGACCACCACAGAATGGGTTAAATCTGCCCAGATTCGGCTCCGGCTCGGCCTTTTTATGTTCACCCAGCGATGGCCGGGCGGTGACTCTGCTCCTCCAGGTCCCCCCAGGGCTGCGGGCGGCCGAGACGTTGGACGAGTCCGGAGGGGGCCTCGTGAAGCCCGGGGGGTCCCTGACCCTGGTCTGCAAGGGCTCCGGATACACCTTCAGCAGCTACCAAATGCACTGGGTGCGACAGGCGCCCGGAAAGGGGCTCGAGTGGGTCGCTACTATTAACAACGATGGTAGTAGCACATACTACGCGTCGGCGGTGAAGGGACGCTTCACCATCTCCAGGAACGACGGGCAGAGCACGCTCACCCTGCAGATGAACAGCCTCAAGGCCGAAGACACCGCCACCTACTACTGCATGAAAGGTGCTAGTAGTGGTTGTGGTACTGGTGCTAGTGGGATTGATGGTGCTGCTGGTGCTGGAGCTGCCGGTGATATTGGTTGTGGAACTGCTCATGAATACGGTGTTGGTGATGGTCTTTGTGATGTTCATGATGGTGTTGGTGATGTGAATACTGTCAGCCATCAACACCACCAGCACTATCACCACTCCAACCACTACACCATGCTGCCTCGCATCGTCATGTCTAGCATCACCATCGCTACTAACTCCTCCGTCACCATCGCAATCACCATCAGCACCACCAGTACCACCAGCAGCACTACCAGCACATCCCATGGCATAGCTGCTGAGTCATAGCCGGAGCCCTTGCAGACCACGGTCAGGGATCCCCCACGCTGATCCCCCCACTCTCTGTCCTTACCCACAGGGCTGCGGGTGGTTGAGACATTGGCCTCGTGAAGCCTGGGGGGTTCCTGACCCTGGTCTGCAAGGGCTCCGGATACACCTTCAGCAGCTACGCCATGGAGTGGGTGCGACAGGCGCCTGGGAAGGCACTCGAGTTTGTCGCGCTTATTAACAGCGGTGGCAGTAGCACATACTATGCGCCCGCGGTGAAGGGACGCTTCACCATCTCCAGGAGCTACTGGTACAGCACGGCCACCCTGCAGATGAACAGTGTCAAGGCCAACGACACCGCCATCTACTACTGCACGAAAGGTGCTGGTAGTGGTGGTGGTGCTGAAGAGACTGCTGGTGCTGCTGGTGCTGCTGGTGCTGCTGGTGCTGCTGGTGCTGCTGGTGCTGGTGTTGCTGGTGATGTTGACGGTGATTCCGGTCGCCATGATGGTGTTGGTGATGTTAATCGTGTTGTTAATCGCGTTGTCGTGTAGTCACCGGGACTGGCCCACCACGGAGAGCAGCCTCGCGAGGCCTTTTCCGGGTCTCTCAGCACCTGCGGGTCCTGAGGGAGCCAACGGCCTCATCGACGGTTGGGACCGGTGGATGTCCAGCTCCAGTGTTCCTTGTCTTGGTCCTCTCCCAGCACGGGAACACCTCCCTCTCTCCAGGCTTACTCCGTGGCATTCCTGAAGGCCGGTCTTGGTGGAGAAGGCCGAGGTGAAGGAGGCATTCGGACCTCAGCCTTCTCCACACCCCGCCCCATCAGGTCCCGGCCTCCTTCAGCAGCGAGCCAACGTTCTCCCGGTCCTCCTTTTGTCACCGATGTCCTCACAGAAGACCTTTGCATCGTCCTTGTCATCCCTGACCGCTCCAGCGGGCCATTTGGGTTCCCAGCTTCATGCCGGGATGCTCAGACAACAGCTCGGTGTTCCTCCCACGTACTTCCACCCCCCTGTAGGCTGCCTTTTGTGTGCGACTTGGCCCAGGAGCTCCACGTTCCTCCGTGCGGACCTCCTGGCATCATTGCCTGATTCCCTCTTTGCAGCGACGCACGGCTGCCGAGCTTGGAGGAGGTGACCCTCGAGGATCTCCGTCAATGAAACCAGCACCAGGAGCAGCACCAGCACCACCGTTGTCTCTCGCGCAGTAGTAGGTGGCGGTGTCTTCGGCCTTGAGGCTGTTCATCTGCAGGGTGGCCGTGCTCTGCCCGTTGTTCCTGGAGATGGTGAAGCATCCCTGCACCGCCGGCGCGTAGCTTGTGTAACCACCATCGCTGCTAATAAGCGCGATGTCTTCGAGCCCCTTCCCAGGTGCCTGTTGCACCCAGTGCATTTGGTAGCTGCTGAAGGTGAAGCCGGAGCCCTTGCAGACCAGGGTCAGGGACCCCCCGGGCTTTACGAGGCCCCCTCCGGACTCGTCCAACGTCTCGGCCGCCCGCAGCCCTGGGGAGGAAGGACAGAGAGCGGTGGGCTCAGCCTGGGGGGTCCAGAGTTCTTGGCAGGGAACGGAAGGAAATAACTCAACAAGGAAACACGATGAGCGCTCCTGAAATGGAGCAAGGAAATAATTCAAGGAGCCCAATTAACGACCCCATTGTAGAGAATGCAATGAAAGAAGTCAAGTCAACGAAATAACTCAGGGCCATGAAGTAACTCAGTGCAATGAAATAACTCAGGGCAATGAAATGCCCCAAGGAGGAAACGCGATGAACGCTCCTCCAGGTGCCTTCAAATGCTCCCGTCCCCAGCGTCCCCACAGCACCCGGCGCCCCCTTCCCCTACCCACCATGAGTCCTCACGCCTTCGCCCTCCTCCTCCTCCTCCTGGCCGCCGTCCCAGGTAGGGCCCGGTCCCGCGGAGGCTGCCGGCGGCCCCAGCTCCCCACGGCCGTGCGGGGGCCCGTGCCGTGCGGCTGAGCCCACCGCTCTCTGTCCTTCCTCCCCAGGGCTGCGGGCAGCCGCGACGTTGGACGAGTCCGGAGGGCGCCTCGTGAAGCCCGGGGGGTCCCTGACCCTGGTCTGCAAGGGCTCCGGCTTCACCTTCAGCAGCTACTGCATGTATTGGGTGCGACAGGCACCTGGGAAGGGGCTTGAATACGTCGCAGCTATTAACAGTGGTGGTGGCACATTCTACGCGTCGGCGGTGCGGGGACGCTTCACCATCTCCAAGAACAACGGGCAGAGCACGGCCACCCTCGTGATGAACAGCCTCAAGGCCGAAGACACCGCCACCTACTACTGCACGAGAAGTTACGCTTGTACTGGTTGTACTGCTCTTGGTTGGATTGGTGGTGCTGCTGGCGCTGCTGGCCTCATCCACGGCCCATGGAAAGGTCCCGACACAACTCGTCCCGGCACCGCCGGCGTCTAGGCTGTGCTACCACTGCTCATAGCGGGTTCGTGATGTGCTACCATCGCTCTGAATACCCGCAAACCACTCAAGCCTCTTCCTGGGTGCCTTTCGCACCTAATCCATGCTGTAGCTGCTGAAGGTGAAGCCGGAGCCCTTGCAGACCAGGGTCAGGGACCCCCTGGGCTGATCCCACCTCTTTCTGTCCTTCCTCCCCAGTGCTGCGGGCGGCCGCGACGTTGGACGAGTCCGGAGGGGCCTCGTGAAGCCGGGGGGGGCCCGGACCCTGGTCTGTAAGGGCTCCGGCTTCACCTTCAGCAGCTTCAGCATGGGATGGATGCGAGAGGCGCCCGAGAAAGCGCTCGAGTTGGTGGCGAGTATTGACAGCGAGGGTGGTAGCACATGGTACTTGCCGGCCGTGGAGGGACGCTTCACCCTCTCCAGGAGCAACTGGTACAGCACGCTTACCCTGCAGATGAACAGCCTCAAGGCCGAAGACACCGCCACCTACTACTGCGCAAAAAGTGCTTACGGTGGTGGTGGTGCTGCTGAAAATATTGATGGTGCTGTTGGTACCGGTGCTGCTCTTGGTGTTGGTTGTGGTGCTGGTCATGGTGATGGTGCTGGAGTTGTTAAGACTGTCAGCCGTCAACAGCACCAGCGCTCTCACCACCCCAACCACCAGCAGCTCTCGTGTAGTGGGAGGTGGCGGTGTCTTCGGCCTTGAGGCTGGTCATCACGAGGGTGAGCGTGCTCTACCAGTTGCTCCTGGAGATGGTGAAGCGTCCCTGCACCGCCAGCGCGTAGTATGTGCCACTACCATCCTTGCTAATATCTGCGACGTATTCAAGCCCCTCCCCAGGCGCCTGTCGCACCCAAACCACGAGGTAGCTGCTGAAGGTGAAGCCGGAGATGTTTGGGACTACCCCCGGACTGCAGCGAGGTCTGCTTTACCCACACTATTGGAACATTTTGCTCCAAAAGTTAAAGGATTTTCCCATTCGTGGCCACCCTTGCCCCAAATAGAAGGACGCGTTGCCTCTTATGCTTACTCTTGACCTCAGTATGGGCATGCTTTTGCCCTCTCATGGCTATTTTTGCCCCAAATACAGAGGTGTTTGGCTCTGTATGCCCTCTTTGCCCCAAAAATAAGCACCTGGCTCATTTTCAGGGGCACTGTGGCCCCACGATGCGGGTCCCTTGCCCTTTATGGATGTTTTTCGATGCAAATAATACACATTTCCTACTTTTTGACACCAATTTGAATGAAATTGGGGTGTTGATTATTATTCTTGCCATTTACACAGCTATCACATAGAAATTTTTCCTCTTTTTTTCCATTTATTCCGGAATGCGAGAGTATTTTTAAGATTTTGGGGCCAGCTGACTCCAAAATGTGGGAATGTCACCCCACTTCAGGGCTAAAAACCCCCAATTTGAGAATTTTTTGCCAAGACCTTCAGCGCTGCCCACCCAAGCATAGCCAGCCAGATGTTTGTGCGGGGGCTATTTCTGGGCAGAAAAAAAGTTATTTTCACACTTCCTGAAACCTCAGCAGCTGGAGCAGCCCCGAAACACGGCCGCTTTCTGTTTCCTGTGTCCATTTTAGAGAGACTGCAATTAAATTACTCAGCATCCATATTAAATAATCCATCCAATTAAATAATTCTGTGTCACGAGTGATCAGGGATCACGATGAAATAACTCAAAGCACCCCATGAATTAGTGCATGGTAGAGAATTAAATGAAATGACAAAGAAACACAACGAATGCTTGTCAAAGATCAAAATAAAATAATTCCACACGTCTTATTAATTAGGGCATAGCAGAAAATGCAACAAGTCTCAAGTTTGTTGAGTTGTTTCTACTCAGCAAAGAAACACGATGAGTCCTGCTCAAGGATCGCCCTGAAATAATTCAGTGCATGCAATTAATGAGTGCGTGGCAGGGAATGCAATGACATAATGAGGAAACTCGATGAGTGCTCCGGAAATGGAACAAGAAAAAAATCTAACGAGCCCAATTAATGAGCCCATCGTAGAGAATGTAATGAAGTAACTCAGTGCAATGAAATAACTCAGGGCAATGAAATGCCCCAAGGAGGGAACGCGATGAACACCCCTCCAGGTGACTTCAAATGCGCCCGTCCCCAGTCTCCCCACAGCACCCGGCTCCCCCTTCCCCTGCCCACCATGAGTCCTCACTTCTTCGCCCTCCTCCTCCTCCTCCTGGCCGCCGTCCCAGGTAGGGCCCGGTCCCGCGGAGGCTGCCGGCGGCCCCGGCTCCCCACGGCCGTGCGGGGCCCCGTGCTGTGCGGCTGAGCCCACCGCTCTCTGTCCTTCCTCCCCAGGGCTGCGGGCGGCCGCGACGTTGGATGAGTCCGGAGGGGGCCTCGTGAAGCCCGGGGGGTCCCTTGCCCTGTTCTGCAAGGGCTCCGGATACACCTTCAGCAGCTTCAGCATGGGATGGATCCGACAAGCACCCGGGAAGGGGCTCGAGTGGGTCGCTACTATTAACAGCGCTGGTAGTAGCACATGGTACGCATCGGCGGTGAAGGGACGCTTCACCATCTCCAGGAACAACGGGCAGAGCACGCTCACCCTGCAGATGAACAGCCTCAAGGCCGAAGACACCGCCACCTACTACTGCACGAGGGGTGGTGCTGGTGGTTATACTACAGCTGATGGTAGTGGCATTGGTGGTGCTGCTGTTGCTGGTTACGTTCGTGGTGGTGGTGACGTTGACGGCGTTGCTATTGATGGCGGTGGTGGTGATGTTGATGGTGCTGGTCACATCGGTCATCCTGATCACCCAAATCCCTGGCATTTCACCCCAAATCATTTGTTGAACCCAACTCATTCCATTGACCCCAAGGTTCTGAACTAAGCCCAAATTTCCTGCTCCGTGCCCCAACCTTGCACCCAGGGGTCCCTGACCCTGGTCTGCAAGGGCTCCGGCTTCACCTTCAGCAGCTTCGGCATGGGATGGGCGCGACAGGCGCCTGGGAAGGGGCTCGAGGCGGTCGCAGGTATTAGGAGCGATGGTAGCACAGGCTACGCGTCGGCAGTGAAGGGACGCTTCACCATCTCCAGGAACAACGGGCAGAGCACGGCCACCCTCGTGATGAACAGCCTCAAGGCCGAAGACACCGCCACCTACTACTGCACGAAAAGTGCTGATAGTGGTGCTGGTGCAATCATTGCTGGTGGTGCTGGTGCTGGTGGTGATGTTGGTTGTGGTGCTGGTCATGATGACGGTGTTGGTGATGGGTTTTGTGTTTTTCGTCATGGCCTTGGTGATGTTGATATAGTCAGGCATCAACACCACCAGCACCAGCAGTGCTCCAACCACTACCAACATCCTCCCTCACGCAGTAGTAGGTGGTGGTGTCGCTGCCCTTGAGGCTGTTCATCTCCAGCGTGACAATGTGCTACTATCACCCACTCCAAATACTCGCAACCCACTCGAGCCCCGTCCCGAGCGCCTCTCTCACACACTGCATGTCGTAGTCGCTGAAGGTAGCAGCAGCTACACCATGTACTGGGTGTGACAGGCACCCGGGAAGGGGCTCGAGGTCGTCGCGGGTATTAACACCGGTGGTGGAACATGGTACTTGCCGGCGGTGCAGGGACGCTTCACCCTCTCCAGGAACAACGGGCAGAGCACGGCCACCCTGCAGATGAACAGCCTCAAGGCCGAAGACACCGCCACCTACTACTGCGTGAAAGAAGATGGTGGTAGTGGTTACGCTTATGGTGCTAGGATTGGTGGTGCTGCTGGTGCTGGTGACATTATTCATGGCCCAGGGAAAGGCCCCGACACAACTCACCGCGGCCATGAGCACCAGCAGCACCATCAATATCTTCAGCAGTGCCACCACCAGTGTAAGCACGTTTCGCGCAGTAGTAGGTGGCGGTGTCTTCGGCCTTGAGGCTGTTCATCTGCAGGGTGATCGTGCTCTGCCCGTTGTTCCTGGAGATGGTGAAGCGTCCCTGCACTGCCGGCGCGTATTCTGTGTAACTACCACTGCTGTAAATACCCGCGACGAACTCAAGCCCCTTCCCGGGCGCCTGTCGCACACAAAACATGCCAAAGCTGCAGTAGGTGAAGCCGGAGGCCTTGCAGACCAGGGTCAGGGACCCCCCGGGCTTCACGAGGCCCCTTCTGGACTCGTCCAACGTCTCGGCCACCTGCAGCCCTGGGGAGCAAGGCCTCTGGATACACCTTCAGCAGCTACCAAATGGACTGGGTGCGACAGGCGCCCGGGAAGGGGCTCGAGTACGTTGCGGGTATTGAGAACGATGGTAGTTGGACAGGCTACGCGCCGGCGGTGAAGGGACGCTTCACCATCTCCACGAACAACGGGCAGAGCACGGCCACCCTCGTGATGACCAGACTCAAGGCCGAAGACACCGCCACCTACTACTGCGCGAAAAAAGCTCGTAGTGGTGGTAGTTGGGGTTATGCTTATGCAACTGACGGTGCTTCTGGTGCTGCTCTCATTCTTCATGGCCAAGGGAAAGGCCCCGACACAACTCACCCCGGCCACCAGCAGGTTCTCCACCCATATCTCTTCTCATTCAGTGCTGGGCTCTGGGGTCGTCGCTCCTGAGGCTTTCCACCCAGGAAGCCCTCAGGCTGACGGATGTCGCCCTGGGCGTCTGCAGGGCTGGGGCATCGAGGGCCCAGGATCCTCCTGGACAAGCATCAGCTGATGTTGGATGAGTCCGGAGGGGGCCTCGTGAAGCCCGGGGGGTCCTTGACCCTGGTCTGCAAGGCCTCCGGCTTCACCTTCAGCAGCGTCGGCATGAACTGGGTGCGACAGGCGCCCAGAAAGGGGCTCGAGTGGGTCGCGAGTATTAGCACCAGTGGTAGTACCACAAGATACGCGCCGGCGGTGAAGGGACGCTTCACCATCTCCAGAAACGACGGGCAGAGCACGCTCACCCTGCAGATGAACAGCCTCAAGGCTGAAGACACCGCCACCTACTACTGCACGAAAGGTGCTAGTAGTGGTTGTGGTACTGCTGCTAGTGGGCTTGATGGTGCTGCTGGTGCTGGAGCTGCCGGTGATATTGGTTGTGGAACTGCTCATGAATACGGTGTTGGTGATGGTCTTTGTGATGTTCATGATGGTGTTGGTGATGTGAATACTGTCAGCCATCAACACCACCAGCCCTATCACCACTCCAACCACTACCACCATGCTCTCTTGCATCATCATGTCTAGAATCACCATCGCTACTAACTCCTCCGTCACCATCACAATCACCATCAGCACCACCAGCACCACCAGCAGCACTACCAGCACATCCCATGGCATAGCTGCTGAAGTCATAGCCGGAGCCCTTGCAGACCAGATTCAAGGATCCCCCAGGCTGGTCCCCCCACTGTCTGTCCTTACCCACAGGGCTGCGCGCGGCCGAGACGTTGGCCTCGTGAAGCCCGGGGGGTCCCTGACCCTGGTCTGCAAGGGCTCCGGATACACCTTCAGCAGCTACTACATGGCATGGATGCGACAGGCACCTGGGAAGGGGCTCGAGTGGTTCGCGGGTATTAGCAGCACTGGTAGTAGCACATACTACGCGCCGGCGGTGAAGGGACGCTTCACCATCTCCAGGAACAACGGGCAGAGCACGGCCACCCTGCAGATGAACAGCCTCAAGGCCGAAGACACCGCCACCTACTACTGCGCGAAAAGTACTGGTGGTTATGCTGGTGGTGCTGGTTATTGTATCGATGCTGCGTGTGGCGGTGCTGATGGCCTCGTGCAGAGAACAGTGGAGGACTTTGGACATGGATTCTGGGGTCTCCACCCCCATCACCACTTCATTTTGTTTTGTTTTCTGACCACCCTTCATCCATTGGCCAACCTCCATCACCCTCTGCCCCCCCCGCCCATCCATCAGGAGGGTCTCCAGCAGGATCCTAGGCCCTCGATGGCCCAGCCATGCCAAAGCCCGGGGCGACATCCGTCAGCCTGAGGGCTTCAGGGGTGGAAAGCCTCAGGAGCGACGAGCCCAGAGCCCAGCGCCGAGTGAGAAGAGGTGCGGGTGGAGAACCTGCTGGTGGCCGGGGTGAGTTGTGTCGGGGCCTTTCCCTGAGTTATGGACAATGCCAGCAGCACCAGCAGCACCATCAGTCGCATAAGCATAACCCCAACTACCACCACTACCAGCACTTTTCGCGCAGTAGTAGGTGGCGGTGTCTTCGGCCTTGAGGCTGTTCATCTGCAGGGTGAGCGTGCTCTGCCCGTTGTTCCTGGAGATGGTGAAGCGTCCCTTCACCGCTGGTGCGTAGTATGTGCTACTACCACCGCTGTTAATACTAGCGACGTATTCCAGCCCCTTCCCGGGCGCCTGTCGCATCCATCCCATGGTGAAGCTGCTGAAGGTGAAGCCGGAGCCCTTGCAGAACAGGGCCAAGGACCCCCCGGGCTTCACGAGGCCCCCTCCGGACTCATCCAACGTCGCGGCCGCCCACAGCCCTGGGGAGGAAGGACAGAGAGCGGTGGGCTCAGCCTGGGGGGGTCCCTGACCCTGGTCTGCAAGGGCTCCGGCTTCAGCTTCAGCAGCTACCACATGGCATGGGTGCGACAGGCACCCGGGAACGGACTCGAAAACTTCACAAAAATTAGCAAGGATGGTAGTGACACAGACTATGCGCCGGCGGTGCAGGGATGCTTCACCATCTCCAGGAACGACGGGCAGAGCACGGCCACCCTGCAGATGAACAGCCTCAAGGCCGAAGACACCGCCACCTACTACTGCACGAAAGAAGCTGGTAGTGGTTGGTGTGGTGGTAGTGCTGGTGGTGTTGATGGCTGACAGTATTCACATCACCAACACAGTCATCATGACCAGCACCAGAACCAAGATCACCAGCACAACCAGCACCAGCAGCACCAGGAAGAGCAGCACGAGCAATACCATCACCACCACCACTCTAACCACCAGCTTGTTTCGCGCAGTAGTAGGTGGCGGTGTCTTCGGCCTTGAGGCTGTTCATCTGCAGGGTGGCCGTGCTCTGCCCGTCGTTCCTGGAGAGGGTGAAGCGTCCCTGCACCGCCGGCGTGTAGAATGTGCTACTACCACTGTCGCTAATACTCGCGACGTACTCGAGCCCCTTCCCTGGTGCCTGTCGCACCCACATCATTGTGTAGCTGCTGAAGGGGAAGCCGGAGATGTTTGGGACTATCCACGGACTGCAGTGAGCTCTGAGGAGATGAGATGTGGTGCCGGATGGCCACACGGCAGCAGGAGTTGGCTGGGAAGGGAGATGTGGAGGTGCTGGGTGGCACGAAGCACGGTGCTCGGGTTCTCTGAGTGCAGAGGGGGCCTCGTGAAGCCCGGGGGGTCCCTGACCCTGGTCTGCAAGGCCTCCGGCTTCACCTTCAGCGACTACAACATGTTTTGGGTGCGACAGGCGCCTGGGAAGGGGCACGAGTACGTCGCGAGTATTGAGAGCGACGGTAGTTGGACAGGCCACGCGCCGGCGGTGAAGGGACGCTTCACCCTCTCCAGGAGCAACTGGTACAGCACGCTCACCCTGCAGATGAACAGCCTCAAGGTCGAAGACACCGCCACCTACTACTGCGCAAAAAGTGCTTACACTGGTGTTGGTACTGCTGAAGATATTGATGGTGCTGCTGCTGCTGGTGGCTAGGGTGAGTTGTGCTGGGGCCTTTCCCTGGGCCATGAACAATGCCAGCAGCAGCAGCAGCACCACCAATCCTAGCACCATAAGCGTAACCACTACCACCATCTGCTTTCGCGCAGTAGTAGGTGGCGGTGTCTTCGGCCTTGAGGCTGTTCATCTGCAGGGTGAGCGTGCTGTGCCCGTTGTCCCTGGAGATGGTGAAGCGTCCCTGCACTGCTGGCGAGTAATATGTGCTATAACTACCGTCGGTGATGCTCGCGACAAACTCGAGCCCCTTCCCAGACGCCTGTCGCACCCACTGCATGTTGTAGGTGCTGAAGTCAAAGCCGGAGCCTTTGCAGAACAGGGCAAGGGACCCCCCGGGCTTCGCGAGGCCCCCTCCGGACTCGTCCAACGTCGCGGCCGCCCGCAGCCCTGGGGAGGAAGGACAGAGAGCGGTGGGCTCAGCCGCACGGCACGGGCCCCCGCACGGCCGTGGGGAGCCGGGGCCGCCGGCAGCCTCCGCGGGACCGGGCCCTACCTGGGACGGCGGCCAGGAGGAGGAGGAGGAGGGCGAAGGCGTGAGGACTCATGGTGGGTAGGGGAAGGGGGCGCCGGGTGCTGTGGGGATGCTGCGGACGGGAGCATTTGAAGGCGCCCGGAGGGGTGTTCATCGCGTTTCCTCCTTGAGTTATTTCATTGCCCTGAGTTATTTCATTGCACTGAGTTACTTCATTACATTCTCTACGATGGGCTCATTAATTGGGCTCGTTAAATTTTTTCCTTGCTCCATTTCAGGAGCACTCATCGTGTTTCCTCGTTATGTCATTGCATTCCCTGCCACGCACTCATTAATTGCATGCACTGAATTATTTCAGGGCGATCCTTGAGCAGGACTCATCGTGTTTCTTTGCTGAGTAGAAACAACTCAACAAACTTGAGATTTGTTGCATTTTCTACCATGCCCTAATTAATAAGACATGGAATTATTTCATTTTGATCTTTGACAAACATTCATTGTGTTTCTTCATCATTTCATTTAATTCTCTACCATGCACTAATTCATGGGGTGCTTTGAGTTATTTCATCGTGATCCCTGATCACTCGTGACACGGAATTACTTAATGGGATGGATTACTTAATATGCATGCTGAGTAATTTAACTGCAGTCTCTCTAAAATGGACACAGGAAACAGAAAGCGGCCGTGTTTCGGGGCTGCTCCAGCTGCTGAGGTTTCAGGCGGTACCAAAATAACTCGTTTTCTGCCCAGAAATAGCCCCCGCACAAACATCTGCCTGGCTATGCTTGGGTGGGCAGCGCTGAAGGTCTTGGCAAAAATTTCTCAAATTGGGGGTTTTTAGTCCAGAAGTGGGATGACATTCCCACATTCTGCACTCAGCTGGCCCCAAAGTGTTAAAAATACTCTCGTATTCTGTAATAAATGGAAAAAGGAGGAAAAATTTCTATATGATAGATGTGTAAATGGCAAGAATAATAATCAACACCCCAATTTCATTCAAATTGGTGTCAAAAAGTAGGAAATGTGTATTATTTGCATCGAAAAACATCCATAAAGGGCAAGGGACCCCCATCGTGGGGCCACAGTGCCCCTGAAAATGAGCCAGGTGCTCATTTTTGGGGCAAAGAGGGCATATAGAGCCAAACACCTCTGTATTTGGGGCAAAAATAGCCATGAGAGGGCAAAAGCATGCCCATACTGAGGTCGAGAGTAAGCATAAGAGGCAACGCATCCTTCTATTTGGGGCAAGGGTGGCCACGAATGGGAAAATCCTTTAATTTTTGGAGCAAAATGTTCCAATAGTGTGGGTAAAGCAGACCTCGCTGCAGTCCGTGGGTAGTCCCAAACATCTCCAGCATCACCTTCAGCAGCTACCTCGTGGTTTGGGTGCGACAGGCGCCTTGGGAGGGGCTTGAATACGTCGCAGATATTAGCAAGGATGGTAGTGGCACATCCTACGCGCCGGCGGTGCAGGGACGCTTCACCCTCTCCAGGAACAACAGGCAGAGCACGGCCACCCTGCAGATGAACAGCCTCAAGGCCGAAGACACCGCCACCTACTACTGCGCGAAAGCTGCTGGTAGTGGTGGTAGTTGGGGTTATGCTTATGCGACTGATGGTGCTGCTGGTGCTGCTGGCATTGTTCATGGCCCAGGGAAAGGCCCCGACACAACTCACCCCGGCCACCAGCAGGTTCTCCACTCGCACCTCTTCTCACTCGGCGCTGGGCTCTGGGGTCGTCTCTCCTGAGGCTTTTTACCCACGAAGCCCTCAGGCTGATGGATGTCGCCCCGGGCTTGGGCAGGTCTGGGCCATCGAGGGCCCAGGACCCTGATGGAGACCCTCCTGATGGATGGGCTGGGGGGGGGTCAGAGGGTGATGGAGGTTGGCCAATGGATGAAGGGTGGACAGAAAACAAAACAAAATGCAATGGTGATGGTGGTGGAGACCCCAGAATCCATGTCCAAGGTCTGTCCCTGTGCTCTGCACAAGGCCATCAGCACCACCAGAAGCAGCATCGATACAATAACCAGCACCACCAGCATAACCACCAGTACTTTTCGCGCAGTAGTAGGTGGCGGTGTCTTCGGCCTTGAGGCTGTTCATCTGCAGGGTGGCCGTGCTCTGCCCGTTGTTCCTGGAGATGGTGAAGCGTCCCTTCACCGCCAGCGCGTAGTTTGTGTAACTACCAGTGCTGGTAATAAGCGCAACCCACTCGAGCCCCTTCCCAGGTGCCTGTCGCACCCACTCCATGGCGTAGCTGCTGAAGGTGAAGCCGGAGCCCTTGCAGACCAGGGTCAGGGACACCCCAGGAGTCACACGGCCCCCTCCAGACTCGTCCAACGTCGCGGCCGCCCGCAGCCCTGGGGAGGAAGGACAGAGAACGGTGCTCTGTCGATAATAAGGCTCAGGCGCCTTACTATGAAATAACTCAGGGCAAGGAAATACCCCAAGGAGGAAACGTGATGAACGCCCCTCCGGGCGCCTTCAAATGCACCCGTCCCCAGCGTCCCCACAGCACTTGGCGCCCCCTTCCCCTGCCTACCATGAGTCCTCACGCCTTCGCCCTCCTCCTCCTCCTCCTGGCCGCCGTCCCAGGTAGGGCCCGGTCCCGCGGAGGCTGCCGGCGGCCCCGGCTCCCCACGGCCGTGCGGGGGCCCGTGCCGTGCGGCTGAGTCCACCGCTCTCTGTCCTTCCTCCCCAGGGCTGCGGGCGGCCGCGACATTGGACGAGTCCGGAGGGGGCCTCGTGAAGCCCGGGGGGTCCCTGACCCTGGTCTGCAAGGGCTCCGGATACACCTTCAGCAGCTTCGGCATGGGATGGATGCGACAGGCACCTGGGAAGGGGCTCGAATACGTCGCGAGTATTACCAGCAGTGGTGGTAGCACATACTACGCGCCGGCGGTGAAGGGACGCTTCACCATCTCCAGGAACAACGGGCAGAGCACGGCCACCCTGCAGATGAACAGCCTCAAGGCCGAAGACACCGCCACCTACTACTGCGCGAAAAGTGCTGATGGTTATGCTGCTGGTGGTGGTTATTGTATTGATGCTGCGTGTGGTGGTGCTGATGGGCTCGTGCAGAGCACAGGGAAGGACCTTGGACATGGATTCTGGGGTCTCCACCACCACCACCATTTCAATTTGTTTTGTTTTCTGACCACCCTTCATCCATTGGCCAACCTCCATCACCCTCTGCCCCCCCCGCCCATCCATCAGGAGGGTCTCCAGCAGGATCCTGGGCCCTCGATGCCCCAGTCCTGCAGAAGCCCAGGGCGACATCCATCAGCCTGAGGGCTTCGTGGGTGAAAAGCCTCAGGAGCAACGACCCCAGAGCCCAGCGCCGAGTGAGAAGAGCTGCGAGTGGAGAACCTGCTGGTGGCCGGGGTGAGTTGTGTCGGGGCCTTTCCCTGGGCCATGAACAATGCCAGCAGCACCAGCAGCACCATCAGTCGCATAAGCATAACCCCAACTACCACCACTACCAGCAGCTTTCGCGCAGTAGTAGGTGGCGGTGTCTTCGGCCTTGAGGCTGTTCATCTGCAGGGTGGCTGTGCTCTGCCCGTTGTTCCTGGAGATGGTGAAGCGTCCCTGCACTGCCGGCGCGTAGGCTGTGCTACTACCATCGTTGTTAATATGCGCGACGAACTCGAGCCCCTTCCCGGGCGTCTGTCGGATCCGTCCCATGCTGACGCTGCTGAAGGTGAAGCCGGAGCCCTTGCAGACCAGGGTCAGGGACCCCCCGGGACTCACACGGCCCCCTCTGGACTCGTCCAACGTCGCGGCCGCCCGCAGCCCTGGGGAGGAAGGACAGAGAGACCTCTGACGATACTAAGGCTGAGGTGCCTTACTATAAAGTAACTCAGGGCAATGAAATACCCCAAGGAGGAAACGCGATGAACGCCCCTCCAGGAGCCTTCAAATGTGCCCGTCCCCAGCGTCCCCACAGCACCCGGCTCCCCCTTCCCCTGCCCACCATGAGTCCTCACGCCTTCGCCCTCCTCCTCCTCCTCCTGGCCGCCGTCCCAGGTAGGGCCCGGTCCCGCGGAGGCTGCCGGCGGCCCCGGCTCCCCACGGCCGTGCGGGGGCCCGTGCCATGCGGCTGAGCCCACCGCTCTCTGTCCTTCCTCCCCAGGGCTGCGGGCGGCCGCGACGTTGGACGAGTCCGGAGGGGGCCTCGTGAAGCCCGGGGGGTCCCTGACCCTGGTCTGCAAGGGCTCCGGCTTCACCTTCAGCAGCTACGAAATGCACTGGGTGCGACAGGCACCTGGGAAGGGGCTCGAGTGGGTCGCGCTTATTACCAGCACTGGTAGTTACACAAAATATGCGTCGGCGGTGGAGGGACGCTTCACCATCTCCAGGAACGATGGGCAGAGCTGGTGGTGCTGATGGACATGCTTCTTGTGGCCAGGAGAATTTGTGTCCGGGCCCTTTCCCTGTGCCGTGCATGAGGGCAGCAGCACCGTCAGCCTCATCAACATCGCGCTCTCTATCAGCGTGAGCAGCGCCTTCATCATCATCGACCCCGTCGTCATGTAGTAGCTCAGTGGGTAGCAGTGGTGGTAGGAGGATGGTGGGAGTGGGTGACCTGGTAGGTCCTTTTCCAAACTTGGGTTTTTATGAGTCCGTGGTTCTGTGATCATTATCAACACCATCGACATCATCGACACCGTGATAATTATCAATGCCATCACCATCACCGACAACGGCATCAAAGTTACCAACACCACCAATCTTGCCGGAACCATCAATTTCACTAAAAGCATCATCGCCTACACCTCCAACATCATCCATACCATCACCAACATCACCAGCACTATCATCAACACCATCAGCACCATCACCAACATCCCCAGCAGCATCACCACAGCCAGTGGCAGCACCACCACACCAACCACTGCCAGAACTTTTCGCGCAGTAGTAGGTGGCGGTGTCTTCGGCCTTGAGGCTGTTCATCTGCAGGGTGGCCGTGCTCTGCCCGTTGTTCCTGGAGATGGTGAAGCGTCCCTGCACCGCCGGCGCGTAGCCTGTGCTACTACCACTGTCGCTAATACTCGCGACGTACTTGAGCCCCTTCCCTGGTGCCTGTCGCACCCACATCATGGTGTAGCTGCTGAAGGGGAAGCCGGAGATGTTTGGGAGTATCCAGGGACTGCAGTGAGCTCTGAGGAGATGAGATGTGGTGCCGGATGGGCGCACGGCAGCAGGAGTTGGCTGGGAAGGGAGATGTGGAGGTGCTGGGTGGCACCAAGCAAGGTTCTCGGGTTCTCTGAGTGCAGAGGGGGCCTCGTGAAGCCCGGGGGGTCCCTGACCCTGGTCTGCAAGGGCTCCGGATACACCTTCAGCAGCTACGACATGTTTTGGGTGCGACAGGCACCCGGGAAGGGGCTTGAGTTCGTCGCGGGTATTTACAGCAGTGGTAGTGACACAGCCTACGCGCCGGCGGTGCAGGGACGCTTCACCATCTCCAGGAACGATGGGCAGAGCACGCTCACCCTGCAGATGAACAGCCTCAAGGCCGAAGACACCGCCACCTACTACTGCGCGAAACATTATAGCACTGGTTGGAGTGGTGATAGAGCTCGTTCTGTTGGTGGCTGACAATATTAACATCACCAGCACCATCATCATGACCAGCACTACAGCCAACAGCACCAGCAGCACCAGCACCAGCAGCACCACCAATACCTTCAGCATAAACCCAACTACCACTACCACCAGCTTCTTTCGCGCAGTAGTAGGTGGCGGTGTCTTCGGCCTTGAGGCTGGTCATCACGAGGGCGAGCATGCTCTGATCGTTGTTCCTGTAGATGGTGAAGCGTCCCTTCACTGCTGACGCGTACCCTGTGTAACTACCATCGCTGTAAAAAAATCGCGCCGAACTCAAGCCCCTTCCCGGGTGCCTGTCGCATCCATCCCATGTAGTAGTCGCTGAAGGTGTATCCAGAGCCCTTGCAGACCAGGGTCAGGGACCCCCCGGGCTTCACGAGGCCCCCTCCAGACTCATCCAACATCAGCTGCTGCTTGTCCAGGAGGAACTTTGGCCCTTGTTGGCCCAGCCCTGCAGAAGCCCAGGGCGACATCCGTCAGCCTGAGGGCTTCGTGGGTGGAAAGCCTCAGGAGCAACGATCCCAGAGCCCAGTGCTCAGTGAGAAGAGCTGCGGGTGGAGAACGTGCAGGTGGCCGGGGTGAGTTGTGTCGGGGCCTTTCCCTGGGCCATGAACAATGCCAGCAGCACCAGCAGCACCACCAATCGCATAAGCATAACTCCAAGCACCACTATCAGCAGCTTTCGCGCAGTAGTAGGTGGCAGTGACTTCGGCCTTTAGGCTGTTCATCTGCAGGGTGGCCGTGCTCTGCCCGTTGTTCCTGGAGATGGTGAAGCCTCCCCGCACTGCCAGCGCGTAGTATGTGCTACTACCATCGTTGCTAATATATGCGACCTCCTCAAGCCCCTTCCCAGGTGCCTGTCGCACCCAATACATGGCGTAGCTGCTGAAGGTGAAGCCGGAGCCCTTGCAGACCAGGGTCAGGGACCCCCCGGGCTTCGCGAGGCCCCCTCCGGACTCATCCAACGTCGCGGCCGCCCGCAGCCCTGGGGAGGAAGGACAGAGAGCGGTGGGCTCAGCCGCACGGCACGGGCCCCCACACGGCCGTGGGGAGCCGGGGCCGCCGGCAGCCTCCGCGGGACCGGGCCCTACCTGGGACAGCGGCCAGGAGGAGGAGGAGGAGGGCGAAGGCGTGAGGACTCATGGTGGGCAGGGGATGGGGGCGCCGGGTGCTGTGGGGACGCTGGGGACGGGCACATTTGAAGGTTCCTGGAGGGGCGTTCATCGCGTTTCCTCCTTGGGGTATTTCATTGCCCTGAGTTACTTCATTACATTCTCTACGATGGGCTCATTAATTGGGCTCGTTAGATTTTTTCCTTGCTCCATTTCAGGAGCACTCATCGTGTTTCCTCGTTATGTCATTGCATTCCCTGCCACGCACTCATTAATTGCAAGCACTGAATTATTTCACGGCGATCCTTGAGCAGGACTCATCGTGTTTCTTTGCTGAGTAGAAACCACTCAACAAACTTGAGATTTGTTGCATTTTTCTACCATGCTCTAATTAATAAGACATGTGGAATTATTTCATTTTGATCTTTGACAAGCATTCGTTGTGTTTCTTCGTCATTTCATTTAATTCTCTACCATGCACTAATTCATAGGGTGCTTTGAGTTATTTCGTCGTGATCCCTGACCACTCATGACACGGAATTATTTAATTGGATCGATTATTTCATTTGGAGTCTGAGTAATTTAATTGCAATCTCCCTAAAACGGACACAGGAAACAGAAAGCGGCCGTGTTTCGGGGCTGCTCCAGCTGCTGAGGTTTCCAGGCAGTACCAAAATAACTCGTTTTCTGCCCAGAAATAGCCCCCGCACAAACATCTGCCTGGCTATGCTTGGGTGGGCACTGGAGGGAGTGCTGAATGTCTCACTTAAAAAATCTAAAATTTGGGGGTTTCTAGCCCTGAAGTGGGGTGACATTCCCACATTTTGGAGTCAGCTGGCCCCAAAGTCTTAAAAATACTCTCGTATTCCGGAATAAATGGAAAAAAAGAGGAAAAAATTTCTAAGTGGTAGGTGTGTAAATGGCAAGAATAATAATCAACACCCCAATTTCATTCAAAATTGTTGTCAAAAAGTAGGAAATGTGTATTATTTGCATCGAAAAGCATCCATAAAGGGCAAGGGACCCCCATCGTGGGGCCACAGTGCCCCTGAAAATGAGCCAGGTGCTCATTTTTGGGGCAAAGAGGGCATATAGAGCCAAACACCTCTGTATTTGGGGCAAAAATAGCCATGAGAGGGCAAAAGCATGCCCATACTGAGGTCAAGAGTAAGCATAAGAGGCAACGCGTCCTTCTATTTGGGGCAAGGGTGGCCACGAATGGGAAAATCCTTTAATTTTTGGAGCAAAATGTTCCAATAGTGTGGGTAAAGCAGACCTCGCTGCAGTCTGGGGGTAGTCCCAAACATCTCCGGCTTCACCTTCAGCAGCTACCTCGTGGTTTGGGTGCGACAGGCGCCTGGGGAGGGGCTCGAGTACGTCGCAGATATTAGCAAGGATGGTAGTGGCACATCCTATGCGCCGGCGGTGCAGGGACGCTTCACCCTCTCCAGGAACAACGGGCAGAGCACGGCCACCCTGCAGATGAACAGCCTCAAGGCCGAAGACACCGCCACCTACTACTGCACGAGAGCTGCTGGTGGTTGGGGTGGTGAGAGCGCTGGTGCTGTTGACGGCTGACAGTCTTAACAACTCCAGCACCATCACCATGACCAGCACCACAACCAACACCAAGAGCAGCACCGGTACCAACAGCACCATCAATATTTTCAGCAGAACCACCACCACCGTAAGCACTTTTCGCGCAGTAGTAGGTGGCGGTGTCTTCGGCCTTGAGGCTGTTCATCTGCAGGGTGAGCGTGCTCTGCCCGTTGTTCCTGGAGATGGTGAAGCGTCCCTTCACCGCCGGCGCGTAGGCTGTGCCACCATAGCTATCAATACCCGCGACGTATTCGAGCCCCTTCCCAGGTGCCTGTCGCACCCACTGCATGGTGTAGCTGCTGAAGGTGAAGCCGGAGCCCTTGCAGACCAGGGTCAGGGACCCCCCGGGCTTCACGAGGCCCCCTCCGGACTCGTCCAACGTCGCGGCCGCCCGCAGCCCTGGGGAGGAAGGACAGAGAGCGGTGGGCTCAGCCACACGGCACGGGCCCCCGCACGGCCGTGGGGAGCCGGGGCCGCCGGCAGCCTCCGCGGGACCGGGCCCTACCTGGGACGGCGGCCAGGAGGAGGAGGAGGAGGGCGAGCGCGTGAGGACTCATGGTGGGCAGGGGAAGGGGGCGCCGGGTGCTGTGGGGACGCTGGGGACGGGTGCATTTGAAGGCGCCTGAAGGGGCGTTCATCGCGTTTCCTCCTTGGGGTATTTCATTGCCCTGAGTTACTTCATAGTAAGGCGCCTGATCCTTTTTATCGACGGAGCACCGCTCTCTGTCCTTCCTCCCCAGGGCTGTGGGCGGCCGCGACGTTGGACGAGTCCGGAGGGGGCCTCGTGAAGCCCGGGGGGGTCCCTGACCCTGGTCTGCAAGGGCTCCGGGTACACCTTCAGCAGCTTCGGCATGAGCTGGGTGTGACAGGCGCCCGGGAAGGCGCTTGAGTGGGTCGCGAGTATTGACAGCGGTGGTAGTACCACAATATACGCGCCGGCAGTGCAGGGACGCTTCACCATCTCCAGGAACGACGGGCAGAGCACGGCCACCCTGCAGATGAACAGCCTCAAGGCCGAAGACACCGCCACCTACTACTGCGCGAAAAAAGTTGGTGGTTACGGTGATGCTTATGGTCATGCTGGTGAGATTGGTGGTGCTGCTGGTGCTGCTCTCATTCTTCATGGCCAAGGGAAAGGCCCCGACACAACTCACCCTGGCCACCAGCGGGTTCTCCACCTGCAGCTCTTCTCACTCGGCGCTGGGCTCTGGGGTCGTCGCTCCTGAGGCTTTCCACCCACGAAGCCCTCAGGCTGACGGACGTCGCCCTGGGCTTCTGCAGGGCTGGGCAATCGAGGGCCCAGGATCCTCCTGGACAAGCAGCAGCTGATGTTGGATGAGTCCGGAGGGAGCCTCGTGAAGCCCGGGGGGTCCCTGACCCTGGTCTGCAAGGGCTCCGGATACACCTTCAGCAGCTTCAGCATGGGATAGATCCGACAGGCGCCCGGAAAGGGGCTCGAGTGGGTCGCTACTATTAACAGTGCTGGTAGTAGCACATGGTACGCGTCGGCGGTGAAGGGACGCTTCACCATCTCCAGGAACAACGGGCAGAGCACGGCCACCCTGCAGATGAACAACCTCAAGGCCGAAGACACTGCCACCTACTACTGCGCGAAAAGTGCTGATGGTTATGCTGGTCCTGGTCCTGCTGAGAATGCTGGTGCTACTGGTGCTGGTGCTGCTGGTGCTGCTGGTGACGTTCGTTGTGGTGCTGGTCGTGATGATGGTGTTGGTGATGTGAATACTGTCAGCCATCAACACCACCAGCACTATCACCACACCAACTACTGCTAGAACTTTTCGCGCAGTAGTAGGTGGCGGTGTCTTCGGCCTTGAGGCTGTTCATCTGCAGGGTGGCCGTGCTCTGCCCGTTGTTCCTGGAGATGGTGAAGCGTCCCTTCACCGCCGATGCGTAGTCTGTGTAGCTACCACCGTTGTGAATACTCGCAACGTATTCGAGCCCCTTCCCGGGTGCCTGTCGCATCCATCCCATGCCGAAGCTGCTGAAGGTGAAGCCGGAGCCCTTGCAGACCAGGGTCAGGGACCCCCCGGGCTTCACGAGGCCCCCTCCGGACTCGTCCAACGTCGCGGCCGCCCGCAGCCCTGGGGAGGAAGGACAGAGAGCGGTGGGCTCAGCCGCACTGCACGGGCCCCCGCACGGCCGTGGGGAGCCGGGGCCGCCGGCAGCCTCCGCGGGACCGGGCCCTACCTGGGACGGTGGCCAGGAGGAGGAGGAGGAGGGCGAAGGCGTGAGGACTCATGGTGGGTAGGGGAAGGGGGCGCCGGGTGCTGTGGGGACGCTGGGGACGGGCGCATTTGAAGGTGCCCGGAGGGGCATTCATCGCGTTCCCTCCTTGGGGTATTTCATTGCCCTCAGTTATTTCATTGCACTGAGTTACTTCATTACATTCTCTACGATGGGCTCATTAATTGGGCTCGTTAGATTTTTTCCTTGTTCCATTTCAGGAGCACTCATCGTGTTTCCTCGTTATGTCATTGCATTCCCTGCCACGCACTCATTAATTGCACGCACTGAATTATTTCAGGGCGATCCTTGACCAGGACTCATCGTGTTTCTTTGCTGAGTAGAAACCACTCAATAAACTTGAGGTTTGTTGCATTTCCTACCATGCCCTAATTAATAAGACGTGTGGAATTATTTTATTTTGATCTTTGACAAGCATTCGTTGTGTTTCTTTGTCATTTCATTTAATTCTCTACCATGCACTAATTCATGGGGTGCTTTGAGTTATTTCATCGTGACCCCTGATCACTTATGACACGGAATTATTTAATGGGATGGATTACTTAATATGCATGCTGAGTAATTTAATTGCAGTCTCTCTAAAATGGACACAGGAAACAGAAAGCGGCCGTGTTTCGGGGCTGCTCCAGCTGCTGAGGTTTCAGGCAGTACCAAAATAACTCATTTTCTGCCCAGAAATAGCCCCCGCACAAACATCTGCCTGGCTATGCTTGGGTGGGCAGCGCTGAAGGTCTTGGCAAAAAATTCTCAAATTGGGGGTTTTGTAGCCCAGAAGTGGGATGACATTCCCACATTCTGGACTCACCTGGCCCCAAAGTGTTCAAAATACTCTCGTATTCTGGAATAAATGGAAAAAAAGAGGAAAAAAATTCTATGTGGTAGGTGTGTAAATGGCAAGAATAATAATCAACACCCCAATTTCATTCAAATTCACCTACTACTGCGCAAAAGGTTATAGCAGTGGTTGGAGTGGCGATAGAGCTCGTAGTGTTGATGGCTGACAGTATCCACATCACCAGCACCATCATCATGACCAGCACCACAGCCAACAGCACCAGCAGCATCAGCACCAGCAGCACCAGCACCAGCAGTAGCAGCACCAGCACCACCATCAATCTCACCAGCATAACCACAAGCACCACTACGAGCATATTTCGCGCAGTAGTAGGTGGCGGTGTCTTCGGCCTTGAGGCTGTTCATCTGCAGGGTGAGCGTGCTCTGCCCGTTGTTCCTGGAGATGGTGAAGCGTCCCTTCACCGCCGACGCGTAGTCTGTGCCACTACCAGTGCTGCCAATTTGTGCGACCCACTCGAGCCCCTTCCCGGGTGCCTGTCGCACCCAATACATGGGGTAGCTGCTGAAGGTGAAGCCGGAGCCCTTGCAGACCAGGGTCAGGAACCCCCCGGGCTTCACGAGGCCAATCTCTGCACTGCCCGCAGCCCTGTGGGTAAGGACAGAGAGTGGGGGATCAGCCTGGGGGATCCCTGACCCTGGTCTGCAAGGGCTCCGGCAATGACTTCAGCAGCTACACCATGGGATGGATGCCACAGGAGCCTGGGAAGGGGCTCGAGTACGTCGCGAGTATTAGCTACAGTGGTAGTTACACAGCCTACGCGCCGGCGGTGAAGGGACGCTTCACCATCTCCAGGAACGACGGGCAGAGCACGGCCACCCTGCAGATGAACAGCCTCAAGGCCGAAGACACCGCCACCTACTACTGCGCGAAAAGTTCTAGCAGTAGTTGGTGTGGTGATAGTGCTGGTGGTTTTGATGGCTGACAGTATTCACATCACCAACACCATCATCACGACCAGCACCACAACGAACGTCACCAGCAGCACCAGCAGCACCAGCACCAGTAGCACCAGCATTCTCAGCAGGACCAGGACCAGCATAACCATCATAACTTCTCACGCAGTAGTAGGTGGCGGTGTCTTCGGCCTTGAGGCTGGTCATCTGCAGGGTGGCCGTGCTCTGCCCGTTGTTCCTGGAGATGGTGAAGCGTCCCTGCACCGCCGGCGCGTAGAATGTGCTACTACCACTGTCGCTAATACTCGCGACGTACTTGAGCCCCTTCCATGGTGCCTGTCGCACCCACATCATGGTGTAGCTGCTGAAGGGGAAGCCGGAGATGTTTGGGACTATCCAGGGACTGCAGTGAGCTCTGAGGAGATGAGATGTGGTGCCGGATGGGCACACGGCAGCAGGAGTTGGCTGGGAAGGGAGATGTGGAGGTGCTGGGTGGCACCAAGCAAGGTGCTCGGGTTCTCTGAGTGCAGAGGGGGCCTCGTGAAGCCCGGGGGGTCCCTGACCCTGGTCTGCAAGGGCTCCGGCTTCACCTTCAGCAGCTACCACATGTATTGGGTGCGACAGGCGCCCGGGAAGGGGCTCGAATACGTCGCGGGTATTGACAGCGGTGGTAGTTGGACAGGCTACGCGTCGGCGGTGAAGGGACGCTTCACCATCTCCAGGAACAACGGGCAGAGCACGGCCACCCTGCAGATGAACAGCCTCAAGGCCGAAGACACCGCCACCTACTACTGCGCGGGAGGCTATGATGGTGGTTGGGCTCTTGATGGTGCTGGTTGTGGTGTTGAAAGCGTTGGAGATGTTGCTGGCGGTGCTCTTTATGGTGATGGTGTTGGTGGTGTTGCTGTTCATGATGATGATCACGGTGATGTTGGTGGCGGCGATGGTGCTGTCGGTAGTGATGGGGCTGAGAAGAGCTGCGGGTGGAGAACCCGCTGGTGGCCGGGGTGAGTTGTGTCGGGGCCTTTCCCTGGGCCACGAACAATGCCAGCAGCACCAGCAGCACCATCAGTCGCATAAGCATAACTCCAAGCACCACTACCAGCAGGTCTCGCGCAGTAGTAGGTGGCGGTGTCTTCGGCCTTGAGGCTGTTCATCACGAGGGTGGCCGTGCTCTGCCCGTCGTTCTTGGAGATGGTGAAGCGTCCCTTCACCGCCGACGCGTAGTATGTGCTACTACCATCGTTGTTAATAGTAGCAACCCACTCGAGCGCCTTCCCGGGCGCCTGTCGCACCCAAAACATGTTGTAGCTGCTGAAGGTGAAGCCGGAGCCCTTGCAGACCAGGGTCAGGGACCCCCCGGGCTTCACGAGGCCCCCTCCGGACTCGTCCAACGTCGCGGCCGCCTGCAGCCCTGGGGGGACCTGGAGGAGCAGAGTCACCGCCCGGCCATCGCTGGGTGAACATAAAAAGGCCCAGCCGGAGCCGAATCTGGGCAGATTCAACCCATTCTGCGGTGGTCGCTGCAGGAAAGAACCGTAAAGGGCCAAAATGTTCATGTGTTTTGGTAAAATCGTGTTCAAAGCAAAAACGTCTGCGTATTTGCCTGAAAATTCAACATACGGGCCAAAATTCATGGGTATTAGTGAAGGGAATTTGGGTTCAATGTAGGGAATTTGGGTTTAATAAAGGGGATTTGGGCTCAGCGAAGGGAATTTGGGCCCAGTGGAGGGAATTTGGGATCAGTGGAGGGAATTTGGGGTCAGTGGAGGGAATTTGGGGTCAGAGAAGGGAATTTGGGGTCAGTGGAGGGAATTTGGGGTCATAGAAGGGGATTTGGGGTCAGAAGGGAATTTGGGGTCATAGAAGGGGATTTGGGGTCAGAAGGGAATTTGGGGTCATAGAAGGGGATTTGAGGTTGGAGAAGGGAATTTAGGCTCAGTGAAGGGAATTTGGGATCAGTGGAGGGAATTTGGGGTCAGTGAAGGGAATTTGGGCTCAGTGAAGGGAATTTGGGTTCAATGAAGGAAATTTGGGGTTAATTAGGGGAATTTGGGGTCAGTGAAGAGAATTTCGGCTCAGTGAAGGGGATTTGGGTTCAGTGAAGGGAATTTGGGCTCAGTGAAGAGAATTTGGGCCCAGTGAAGAGAATTTGGGCCCAGTGAAGGGAATTTGGGATCAGTGGAGGGAATTTGGGGTCAGAGAAGGGAATTTGGGGTCAGAGAAGGGAATTTGGGGTTGGAGAAGGGAATTTGGGGTCAGTGAAGGGAATTTGGGCTCAGAGAAGGGAATTTGGGATCAGCGAAGGGAATTTGGGTTCAGTGAAGGGAATTTGGGTTTAATTAGGGGAATTTGGGCTCAGTGAAGAGAATTTGGGCTCAGTGAAGGGAATTTGGGATCAGAGAAGGGAATTTGGGATCAGAGAAGGGAATTTGGGCTCAGTAAAGGGAATTTGGGGTCATAGAAGGGGATTTGGGGTTGGAGAAGGGAATTTGGGCTCAGTGAAGGGGATTTGGGCTCAGTGAAGGGGATTTGGGTTTAATTAGGGGAATTTGGGCTCAGTGAAGAGAATTTGGGCTCAGTGAAGGGAATTTAGGTTTCAGTGAAGGGAATTTGGGTTTAATGAAGGGAGTTTGGGTTTAACGAAGGGAATTTGGGCTCAGTGAAGGGAATTTGGGCTCCCAGGTCAGGGAGCCCCTGGCCTGCCCGAGAAGGGACTCGAAGGTCACGGGTATTGGACGGGGTGAGGTGAAGGCAGAGGCCTACAGCAGGCCGCACCGACCGTCGTTGGTTCCCCTGGGACTTTGAGGACGTCCCTCCTCCTCCCGTATCTCCGCTATGGGGCTGGAGGACCTTACGGGCACCGCTATGGGGCTGGGGGACCCCGTGGTCACTGCTATGGGGCTGGAGGACTCCTTGGAGGACTTCTATGGGGTTGGTGGACACCATGAGCGCTGCTATGGGGCTGAAGGCCTCCATGGAGGATCACTATGGGGTTGGTGGACACCACGGACACCGCTATGGGGCTGGGGGACCCTATGGCCACCGCTATGGGGCTGGAGGACCCCATGGTCATCGCTATGGGGCAGGAGGACCCTATGGGCACCGCTATGGGGCTGGAGGACTCTATGGGCCCGCCGTGGGTCCACCATAACCCTTCAAAGCTCCCCTCATTTGCATACACTCAAGCCCCGCCCCCCTCGTTTGCGTGCAGTGCGGGGCATCCTCGTTTGCATATGCAAATGAGCCCCCCCCCCCCCCCCCGCCCCGCCTCCGGCACAGCAGGTGCGTGTCAGGGTTGACTTGGCAGCCAGAAGGATTTAATTTTAAACACGGTTAATTAAAAACATAATTAAAAATCACAATCAAATATAAATATAGTTGAACATGATTAATATATATAATTAAATATATATAATATATAAGATATTATATATAAATATATAACTAAATATATAATTAAATATATAATTAATGATGTGTAATTATAAAAATTAATCGATGTGTTTAATTAAAAGGGTTTGATTATACCTACACTTAATTAGCAATACATGGAATTATCAACAATTAAAAACGTTAATTTATATATGTGTTAAACTATAAAAACACTTAATTATAGTTAATTAAATCTGCAATAATGATAAATTAATTGAAATATAGGAGCGCTTAAGTATAAATGATTTTAATTAGAGGTACATTAAGTTATAAATATATAAATGAAACATAAATAATCTATATATTGAATTATGACATATTTAAATAAATTAGCTTTTATAATTAATAAATTGTTAGCTTTTAAATATTTTTAAATGATTATATTTTTATAAATTATAGATATTCAATATATACTATATATATTGTATAGTATTATTATAGTATATAATATATAATTATATATAATTATTATTATTAATTATTATTTTATAATTAATTAATAATTTTATACTTAATTGATTATTATATTATTAATTATTATATAATTAATTATATATAATATATAATAAATTATAAATATAATATATATTTATGACTATAAATATATAATAAATTAATATATAATTATAAAATAATTACAAATCTACTTATTAATCAAATTTATAATAGCTTTGCCTATTAAGGAGCTTAATTAAGAATATATTCGAGTATAAATATATTTGATTAAAAATATATTTTATTACAAATATGTCTTATGATAAAAATACTGATAAATATATTTAATTTTATTTAATTACATCAGCATTTAGATTTCCATTTAATTATGATTAATTACAACTACTTTTAATTACAACTAATTTAATTAAAAAGGATTTAATTAAAATTAAAAAGGATTTAATTAAAATTAAAAAGGATTTAATTAAATCCTATTTTTAACCAAAATCCTGGAATTTAGGTGGGCAGGAAAGTATCGGAAATGATAAGCTCCGAATTTACCGAATATCGAGTAATTACCCCAAATTCCGGGGCAAGTTGGGAAAAACGTAATTAGCAGGTGCCTGGGAAAAAAAAAAAATAGAAATTTAACGAAAATCGCAACTTTCGGGGGGGGAATGGATTTATTTCTAAGCACCCAGCTGGCACAAAAGTAAGAAATGTGCAAAAAAAAAAAGGCATTTTTGGGTCTTTCGGCTTCGATTCTTGCTATTTTCGGGCCGGGCACCTGCGCGGTGGGGAAACCCCAAATTGGGGTGAAATGACAGAAAAATGGGGCCGCGGCGCGGGCGGGCCTCAGAAGGAGGCGACGAGCTCAAAAACTCACCTCGGGGCCCAGATTCTTCTGGGTTTGGCTAATTTTGCTTAAAAAGCGGTATTTTTATTATTTTATTTCAATTATTATTTTTTATTATTATTTTTTAATTATTTTTTATTATTATTTATTATTTATTATTTATTATTTTTTATTTATTTTTTATTATATTTTTATTATTTTTTATTTATTATTTTTTATTTATTATTAATTATTTTTTTAATTATTATTTTTTTAATTATTATTTTTTATTTGATTTTTTAATCAATTAAAATCAATTTAATTTTTTTTATTTGGGTTTATTTTTATTGTTTTATTCGAATTTAATTGTATTATTTTATTCAAATTTATTTTTATTATTTTATCTCAGAATTGCCGATGTCTTACAAAATATTTATTTTTATTTATGTATTTTATTGTTATTCCGTATGAAATACTTGCTACCTTAAAATTATTATTAGAAATTATTATTATTACTGAAGAAATGACTATTTAAAAATTGTCATTATTAGAAATACGTGTTTTTATATTGCTTTTAAGAAATACACGTTTTAATATTATTATTAGAAACACCTCTTTTGTTATTAATTTCAAGAAATACTCGCTACTTTAAAACTATTAGAAATATCGCTTATTAATTTATTATTTTTAAGAAATCATTGCCTTTATTATATTAGAAAGAATCCCATTGTTATTATTAATTATTAATTATTATTGTTAATGAAATATTAGAAATAGAATGACAATATTAGAAATATCATTTCTATTTTATTAGATTTATTATTATTAGAAATATTAGAAAAATTTAATCCGTATTTTAGCAGAAATTGGTGCTATCATAGTTTTTAATTTATTAATTTATTATTAGTAGTATTATTATTTTATTTTATTATTTTTTATTTTTTATTTTTTAATTTTTAATTTATTAATAAAATTTATTAATTTTATTAATGTATTTCCTCATTAATAATTTCAGCGGAAATAAGGGATGTCTTAGAATTCTTATTTTATTGAATTCCTATTTTATGAAAAATATTTTTGAATAAAAAAATAAAATTGAATTGAAAATTGAAAATTGAAAATTGAAAATTGAAATTCAAATTGAAAATTTGAATAAAAAAATAAAATTTTATTGGAAACACGGATTTTTTAATTGTATTATTATTTTTTTTCTTATTTAATTATCTACATTTTTTCTTTATTGTTTTTTTAAAGAAACACGAACTTTTTGCTATTATCTTGATTTTGATTAATATTATCATTATTTTATTAGAAATACATGACCACTATTATTAGAAGTAGGTGCTATTTATTATGATTTTTAGTATAAATAAATCTTTATATTTATTAATATGAATATATTTATATTTACATTAATTTTTATTTTTAGCATTATACATTTAATATGTATCTATCATATATATTTTATAAATTATTTATTATATACTATGATATAATGTTTATAATTTATTCTATTTTAAATAATAATATCAAATAATAAAATATAAATAATAATATAATTCATTAAAATAATGAATTTGATTAAAAATAATAGAATTAATTATGTTATTATATATTATTTATTGCTCATTTTATTAGAAATGCTCATTTTTTTATTGCTCATTTTATTAGAAATGCACCAATTCTTAGAAATTTTTACCCCAAAAGCTGCCGTTTTCTTGATTTTGCTCGAATTATTTTATTATTAATTTCATTATAATTATTATTTTTTTATCATCCTAGCGGAGGATAAAACATTATATTTGTAACAATTTTGATTATATTATCAGAAATACCTTTAAATATTTTTTATAATTTCATAATTTTTTATAATTTCATAATAATTTCATCTTCTTGTTACATTTTACAAATACTTTTTATTAAAATTATTTTTAATATTTTAATAAATAAATGTTTTTGCTCTTATTTCACAGAAAAAGCTCTTCTTTATTATTATATTTTTATTACTTTTTATTTATATTTTTAAATAAAATTGTATTTACATTTATAAATTATTCTTTTATATATTTATTAATTATTATTTATATATTTATTAATTATTATTAATAATGATTCTATTAATAATTATATTATTAATTCTGTTAATAATTATATTATTAATTCTATTCGATTATTTTATATTTCTGTTATATTAGCTACCCAACATTTTACCAAATTCGGTAAAATATCTAAAATTTCATTGAAAATAACCAAAACATAAAATTCGGAGAAAAACAAAGCCGGGATTTTCAGCGCTGTTTTTAACCCAAACCGCCTGTTTTTTTCCCCAAAAGGCCTCATTTGCCTGGGGCAGCTGCTTTTGACCAAAAACACCCCGTTTTAGCCCAAAACACGGCCCCCGAGGGGGGGAGGAGAAACTCGTAAACAACAATAAAGGTTAAAAATAGGGGGAAAAAAATAAGGTTAAAAATAGGAATTTGACCATTTCGGGCTCTTTTTTCGCGCCACTGGCAAGTGAAGCCCAGGGGAGTTGTGGGGTGGACTGGTTCATACTGGGACGTACTGGGACATACTGGGAGACCACAAACACCCCATACCCTGCTGCTAGAGGCTTACTGGGGCATACTGGGACGTACTGGGACATACTGGGAGACCCCAAACACCCCATACCCTGCTGCTGGAGGCTTACTGGGGCATACTGGGACATACTGGGGGACACCAAACACCCCCTACACTGCTGCAGGAGGCTTACTGGTTCATACTGGGACGTACTGGGACATACTGAGAGAACCCAAACACCCCATACCCTGCTGCTGTGGGCTTACTGGGGCATACTGGGACGTACTGGGATATACTGGGGGACACCAAACACCCCCTACACTGCTGCAGGAGGCTTACTGGGCCGTACTGGGCCATACTGGGAGGCATCTGTACCCCATAACCAGCTGCAGGAGGCTTACTGGGCCACACTGGGATGTACTGGGCCATACTGGGCCATACTGGGCCATACTGGGCCATACTGGGAGACCCCAAACACCCCCTACTCTGCTGCTGGAGGCTTACTGGGCCATACTGGGAAGCATCTGTACCCCATAACCCACTGCAGGAGGCTTACTGGGCCAAACTGGGATATACTGGGCCACACTGGGATATTCTGGGCCATACTGGGATATACGGGGACATACTGGGAGACCGCAAACACCCCCTACACTGCTGCAGGAGGCTTACTGGGCCACGCTGGGCTATACTGGGCCATACTGGGAGGCATCTGTACCCCATAACCAGCTGCACGAGCCTTGCTGGGGCATAGTGGGATATACTGGGCCATACTGGGCTATACTGGGAGGCATCCATACTCCATAACCAGCGGCAGGAGGCTTACTGGGGCCATACTGGGCTATACTGGGAGGCAACATTACCTTATAACCAGCCGCAGAAGCTTTACTGGGCCATACTGGGATATACTGGGCCATACTGGGCTATACTGGGAGGCAGCCATACCCCATAACCAGCGGCAGGAGGCTTACTGGGGCCATACTGGGCTATACTGGGAGGCAACATTACCCTATAACCAGCCGCAGAAGCTTTACTGGGCCATACTGGGGCATACTGGGATATACTGGGCCATACTGGGCTATACTGGGAGGCATCCATACCCCATAACCAGCGGCAGGAGGCTTACTGGGGCCATACTGGGCTATACTGGGAGGTAACATTACCCTATTAGCAGCCGCAGAAGCTTTACTGGGCCATACTGGGTCATACTGGGCCATACTGGGAAGCAACACAAGCCCAACCCGCAGCGAACGCACTCCGAGGTCTTTTGTCCACTCTGAGCCACCGTAGCGTTTGCATAGGGGGGGCATCCCGAAGCCCTTAATCTACCTAGCAACGCGCTCTGATTGGCCCCGCCGCACTCGCAGGGGGCGCGGCCTGGAGGCGTGCCGTTTCCCCTAGCAACCGCGTCCCACCCCTAGCAACCGCGTCCCTCCCCCTAGCAACGACGCGACGCCCCCTGGCAACGGCGCACCGCCCCTAGCAACAGCGCACCGCCCCTAGCAACGCCGCACCGCCCCCTAGCAACAGCGCACCGCCCCCTAGCAACAACGCCGTCCTCCCCTAGCGACGGCGCCGTTCCCATAGCAACGGCGCCGTTTCCCTTAGCAACCGCCCCGGGGGCGGCCGAGTCCATTGGGGACTGCGGGGGGGGGGGGGGAGGAGAAGGGAAGGAAAGGGTTAAAAGGGACAAAAGCTGAGGGAAAAAGGGCAAATAAAGGAATTTTAAGGGAAAAAAAAAAAGGGGGGGGCGTGTCCCGGAGGGGCCGGGGTTGGGGACAGCGGGGTGGCCCCCCCCCGGCCTTGTGGCCCCCCCCCCCGATGCCTCGCCGCAAGCAGCGCCGGCCTCAGCCGCTCCGACACGGTGGGTGGGGGGGGGGGGGCGGTGTTTTTTGGGGGGTTTTGAGAGGATTTTGGGGGGTTTTTGGGGGGTGGAGGGGTTGGGGGGGGTCCTTCGGGGTCCCCCGCGTGTTGTGGGGTCGGGAAATGGGGTTGGGGACCCCGAACGGGTGAGGGGGTGTGGGGGTGGGGGAAAAGTTGGTAAAAATGCCCCAAAAAAGTTGTGGGGTGAGGTCAGAAAGCATCGGGACCCCCCACCCCCCTCAAAAAAACTTAGGAACACCTCAAAATATCTTCAGGATCCTCCAAAACCCTCAAAAAATAACAAAATCCTGTCAGGATCTCCCCTAAAAGACCCCAAAACTCTCCCAAAATAAGAAAATCCTGTCAGGATCCACCCCAAAACCCCCCAAAACTCCCCCAAATCCACACAGAACCCCCCCAAACCCCTGAAGACCCCCCTAAACTCCCTCAAAATAACAAAATCCTGTCAGGGTCCACCCCAAAAGACCCCAAAACTCCCCCAAATCCACACAGAACCCCCCAAAAAAACTCTTTAAACCATCCAAAACTCCCCAAAATAACAAAATCCTGTCAGGATCCACCTCAAAAGACCCCAAAACTCCCCCAAATCCACAGAGAACCCCCTAAAAAAGACTTAAGACCCCCCAAAATAACAAAATCCTGTCAGGATCTCCCCCAAAAGACCCCAAAACTCCCCCAAATCCACACAGAACCCCCCAAAAAAAACTCTTAAAACCATCCAAAACTCCCCAAAATAACAAAATCCTGTCAGGGTCCACCCCAAAAGACCCCAAAACTCCCCCAAATCCACACAGAACCCCCCAAAAAAACTCTTTAAACCATCCAAAACTCCCCAAAATAACAAAATCCTGTCAGGATCTCCCCCAAAAGACCCCAAAACTCCCCCAAATCCACAGAGAACCCCCCCAAAAAAACTCTTAAAACCATCCAAAACTCCCCAAAATAACAAAATCCTGTCAGGATCTCCCATAAAAGACCCCAAAACTCCCCCAAATCCACACAGAACCCCCCCAAAAAAACTCTTAAAACCATCCAAAACTCCCCAAAATAACAAAATCCTGTCAGGATCTCCCATAAAAGACCCCAAAACTCCCCCAAATCCACACAGAACCCTCCAAAAAACCTCTTAAAACCATCCAAAACTCCCCAAAATAACAAAATCCTGTCAGGATCTCCCCCAAAAGACCCCAAAACTCCCCCAAATCCACAGAGAACCCCCCAAAAAAACTCTTAAAACCATCCAAAACTCCCCAAAATAACAAAATCCTGTCAGGATCTCCCATAAAAGACCCCAAAACTCCCCCAAATCCACAGAGAACCCCCCAAAAAAACTCTTAAAACCATCCAAAACTCCCCAAAATAACAAAATCCTGTCAGGATCTCCCCCAAAAGACCCCAAAACTCCCCCAAATCCACACAGAACCCCCCAAAAAAAACTCTTAAAACCATCCAAAACTCCCCAAAATAACAAAATCCTGTCAGGGTCCACCCCAAAAGACCCCAAAACTCCCCCAAATCCACACAGAACCCCCCAAAAAAACTCTTTAAACCATCCAAAACTCCCCAAAATAACAAAATCCTGTCAGGATCCACCTCAAAAGACCCCAAAACTCCCCCAAATCCACAGAGAACCCCCTAAAAAAGACTTAAGACCCCCCAAAATAACAAAATCCTGTCAGGATCTCCCCCAAAAGACCCCAAAACTCCCCCAAATCCACACAGAACCCCCCAAAAAAAACTCTTAAAACCATCCAAAACTCCCCAAAATAACAAAATCCTGTCAGGGTCCACCCCAAAAGACCCCAAAACTCCCCCAAATCCACACAGAACCCCCCAAAAAAACTCTTTAAACCATCCAAAACTCCCCAAAATAACAAAATCCTGTCAGGATCTCCCCCAAAAGACCCCAAAACTCCCCCAAATCCACAGAGAACCCCCCCAAAAAAACTCTTAAAACCATCCAAAACTCCCCAAAATAACAAAATCCTGTCAGGATCTCCCATAAAAGCCCCCAAAACTCCCCCAAATCCCCCTAAAACCCCCCAAAACTCCCCAAAACCCCTAAAAATTGCCCCAAAAACTCCCCAGGACCCCCCCCCAAAACCCCTTAAGCCCCCCCCCCCCCCGAACCTGCCCAAATCCCCTAAAATCCGCCCCAAAAATCCGCCCCAAATCCCCCTAAAATTCCCCCAAACCCCCCTCAGGACCCCCCCCCCCGGTCAGTGACGTCATCATGACGTCACTTTTCGGGGGGGGGGGGGTGCCATGGCCGAGCCGGGAGGTGGGTGACGGACGAGGGGCCTGCCCCCGCTCGGGGCTGGGTTTTGGGGTGAAAAATGGGGATTTTGGGGAAGTTTTGCACGGGGGGGGTTGTTTAGTGGGAGGGGGGATTCATTTTGGGGTGAATAACGGGGATTTTGGGGGCTTTGAGGGGGGGAAATTGGCTACGGGGAGGGGGAATCGATTTTGGGGTGGATAAGGGGGATTTTGGGGCCTCTGGGGTGGGAAAATTGTTTATGGGGAAGGGGAGTCAATTTTGGGGTGAATAAGGAGGATTTTGGGGCTGCTGGGGAAGGGAAAAATCATTTATTTTGAAAGGGAATCGATTTTGAGGTGAAAAATGTGGATTTGGGGGGTTTTGCAGAGTGATAAACTGTTGACGGGGACGGGGAATTGATTTTGGGGTGAATAAAGGGGATTTGGGGGCCTCTGGGGTGGGGGGGATCGATTTTGAGGGGAAAAATGTGGATTTTGGGGGTTCTGCAGGAGGGGAATGGTTTATTTGGAAGGGGGAAATGTTTTGGGGTGAATAACGCTGATTTTGGGGGCTTTTAGGGGGGAAATCATTTATGGGGAAGGGGAGTTGATTTTGGGGTGAATAACGTGGATTTCGGGGGTTTTGCTGTTAGGAAATTGTTTATGGGGAGGAGATTTTGGGGTGAAAACCGGGGATTTAGGGGTTTGGGGGGGGGAACTATTTGGAATGTGAGTTGATTTTGGGGTGAATAATGAGGATTTTGGGGCCTCTCGGGGGAGATCTTTATGGGGAGGGGGAGAGGATTTTGGGGTGAATAACGGGGATTTGGGGGATTCGGGGGGGGATTGTTTATGGGGGTGATTTTGGGGGTAATTTTGGCGATTTTGGGGGTAGGAAATCCTTGAAGATAATTTAGGGTTAGGGGGGAGAATTTTGGGTGCAAAACCTGCGATTTTGGGCGCGATATCGGCGATTTTGGGCGCGATATCAGCAGTTTTGGGTGCAATTTCTGGAATTTTGGGTCCAATTGCAGGAATTTTGGGTGCAATTTCAGCAATTTTGGGTGTGAATCCGCAATTTTGGGGGCGATATCAGCAAATTTAGGCCTGGATCAGCAATTTTGGGAGGAATTTCATCAGTTTTGGGTGCAATATCAGCAATTTTAGGTGTGAATCAGCAATTTTGGGCACAATATCAGCGATTTTGGGCACAATATCAGCAATTTTAAGTGTGAATCAGCAATTTGGGGAAAAATATCAGCAATTTTTTTGTCACAATATCAGCAATTTTAGGTGTGAATAAGCGATTTTGGGCAAAATATCAACGATTTTGGGCAAAATATCAGCAATTTTGGCACAACATCAGCATTTTGGGGCACAATCTCAGCAATTTTGGGCACAATATCAGCAATTTTGGCACAATTTCAGCACTTTGGAGTGCAATATCAGAGAATTTGGGCACAATATCAGCAATTTTGGGCACAATATCGGCAATTTTAGGTGTGAATCAGCAATTTTGGGGAAAATATCAGCAATTTTTGGCACAATCTCAGCAATTTTGGGCACAATATCAGCAATTTTAAGTGTGAATCAGCAATTTTGGGCACAATATCAGCAATTTTGGGCACAATTTCAGCAATTTTAAGTGTGAATCAGCAATTTTGGGCACGATATCAGTGATTTTGGGCACAATATCAGCAATTTTGGGCACAATTTCAGCAATTTTAAGTGTGAATCAGCAATTTTGGGCACGATATCAGTGATTTTGGGCACAATACCAGCAATTTTTGGCACAATATCAGCAATTTTGAGCACAATTTCAGCATTTTTTGTCACAATATCAGCAATTTTAGGTGTGAATCAGCAATTTTGGGAAAAATATCAAGGGTTTTGGGCACAATCTCAGCAATTTTGGGCACTATATCAGCAATTTTAGGTGTGAATAAGTGATTTTGGGAAAAATATCAAAGATTTTGGGCAAAATATCAGCAATTTTGGCACAATATCAGCATTTTGGGGCACAATATCAGCAATTTTGGGCACAATACCAGCAATTTTGGGCACAATCTCAGCAATTTTGGGCACAATATCAGCAATTTTAGGTGTGAAGTAGCGATTTTGGGCAAAATATCGCCAATTTGGGGCAAAATATCGACGATTTGGGGCAAAATATCGTCGATTTGGGGCAAAATATCAGCAATTTTGGCACAACCTCAGCATTTTGGGGCACAATCTCAGCAATTTTGGGCACAATATCAGCAATTTTAAGTGTGAATCAGCAATTTTGGGCACAATATCAGCGATTTTAGGCACAACACCAACAATTTTGGGCACAATATCAGCAATTTTAGGTGTGAATTAGCGATTTTGGCCAAAACATCAATGATTTTGGGCAAAATATCAGCAATTTTGACCCAACATCAGCATTTTGGGGCACAATCTCAGCAATTTTGGGCACAATATCAGCGATTTGGGGCACAATACCAGCAATTTTTGGCACTATATCAGTAATTATGAGCACAATTTCAGCAATTTTGGGCACAATATCAGCAATTTTAAGTGTGAATAAGCAATTTTGGGAAAAATATCAGCAATTTTTGTCACAATATCAGCAATTTTAGGTGTGAATCAGCAATTTTGGGGAAAACATCAGCAATTTTGGTCACAATATCAGCAATTTTAGGTGTGAATTAGCGATTTTGGGCAAAACATCAACGATTTGGGGCAAAATATCGCCGATTTGGGGAAAATCTCAGCAATTTTGGCACAATATCAGCAATTTTGGGCACAATATCATAATTTTGGCACAATATCAGCAATTTTAGGTGTGAATCAGCAATTTTGGGGAAAATATCAGCAATTTTGGTCACAATATCAGCAATTTTAGGTGTGAATTAGCGATTTTGGGCAAAACATCAACGATTTGGGGCAAAATATCGCCGATTTGGGGCAAAATCTCAGCAATTTTGGCACAATATCAGCAATTTTGGGCACAATATCATAATTTTGGCACAATATCAGCAATTTTAGGTGTGAATCAGAAATTTTGGGGAAAAACATCAGCAATTTTGGTCACAATATCAGCAATTTTAGGTGTGAAGTAGCGATTTTGGGTTAAATATCGCCGATTTGGGGCAAAACATCGCCGATTTGGGGCAAAATCTCAGCAATTTTGGCACGCCCTCAGCATTTTGGGGCGCAAGCTCAGCGATTTCGCGTCTCCGGGGTCGGGAAATCCCCCTCGGGCCGCGCTTGTGCCGTGCCGGGGGTGGGGGGCGTCTATTTTGGGGTAAAACACCACTAATTTGGTTCTTTCCCCCCCCCGCAGCCTCCCCGGCCCCGCGCCGCCCCGCCGCCAAGGAGCCTTCCTCCACCTCCTCCTCCTCCTCCTCCTCGGGACCCCCCGCGGCGATGCCCCCGGAACCGGACCCCCGCCGCCGCCGCTGCCCGCCCCCGCCGCCGCCGCCGCCCCCTCCCCGCCCCCCCGCGCCCCCGAACCCCCTTTTTCCGCCCCAAACCCTCGACATCCCCCTCCTGCTGGAGGAGCTGCGGGTGCTGCGGCAGCGCCAGCTCCGCCAGATGCAGCTGACCGAGGAGATTTGCCGCCACCTCCTCCTTTTGGGGGCGCCGGGACCCCCCAAAAGCCACCCCCCCCCGCAAAAAACCCCCCGCCGCCCCCTCGGCCAAAGCCTTTTTCCCCTTTTTCCCCCCCAAAACCCAACGCGCCGCCGCCCTTTGCTTCGCCGCCCCCTACCGCCTCGCGCCGGCTGCCGGCGGGCGGGCGCCCGACGCCCCGACGGGGCCGGGGGAGGCGCCCCCCGTCCCCGGGCGCCCCCCGAATTTTACGGGGGGGGATTCGGGGGTCCCCCAGCACGGGTGCGGGGTGTGCGGGAAGGGTTTCGGCAGCGAGAGCGCGCGCCAGATCCACCTGCGGTCGCACACCGGCGAGCGGCCCTACGGCTGCGGCGTCTGCGGCAACCGCTTCACCACCCGCGGCAACCTCAAGGTCCACCTGCATCGGCACCGCGAGAAAAACCCCCAGGTGGCCACCGACGGGTCGCGGGCAGCCGGCGCCGGCCCTCGGCCTCCCGACGCGGCGCCGGAGGGCGGCGCCGGCACGTGGCGCGGAGGGTGCGAGGCGGCGGAGGGTGGGAGAGGGGCGGCGGTGGCCAACGGCGGGCAGCTGGTGGCCAACGGTGGGCACGTGGTGGCCGGCGGCGCCCAACTGATGGCCAACAGCGCCCAAGCGGTGGCCAACAGCACCCAATCGATGGCCAACAGCGCCCAATCGATGATCAATAGTGGTCAACCGATGGCCAACAGTGGCCCAACGATGGCCAACAGTGGCCCAACGATGACCAACAGCAGTCAACCAATGGCCAACAGTGGCCCAACGATGGCCAACAGTGGCCCGACAATGGCCAACAAGGTCCAATTGATGGCCAACGCCCAATCGATGATCAATAGTGGTCAACCGATGGCCAACAGTGGCCCAACGATGGCCAACAGTGGCCCAACGATGGCCAACAGTGGCCCGACAATGGCCAACAGCGGTCAACCGATGGCCAACAGTGGCCCAATGATGACCAACAGTGGCCCAACCATGGCCAACAGCGGTCAACCGATGGCCAACAGTGGCCCAACGATGGCCAACAAGGTTCAATCGATGGCCAACGCCCAACCAATGGCCAACAGCAGTCAACCGATGGCCAACAGTGGTCAACCGATGGCCAACAGTGGCCCAATGATGACCAACAGTGGCCCAACGATGGCCAACAGCGGTCAACCGATGGCCAACAGTGGCCCAATGATGACCAACAGTGGCCCAACGATGGCCAACAGCGGTCAACCGATGGCCAACAGTGGCCCAACGATGGCCAACAAGGTCCAATTGATGGCCAACGCCCAACCGATGGCCAACAGCGGTCAACCGATGGCCAACAGTGGCCCAACGATGGCCAACAGCGGTCAACCGATGGCCAACAGTGGCCCAACAATGGCCAACAAGGTCCAATCGATGGCCAACGCCCAACCGATGTCCTCCAACACCCAAGTGATGACCAACAGTGGCCAACCGATGGCCAACAGCGGCCCAAACATGGCCAGCAGTGGTCAACCGATGGCCAACAGTGGCCCAACGATGGACAACTGTGGTCAACGGATGGCCAACGCCCAACCGATGTCCTCCAACGCTCAACTGATGGCTAGTACTGGCCCAACGATGGCCAACAGTGGCCAAACGATGACCAGCAGTGGCCCAACGATGGCCAACAGTGGCCAACCGATGGCCAACAACGCCCAACTGATGGCCAACAACGTCCAATCGATGGCCAACAGTGGCCAACTGATGGCCAACGCCCAACCGATGTCCTCCAACACCCAAGCGATGACCAACAGTGGCCAACTGATGACCAACGATGGCCAACTGATGACCAACAGTTGCCCACTGATGACCAACAGTGGCCAACCGATGGCCAACAACGCCCAACTGATGGCCAACAACGCCCAACCGTTGGCCAACAACACCCAAATGCTCTCTACCAGCACCCAACCATTGGCCAACGCCCAACCGATGACCTCCACCACCCAACTGATGACCCCCAACGCCCAAATGATGCCCTCCAATGCCCAAATGGTGTCCTCCACCACCCAACCGACCTCCAACGCGCAACCGATGACCTCCACCACCCAACCGACGTCCTCCAACCCCCAACTGGCCTCCATCACCCAACCAATGACCTCCACCACCCAACTGATGACCCCCAACGCCCAACCGATGTCCTCCAATGCCCAGCTGATGTCCTCCACCACCCGACTGATGCCCTTCGACACCCAACTGACGTCCTCCAACCCCCAGCTGATGGCCTCCACCACCCAACCTGCCTCCACCAACGCCCAGCCGATGTCCTCCACCCCCCAACCGACGACCTCCACCCCCCAACCGGCCTCCGCCACCCAACCGATGACCTCCAACCCCCAACCGATGACCTCCAACGCCCATCTGATGGCCTCCACCACCCACCTGACCTCCACCAACGTCCAACCGATGTCCTCCACCACCCAGCTGATGTCCTCCAACACCCAACCGGCCTCTACCACCCAACTGATGACCTCCAACCCCCAACTGATGTCCTCCAACCATCAATTGATGACCTCCAACCCCCAACTGACGATCTCCAAACCCCAACCGGACTCTACCATCCAACTGACGTCCTCCAACCCCCAACTGATGACCTCCACCCCCCATCTCATGACCTCCAACCCCCAACCGACGTCCTCCACCACCCAACCGGCCTCTACCATCCAACTGATGACCTCCAACCCCCATCTGATGACCTCCAACCCCCAACCGATGACCTCCAACCCCCAACTGACGTCCTCCAACCCCCATCTGATGACCTCCAACCCCCAACCGATGACCTCCACCCCCCATCTCATGACCTCCAACCCCCAACCGACGTCCTCCACCACCCAACCGGCCTCTACCATCCAACTGATGACCTCCAACCCCCATCTGATGACCTCCAACCCCCAACCGATGACCTCCACCACCCACCTGATGACCTCCACCCCCCAACCGACGTCCTCCACCACCCAACCGGCCTCTACTACCCAACCGATGACCTCCAACCCCCACCTGATGACCTCCAACCCCCAACCGACGTCCTCCACCCCCCACCCGATGACCTCCACCCCCCACCCGGCCTCCGCCCACCTCCTCCTCCTCACCCGCCGCCCCGGGCCCGGCGGTGGCGGCCCCCCGGAGAACCCGGAGGCCGGCCTCCCCCCGGGCCTCCCCCCGGGCCTCCCCCCGGCCTCCCCCCGCCGCCAGTGCCCCGTTTGCCGCCGGGCTTTGGCTCGGCCCCGGCCTCCGCCCCGCCGGGGCCTCCACCACGGAGGCCGGCGGCGGTGCGAAGGCTGCGGGAGGCCGATTTTAGGGGGGGCCCACCGGGGGGGGCCCCCCCCAAATTCTTGCCCCCTCTGCCGGGAGAGGCTGGAGGAGGCCGGCGGCCTCTGGGGCGGAGGGCGGAGGCCGAAGGGCGAGGGGAGGCTGAAGGGAGGAGGGGGGGAGGCCCGAAATGGGGGGGGGGAGGCCCAAAGTGGGGGGAGGGAGGCCCGAATTTTGGGGGGGGGGGGCAAAAATGACGAAGAGGAGGAGGAGGAGGAGGAGGAGGAGGAGGAGGAGGATGAAGGCTCGGAGGACGAGGGCGGAGGCTCGGAGGATGATTCGGATTCGGAGGCCGGCGGCCTCCGGCATGAGGAGGAAGAGGAGGAGGAGGAGGAGGAGGAGGAGGAGGAGGAGGAAGTAAGGGGGGGACCCCGAAGCGGGGGGGACCCCAAATTGGAGGCCGGAGGAGGAGGAGGAGGAGGCCGGGAGGAAGGCCGCGAGGACGGAGGCTGCGAGGCCGCCAGGAAGCGGGTAAGGGGAAAGGGTTTTTTGGGCCCCCGAAATCACCTTTTTTGGGGGTCTCCCCCCAAAATTTGGGGGGATTATTTGCCCTATTTAACATTTTGGGGTGGATTTCCCCCGTCTTAGGTTTTTTGGGGTCTCCAAATATCGTTTTTTGGGGCGATTTCCCCCCATTTGAGGTTTTTTGGGGGTTTCCTCCCCATTTAGGATTTTTGGGGTCTCCCAACGTAAGATTTTTGGGGTATTTCCCCCCATTTAAGTTTTTTTTAGGGGGATCCTCCCCGTTTTAGGTTTTTGGGGTCTCCAAATGTAGTTTTTTGGGGCGATTTCCCCCCATTTGAGTTTTTTTTGGGGGTTTCCTCCCCATTTAGGATTTTTGTGGGGTCTCCCAACATAAATTTTTGGGGGATTTCCTCCCATTTAAAGTTTCTGGGGGTCTCCCTGTTTAAGATTTTTGGGGCAATTTCCCCCCATTTAAGTTTTTTTAGGGGGATTTCCCCTATTTAAGGTTTTTGGGGTCTCCAAATGTAAGATTTTTTGGGGCAATTTCCCCCCATTTGAGGGTTTTTGGGGCGTTTCCTCCCCATTTAGGATTTTTGGGGTCTCCCAACGTAAGATTTTTGGGGTATTTCCCCCCATTTAGTTTTTTTTAGGGGAATCCTCCCCATTTAAATATTTTTGGGGCCTCCAAATGTAAAGTTTTGGGGCAATTTCCCCCAATTTAAGTTTTTTGGGCGGGATTCTCCCTATTTAATTTTTTTTTTTAGGGAATTCTCCCCAATTTAATTTTTTTGGGGTCCCCCAATTTAAGTTCTTGGGGTCTCCCCACCGAAATTTTTGGGATCTTCCCCCTTCAACCCCCCCCCCACCCCCAATAACTTTTGGGGTTTTCCCCCCTTTTTCAATCATTTTCGGGCTCCCCCACTACAAATTTTTGTGCCCCCTCCCCAAACCCTTTTAGGGCCCTATTTGGGGTCCCCACCCCCAAAAATTTGGGGTGCTGACCCCCGCCTTTTCCCCCACAGCCCCCCCAGCGATGGAACCGGGGGGGTCCCCCCAGCGGGACCCCCCCTTTTCCCGTCTGCTTTTGGGGCCCGAAACTCCCCCGGGGACCCCCCGAAACCCCCCGGGGACCCCCCGAGACCCCCCCGGGGACCCCTGAGGGCCCCCAAGAGCCCGGGGGGGTCCCGGAGGACCCCGAGGGGCCCCCCCAAAAGCAGGGGAAGGGGGAGGAGTAGGGGCGCCGGCAGGTAAGGCCCCGCACCCCAAAGATTTGGGGGGATTTGGGGGGAATTTGGGGTCTTGAGGGGGTTGGGGGGGGGGATTTGGGGTGCCCCAGATGGGATTTGGGGGGAATTTGGGGGATTTGGGGTGCCCCAGATGGGATTTTGGGGGGGAATTTGGGGGATTTGGGGTGCCCCAGATGGGATTTGGGGGGAATTTGGGGGATTTGGGGTGCCCCAGGTGGGATTTGGGGGGATTTTGGAGGATTTGGGGTGCCCCAGATGGGGTTTTGGGGGTGTCTGGGGGGATCTGGGGGAGGATTCGGGGGATTTGGGGTGTCCAAGAAGGGTTTTTGGGGTGTCTGGGGGGATTTTGGGGGGAATTGCGGGATTTGGGGTGTCCCAGATGGGATTTTGGGGGGGATTTGGGAGATTTGAGGTGTCCTAGATTGGATTTTGGGGTGTCTGGGAGGATTTGGGGGATTTGGGGTGCCCCAGGTGGGACTTGGGGGGATTTTGGAGGATTTGGGGTGCCCCAGGTGGGGTTTTGGGGTGTCTGGGGGGATTTGGGGGGAGTTTTGGGGGGATTTGGGGTGTCCAAGAAGGGTTTTTGGGGTGTCTGGGGGGATTTGGGGGGATTTGGGGTGTCCCAGATGGGGTTTTGGGGTGTCCAGGGGGGGATTTTGGGGGGAATTGGGGGATTTGGGGTGCCCCAGGTGGGATTTTGGGGGATTTTGGAGGATTTGGGGTGCCCCAGGTGGGGTTTTGGGGTGTCTGGGGGGATTTGGGGGGAGTTTTGGGGGGATTTGGGGTGTCCAAGAAGGGTTTTTGGGGTGTCTGGGGGGCATTTTGGGGGGGAATTGGGGGATTTGGGGTGTCCTAGATTGGATTTTGGGGTGTCTGGGAGGGTTTGGGGGACTTGGGGTGCCCCAGGTGGGATTTTGGGGGAATTTGGGGGATTTGGGGTGTCCCAGATGGGATTTGGGGGGATTTTGGAGGATTTGGGGTGCCCCAGATGGGGTTTTGGGGGTGTCTGGGGGGTTTGGGGAAGGATTTGGGGGATTAGGGGTGTCCAAGAAGGGTTTTTGGGGTGTCTGGGGGGGCATTTTGGGGGGGAATTGGGGGATTTGGGGTGACCCAGATGGGGTTTTGGGGGAATTTGGGGGATTTCGGGTGTCCCAGGTGGGGTTTTGGGGTGTCTGAGGGGATTTGGGGGATTTTGGGGTGGTATTTTTTTTGGGGGGGGGGGGATTTGGGGTTCCCCAAATGGGGTTTTCGGGGTGTCTGGGGGGGCATCCGGGGGGATTTTGGGGTTTATTTGGGTTTCTGAGGGGGGAATTGGGGAATTCGGGAGGATTTGGGGGTGTCCAAATGTTATTTGGGGGGGATTTTGGGGTGATATTTTGGGGGCACCCCCCCCAAATTTTGGGGTCTTCACCCCCCCCCCCCCCCCCAACCTCCCACAGGAGCCCCCCAGGACGAGGACGCCGCGACCTAATTAACGCTAATTAAACACATGGAGTGCGGGGGGGGGAGGGGGCTGCACCCCCCCCCCGCACCCCAAAATCTTCCTTTTCCACCCCAACCCCCCCCCCCGCACCCCAAAATCCCCCTTTTCCACCCCAAAATCCCCCCCACCCGATAGCATAGAGCGAGGGCTTGGGGCCCTATTAAAGCCGTTTCCTGACTCTATCGCCGCCTCCCGCTTTTAATTTTGGGCTTAAAAAGCCTTTTCTGGGGTTAACAAGTGGGTTTGGGGGTTAAAAAGTGTTCTTTTTGGGGCGAAAAAGGGCGGTTTTGGGGGTGGGGGGGGCGGCCGCCGCCATCTTGTCCCCCTTCCCCCTCAGGGGGGCGCCGCTCCCTCACAAGATGGCGGCGGTTGCCCTCAGCCAAGATGGCGGCAGGCGCGACGTTGCCCGTCTCCAAGATGGCGGCGGGCGGGGAGGGGGGAGGAGCCAATCGCGGCGCGCGGCGGCGGGCGTTGCCATGGCAGCGGGGCGGGGCGGGACCGGGGAAGGACCAAAATGGCGGGCGTTGCCATGGCGCCCGCTGCCAGTAACCAACATGGCGCCCGTTGCCATGGCAGCGGAGCGGCGGGGAATCGGAACGGGGAGGGGGAAAAATGGCGGCGGTTGCTACGGCAACGCCCGGTTCCAAGATGGCGGGCGCGGCTTCCGGGCCTTCCGGGGGGGGGCCGCGGGGCCGGGGCGGGTTCGGGGAGGCCGGGAAGGGGCTCGGGGAGGCCGGGGACGGGCGGAGAGGCCCGGGGGGGCTCCGGGGGAGGCGATGTCGGACACTTGGAGCTCCATCCAGGCCCACAAGAAGCAGCTCGACTCGCTGCGGGAGCGGCTGCAGCGGCGGCGGAAGCAGGACCCCTTGGGTGAGGGGGACGGGGGGGGGAAGGGGGGGGCGGAGGGGGGGTCAAGGGTCAAAGTTCAGGGGGGGTTTGGGGGGGGGTCCAAGGGGATTTGGGGGGTTTGGGGGCGTCAGGGGTTAAGGGTCGGGGGGGGTTGGGGGTGAGGGGGTCAAAGTTCAGGAGGATTTCGGGGGGTTCTGGGAAATTTGGGGGGGGTTTGGGGAGTTAAGGGGGGTTCGGGGGGGATTGGGGGGTCAGGGGTTAAAGTTCAGGGGGGTTTGGGGTGTCAAAGGTCAGAGTTCAGGGGGGTTTGGGGGGGATTCAGGGGGGTTGGGAGGGGATTTGGGGGGTTGGGGGGTCAAGGGTTAAAGTTCAGGGGGGTTTGGGGGGTTTGGGGGTCAGGGGTCAAAGTTCAGGGGGCTTTGGGGGGTCAGGGGTCAAAGTTCAGGGGGATTCAGGGGGATTTGGGGGTATTTTGGGGGGTTTCAGCGGGATTCACCCCCATTTACCCCCCCTCCCCCCAGCAGCAGACCCCCGCCATGCCGCCCCCTCCCTCCCCCCCCCCTCCCCGCACCTCCAGCCCGGCCCCCCCACCCCCCTCAGGTCCCGGGGGGGGGCGGGGGGATTTTGGGGGACGGCGGGGGGTCGGGGGTCGGGGGGGGCAGCAGCCCCCCCGGGGGGGGGGAGGACCTGGCCCCCGACCCGGCGCTGGAGCGGCGCCTGCTGCTGCACCTCGCCGACCTGGCGCTGCCGCTGCCCACCGACGCCGCCGCCATCTGCCGAGCCATCGCCGCCGTGAGTGACCCGAAAATATCAATGATAGGGCGGGGCGGGGCTGAAAGGGCCGAAATCCCACCCGAAATAGAGCTGGGGGGGACCGAAAGGGGAGAAATCCCTGCCAAAATGCACCGAAGGGACCCAAAATGGCAGAAATCCCACCCAAAATGGCAGAAATCCCACCCGAAATAGAGCTGGGGGGGACCGAAAGGGCAGAAATCCCAGCCAAAATGCACCAGATGGACCCAAAGTAGCCGAAATCTCACCCAAAATGGCAGAAATCCCACCCAAAATGCACCAAAGGGACCCCAAATGGCCGAAATCCCACCCAAAATGGCAGAAATCCCAGCTAAAATGCACCAAAGGAACCCAAAATAGCTGAAATCCCACCCAAATTAGCCAAAATCCCACCCAAAATGCACCAAAGAGACACGAAATAGCCAAAATCCCACCCAAAATGGCAGAAATCCCACCCAAATTGGCAGAAATCCCACCCAAAATGCACCAAAGGGACCCAAAATGGCAGAAATCCCACCCAAAATGCACCAAAGGGACCCAAAGTAGCCGAAATCCCACCCAAAATGGCAGAAATCCCACCCAAAATGCACCAGAGGGACCCAGTGTAGCCGAAATCCCAGCCAAAATGCACCAGAGGGACCCAAAGTAGCCGAAATCCCACCCAAAATGGCAGAAATCCCAGCCAAAATGCACCAAAGGGACCCAAAGTAGCTGAAATCCCACCTAAAATGGCAGAAATCCCACCCAAAATGCACCAAAGGGACCCAAAATAGCCAAAATCCCACCCAAAATGGCAGAAATCCCACCCAAAATAGCCAAAATCCCACCCAAAATGCATCAAAGGGACACAAAATAGCCAAAATCCCACCCAAAATGGCAGAAATCCCACCCAAAATGGCAGAAATCCCACCCAAAATGCACCAGAGGGACCCAAAGTAGCCAAAATCCCACCCAAAATGGCAGAAATCCCACCCAAAATGCACCAAATGGACCCAAAGTAGCCAAAATCCCACCCAAAATGGCAGAAATCCCACCCAAAATGCACCAAATGGACCCAAAGTAGCCAAAATCCCACCCAAAATGGCAGAAATCCCACCCAAAATGCATCAAAGGGACACAAAATAGCCAAAATCCCACCCAAAATGGCAGAAATCCCACCCAAAATGGCAGAAATCCTACCCAAAATGCACCAGAGGGACCCAAAGTAGCCAAAATCCCACCCAAAATGGCAGAAATCCCACCCAAAATGCACCAAACGGACCCAAAGTAGCCGAAATCCCACCCAAAATAGCTGAAATCCCACCCAAAATACACCAAAGGGACCCAAAATCGCCAAAATCCCACCCAAAACGTACCGCAGATAACCCTAAATAATCAAAATCTCACTCAAAATACACCGAGGGGTTGCCAAAATAGTCGAAATCCCTCCCAAAATATATTTCGGGGCCACAAAGTAACCGAAATCCCACCCAAAATACAACAAAATCCCCCCAAAAACCCCCAAACCCCCCAAATTTCCCCCAAAACTCCCTGTTTCCCCCCCCCTTTAGCCTGACGCGCCAGCCGCCCCGCGCACGGTAGCCACAAATGTCTTCCAAAATCCCCCAAATCCCTCAAACAAGCCCCAAAACCCCCAAACAAAGCCCCAAAATCCCCTCCAAAAAAACCAAAAATCCCCCCAAAATCCCCCAAAAGCCCCAAAACCCCCCAAATTTCCCCCAAAACTCCCCGTTTCCCCCCCCCCCCCCCTTTCCAGCCCGACGCGCCGGCCGCCCCGCGCACGGTGGAGAGCCTCCTGCAGAAGTTCGCGGCGCAGGAGCTGATCGAGGTGCGCCGGGGGCTTCTGGCCGAAGGGCCCACCCTGGTCACCTACGCCGACCACTCCAAGCTGGCCGCCATGACCGGCGCCGAGCGGCACGGCGACGCCGACGCCGACGGCCCCGGCAGGAAACGGCGGGCGGAGCACGAGCCCGGCAGCGGCGGTGCCGGCGGCGGCGCCGGCGGCGGCCCGGGGACGGGCGCCGACGCCGGGAAGGAGGCGGCGAAGAAGTCGCGGAAGCAGGCGTCTGACGTGGACCTGGAGATCGAGAGCTTGCTCAGCCAGCAGTCCACCAAGGAGCAGCAGAGCAAGAAGGTGGGGGAGGACGGAAGCGGGGGCCATCAACCCCAAAAAGTGTTGAGGCGTGGCTTGGTGGCACCTAAGATGGCTTGGTGGCATCTAAAGGTTGAGCTTCTACCGTGAAAAAGTCAAAGGAAAGGTTGGGTTCAACCCAAAAGTCTTGAGGGACGTCTTGGTGGCACCTAAAAGGTTGAGGTTCTTACGGGTTCTACCAAGAAAAAGCTGAAGGAAGAGTTGGGTTCAACCTAAAAGGGTTGAGGGACGTCTTGGTGGCACCTAAAAGGTTGAGGTTCTTCAACATTTCTTGGTAGAACCACAAGAAAGAGTTGGGTTCAACCCAAAGGTCTTGAGGGACGTCTTGGTGGCACCTACAAGGTTGAGGTTCTTGAGGTTCTACCATGAAAACATCGAAGGAAGAGTTGGGTTCAACCCAAAAGTCTTGAGGGACGTCTTGGTGGCACCTAAAAGGTTGAGGTTCTTACGGGTTCTACCAAGAAAAAGCTGAAGGAAGAGTTGGGTTCAACCTAAAAGGGTTGAGGGACGTCTTGGTGGCACCTAAAAGGTTGAGGTTCTTGAGATTCTACCAAGTAAAAGTTGAAGAAAGAGTTGAGTTCAACCTAAAAGGGTTGAGGGACGTCTTGGTGGCACCTAAAAGGTTGAGGTTCTTGAGGTTCTAACATGAAAACATCGAAGGAAGAGCTGGGTTCAACCTAAAAGGGTTGAGGGACGTCTTGGTGGCACCTAAAAGGTTGAGATTTTTGAGGTTCTACCAGGAAAAAGTTGAAGGAAGAGTTCAATTCAACCCAAAAGTCTTGAGGAACGTCTTGGTGGTACCTAAAAGGTTGAGGTTCTTCAGGTTCTACCATGAAAACATCGAAGGAAGAGTTGGGTTCAACCTAAAAGGGTTGAGGAACATCTTGGTGGCATCTAAAAGGTTGAGGTTCTTGAGGTTCTACCATGAAAACGTCGAAGGAAGAGTTGGGTTCAACCCAAAAGTCTTGAGGGACATCTTGGTGGCACCTAAAAGGTTGAGGTTCTTACGGGTTCTACCAAGAAAAAGTCGAAGGAAGAGTTGGGTTCACCCCAAAAGTCTTGAGGGACATCACGTCTCTACAAGGCTTGAGGTTCTCGAGATGGTTTCCCCCCAAAATCTGGAGGAACGTCTTCGCGTCCCCAAAGGTTTGAGGTCCTCCTGGTCCCACCGAGCCGCGCTGACCCCAAAAAACCTGGAGGAACCCCTCCACGTCCCCAGAAGCCCCTCGAGATGCCACCGAGGCGCCTGGAGATGCCACCAGGGCGCCTCGAGATGCCACCAAGGTGCCTCGAGATGCCACCAAGGCGCCTCGAGATGCCACCAAGGCGCCTTGAGATGCCACCAAGGCTCCTCGAGATGCCACCAAGGCTCCTCGAGATGCCACCAGGGCGCCTCTTGTCCCCTTGCAGGTGAGCCAGGAGATCCTGGAGCTCCTCAACACCACCACGGCCAAGGAGCAGTCCATCGTGGAGAAGTTCCGCTCGCGGGGCCGGGCGCAGGTGCAGGAGTTCTGCGACCACGGCACCAAGGAGGAGTGCGTCAAGGCCACCGGCGCCGAGCGCCCGTGCCGCAAGCTCCACTTCCGGTGAGAGAAAACCCCCCAAAACCCCCAAAATCGTCGCTTTTCGCCCCGAAACGTCCGTCTTGGGGTGTCATCTTCTGGTGGCCCACCCCACCAGGAGGATCATCAACAAGCACACGGACGAGTCCCTGGGGGACTGCTCCTTCCTCAACACCTGCTTCCACATGGACACCTGCAAGTACGTCCACTACGAGATCGACGCCTGCGCCGAGGCCGCCGGCGAGGCCACCGCGCCGCCGGGCCGCGACCACGGCCAGGAGCTCGCCCGGCCCCAGCCCGACGCCGGCGCTGACCGACTCTTCCCGCCCCAGGTAGGAGAGACCATGGGGGGGTTGGTGGACCTCCATCAGGATGTTCTTCATCCTAAATAGCAGTTAGGATGATGGTGGACCTCCATCGGGATGTTCTTCATCCCCACAAGTAGAACCTAAGATGGTGGTGGACCTCCATCGGGATGTATCTTCATCCTAAGTTGGAGCTATGGTGGTGGTGGACCTCCATCGGGATGTTCTTCACCCCAAAAGTAGGAGCTATGATGGTGGTGGATCTCCATCGGGATGTATCTTCATCCCAAGTTGGAGCTATGATGGTGGTGGACCTCCATCGGGATGTATCGTCATCCTAAATAGCAGTTAGGATGGTGGTGGACCTCCATGGGGATGTTCTTCACCCCAAAAGTAGGAGTTAGGATGGTGGTGGACCTCCATCGGGATGTTCTTCATCCTAATCAGGAGCTATGGTGGTGGTGGTGGACCTCCATGGGGATGTTCTTCATCCCAAGTTGGAGCTATGGTGGTGGTGGACCTCCATGGGGATGTTCTTCACCCCAAAAGTAGGAGCTATGATGGTGGTGGCCCCCCATGGGGACGTTCCTCACCCCAAGTAGAACCTAAGGTGCTGGTGGCCCTCCATGGGGACGTTCCTCGCCCCACATAGAACCTAAGATGCTGGTGGCCCTCCATGGGGACGTTCCTCGCCCCAAGTAGATCCTACCATGCTGGTGGACCTCCATTAGGGTGTTCTTCACCCAAAATTGGATCTACCATTATGATGGTGGCCCTCCATGGGGACGTTCTTCACCCCAAGTAGAACCTAAGGAGCTGGTGGCCCTCCACGGGGACGTTCCTCGCCCCAAGTAGAACCTAAGGTGCTGGTGGCCCTCCACGGGGACGTTCCTCGCCCCACGTAGAACCTAAGGTGCTGGTGGCCCTCCATGGGGACGTTCCTCGCCCCACATAGAACCTAAGATGCTGGTGGCCCTCCATGGGGACGTTCCTCACCCCAAGTAGAACTTATGATGGTGGCCCTCCATTAGGGTGTTCTTCACCCAAAATTGGATCTACCATTATGCTGGTGGCCCTCCATGGGGACATTCCTCGCCCCAAGTAGAACCTAAGATGGTGGTGGCCCTCCACGGGGATGTTCCTCACCCCAAGTAGAACCTAAGGTGCTGGTGGCCCTCCATGGGGACGTTCCTCACCCCAAGTAGAATCTAAGGTGCTGGTGGCCCTCCACGGGGACGTTCCTCGCCCCAAGTAGAACCTAAGGTGCTGTTGGCCCTCCATGGGGACGTTCCTCGCCCCAAGCGGGCCCGACCCCAGTGGCCAACCTTCACCGCGGTGTCTCGGTCTCCCGCCGGCAGTGGATCTGCTGCGACATCCGCTACCTGGACGTCAGCATCCTGGGCAAGTTCGCGGTGGTGATGGCCGACCCGCCGTGGGACATCCACATGGAGCTGCCCTACGGCACGCTGACCGACGACGAGATGCGGCGCCTCAACATCCCCGTCCTCCAGGACGAGGGCTTCCTCTTCCTCTGGGTCACCGGGCGGTGAGTGGGGGGAGGGGGCCTCCTGGAGGTCCCCCCGTGGAGGTCCTCCTTGGTTGGAGGTCTTGGAGGTCCTCCTGGATTGGAGTTCTTGGAGGTTCCCCTGGAGATCCTCCTTGGTTGGAGCTCCTGGAGGTTCTCCTAGATTGGAGTTCTTGGAGGTTCTCTTGGAGGTCCTCCTTGGTTGGACCTCTTGGAGGTTCTTCTTGGAGGTCCTCCTTGGTTGGAGCTCTTGGAGGTCCTCATGGATTGGCCTTCTTGAGGTTCTCCTGGAGGTCCTCCTTGGTTGGACCTCTTGGAGGTCGTCCTGGATTGGGCCTCTTGGAGGTCCTCCTTGATTGACCTCCTCCTTTGGACCTCCTGGAGGTCCTCCTGGAGGTCCTCCCTGATTGACCTTCTTGATTGGACCTCGTGGAGGTCATCTTGGAGGTCCTCCTTGATTGACCTCCTTATTTGCACCTCCTGGAGGTCATCTTGGAGGTCCTCCTTGATTGGCCTCCTTGATTGCACCTCCTGGAGGTCCTCCTTGCTTGGACCTCTATCTTTTGGGCCTCCTGGAGGTCCTCCTTGATTGGCCTCCTTGATTGGCCTCCTGGAGGTCCTTTAGGAGGTCACACTGGATGGGCCTCCCGGAGGTCATCTTGGAGGTCCTCCTTGATTGACCTCCTTGATTGGGCCTCCTGGAGGTCCTCCATGGTTGGCCTCCTGGAGGTTCTCCTGGAGTTCCTCCTTCATTGGCCTCTGTGTTTGGGCCTCCTGGAGGTCCTCCTTGATTGACCTCCTTATTTGGACCTCCTGGAGGTCCACCTGGAGGTCCTCCTTGATTGGCCTCCTTTTTTGCACCTCGTGGAGGTCCTCCTGGAGGTCCTCCTTGATTGACCTCCTTGATTGCACCTCCTGGAGGTCATCTTGGAGGTCCTCCTTGATTGACCTCCTTGTTTGGGCCTCCTGGAGGTCCTCCTTGATTGGCCTCCTTATTTGGACCTCCTGGAGGTCATCTTGGAGGTCCTCCTTGATTGACCTCCTTGATTGCACCTCCTGGAGGTCATCTTGGAGGTCCTCCTTGATTGACCTCCTTGTTTGGGCCTCCTGGAGGTCCTCCTTGATTGGCCTCCTTATTTGGACCTCCTGGAGGTCATCTTGGAGGTCCTCCTTGATTGACCTCCTTGTTTGGACCTCCTGGAGGTCCTCCTGGAGGTCCTCCTTGGTTGGACCTCTATCTTTTGGGCCTCCTGGAGGTCCTCCTTGATTGGCCTCCTTGTTTGGGCCTCCTGGAGGTCCTCCATGGTTGGCCTCCTAGAGGTCCTCCTTGGTTGGCCTCCATTTTTGGACCTCCTGGAGGTCCTCCTTGATTGACCTCCTTGTTTGGACCTCCTGGAGGTCATCTTGGAGGTCCTCCTTGATTGACCTCCTTATTTGCACCTCCTGGAGGTCATCTTGGAGGTCCTCCTTGATTGACCTCCTTGTTTGGGCCTCCTGGAGGTCCTCCTTGATTGGCCTCCTTGGTTTGGCCTCCTGGAGGTCCTCCTTGATTGACCTCCTTATTTGCACCTCCTGGAGGTCATCTTGGAGGTCCTCCTTGATTGACTTCCTTGGTTTGGCCTCCTGGAGGTGCTTCTGGAGATCCTCCTTGATTGTTCTCCTTATTTGGACCTCCTGGAGGTCCTCCTTGATTGGCCTCCTTGTTTGGGCCTCCTGGAGGTCCTCTATGGTTGGCCTGCTGGAGGTCCTCCTTGGTTGGCCTCCATTTTTGGGCCTCTTGGAGGTCCTCCTTGATTGGCCTCCCGGATTGGACCTCCTGGAGGTCCTCCTGGAGGTCCTCCTTGATTGACCTTCTTGATTGGACCTCCTGGATGTCCTCCTGGAGATCCTCCTTGATTGGCCTCCTTATTTGGACCTCCTGGAGGTCATCTCGGAGGTCCTCCTTGATTGACCTCCTTGACTGGACCTCCTGGAGGTCATCTTGGAGGTCCTCCTTGATTGACCTCCTTGGTTTGGCCTCCTGGAGGTCCTCCTGGAGGTCCTCCTTGATTGACCTCCTTGTTTGGGCCTCCTGGAGGTCCTCTATGGTTGGCCTGCTGGAGGTCCTCCTTGGTTGGCCTCCATTTTTGGGCCTCTTGGAGGACCTCCTTGATTGGCCTCCTTGTTTACACCTCCTGGAGGTCCTCCTGGAGCTCCTCCTTGATTGACCTTCTTGATTGGACCTCCTGGAGGTCCTCCTTGATTGGCCTCCTTATTTGCACCTCCTGGAGGTCCTCCTGGAGGTCCTCCTTGATTGACCTCCTTGGTTTGGTCTCCTGGAGGTCATCTTGGAGGTCCTCCTTGATTGGCCTCCTGGAGGTCCTCCTTGATTGGCCTCCTGGAGGTCCTTTAGGAGGTCACACTGGAGGGGCCTCCTGGATGGCCTCTTGGAGGTCCTCCTTGATTGGGCCTCCTGGAGGTCCTCCTTGATTGACCTCCTTGATTGGGCCTCCTGGAGGTCCTCCTTGATTGACCTCCATTTTTGGGCCTCTTGGAGGTCCTCCTTGATTGGCCTCCTTGGTTTGGCCTCCTGGAGGTCCTCCTTGTTTGGCCTCCATTTTTGGACCTCCTGGAGCTCCTCCTTGATTGACCTCCTTGACTGGACCTCCTGGAGCTCCTCCTTGATTGGCCTCCTTATTTGGACCTCCTGGAGGTCATCTCGGAGGTCCTCCTTGATTGACCTCCTTGATTGGACCTCCTGGAGGTCCTCCTGGAGGTCCTCCTTGATCGACCTCCTTGATTGGACCTCCTGGAGGTCCTCTTGGAGATCCTCCATGGGTGACCTCCTTGATTGGACCTCCTGGAGGTCATCTTGGAGGTCCTCCTTGATTGACCTCCTTGACTGGACCTCCTGGAGGTCATCTTGGAGGTCCTCCTTGATTGACCTCCTTGGTTTGGCCTCCTGGAGGTCCTCCTGGAGGTCCTCCTTGATTGACCTCCTTGGTTTGGTCTCCTGGAGGTCATCTTGGAGGTCCTCCTTGATTGACCTCCTTGTTTGGGCCTCCTGGAGGTCCTCCATGGTTGGCCTCCTGGAGCTCCTCCTTGGTTGGCCTCCATTTTTGGACCTCCTGGAGCTCCTCCTTGATTGGCCTCCTTGATTGGACCTCCTGGAGGTCCTCCTGGAGGTCCTCCACGGTTGACCTCCACGGCTGGCCTCCGCGGAGGCCCCTCACCGCCCCCTCCCCGCAGGGCCATGGAGCTGGGCCGCGAGTGCCTCAACCTCTGGGGGTGAGTAGATCGGGGCTCCCCGTGGCTCCGCCCCCTCGCGGCCACACCCCGTTAGGCCCCGCCCCCTCGGTGACCACGCCCTCCTTGGCTCCGCCCCCCACCCCCAGGTACGAGCGGGTGGACGAGATCATCTGGGTGAAGACCAACCAGCTGCAGCGCATCATCCGCACCGGCCGCACCGGCCACTGGCTCAACCACGGCAAGGAGCACTGCCTGGTAGGCGGCCCCAAAAACCCCCCAAACGGCCCCGAAACAACCCAGGGGGAAAAAACGGCCCCTAAAGACCCCAAAACGGCCCCTAAAGACCCCAAAACGGCCCCTAAAGACCCCAAAACGGCCCCTAAAGACCCCAAAATGGCCCCTAAAGACCTCAAGAAAATAAAAGGCCCCTAAAGACCCAAAAACGGCCCCTAAAGACCCAAAAACGGCCCCTAAAGACCCAAAAACGGCCCCTAAAGACCCAAAAACGGCCCCTAAAGACCCAAAAACGGACCCAAAATGGCCCCAAAATGGACCTGAAATAACCTAGGGGGAAAAAGCGGTCTCTAAGGACCCAAAAAAGACCCCTAAAGACCCAAAATGGACCCCTAAAGACCCAAAAACGGCCCCTAAAGACCCAAAAACGGCCCCTAAAGACCTCAAGAAAAAATGCCCCTAAAGACCCCAAAATGGCCCCTAAAGACCCCAAAATGGCCCCTAAAGACCCCAAGAAAATAAAAGGCCCCTGAAGACCCAAAAACGGCACCTAAAGACCCAAAAACGGACCCAAAAGACCCAAAAACGGACCCAAAATGGACCTGAAATAACTTAGGGGGAAAAAGCGGTCTCTAAGGACCCAAAAACGGCCCCAAAGGCCCAAAAACGGCCTGTAAAGACCCAAAATGGACCCAAAAGACCCAAAAACGGACCCAAAATGGCCCCAAAATGGACCTGAAATAACCTAGGGGGAAAAAACGGCCCCTAAAGACCCCAAAACGGCCCCTAAAGACCCCAAAACGGCCCCTAAAGACCTCAAGAAAAAATGCCCCTAAAGACCCCAAAATGGCCCCTAAAGACCCCAAAATGGCCCCTAAAGACCCCAAAATGGCCCCTAAAGACCCCAAAACGGCCCCTAAAGACCCCAAGAAAAAATGGCCCTAAACACCCCAAAATGGCCCCTAAAGACCCAAAAACGGCACCTAAAGACCCAAAAATGGCACCTAAAGACCCAAACACGGCACCTAAAGACCCAAAAGCGGACCCAAAAGACCCAAAAACGGACCCAAAATGGCCCCAAAATGGACCTGAAATAACCTAGGGGGAAAAAGCGGTCTCTAAGGACCCAAAAACGGCCCCTAAACACCCAAAAACAGCCCCTAAAGACCCAAAATGGACCCCTAAAGACCCAAAAACGGCCCTGAAAGACCTCAAGAAAAAATGGCCCTAAAGACCCCAAAATGGCCCCAAAAGACCCCAGAATGGCCCCTAAAGACCCCAAAATGGCCCCTAAAGACCCCAAAATGGCACCTAAAGACCCCAAAATGGCCCCTAAAGACCTCAAGAAAATAAAAGGCCCCTGAAGACCCAAAAACGGCACCTAAAGACCCAAAAACGGCACCTAAAGACCCAAAAACAGACCCAAAATGGCCCCAAAATGGACCCAAAATGGCCCCAAAATGGACCTGAAATAACCTAGGGGGAAAAAGCGGTCTCTAAGGACCCAAAAACGGCCCCTAAAGACCCCAAAACGGCCCCTAAAGACCCCAAAACGGCCCCTAAAGACCCAAAAACGGCCCCTAAAGACCCAAAATGGACCCCTAAAGACCCAAAAACGGCCCTGAAAGACCTCAAGAAACAATGGCCCTAAAGACCCCAAAATGGCCCCAAAAGACCCCAGAATGGCCCCAAAAGACCTCAAGAAAATAAAAGGCCCCAAAATGGACCCAAAAACGGCCCCAAAATGGACCCAAAAACGGCCCCAAAATAACCTAGGGGAAAAAAGTGGTCTCTAAAGACCCCAAAACGGCCCCCAAACACCCCAAAATGGACCCAAAGTAACCTAGGAAAAAAAACAGCCCCTAAAGACCCAAAAACGGCCCCTAAAGACCCCAAAATGGACCCAAAATAACCTAGGGGAAAAAAATGGTCTCTAAAGACCCCAAAACGGCCCCTAAAGACCCCAAAACGGACCCCTAAAGACCCCAAAATGGACCCCAAAATGGCCCTGAAATAACCTAGGAGGAAAAGTGGCCCCTAAAGACCCGAAAATGGCCCCAAAATACCCCAAAATGGACCCCCCAAAACGCCAAAACAGCCCTAAAATACCCCAGAAAAAGAAAATGGCCTCTGAAGACCCCGAAATACCCCAAAATGGACCCCAAAATCCCCCAAATGGCCCCAAAAGAACCAAAATGGCCCCCCAAAATAAAATGGCCCCAAAACACCCCAAAAAGACCCCAAAATCGACACCAAAAGACCCCAAAATCGACGCCAAAAAGACCCCAAAATCGACGCCAAAAAGACCCCAAAATCGACGCCAAAAAGACCCCAAAATGGACCCAACCCCCGCCAAAACTGACCCAAACCCCTTTGAGACGACCCCAAAACTGCCAGAAATCCCCCTAAATGACCCCAAAACGGCCCCAAATCCCCCAAAACGGCCCCAAACCCTCTGGAGATGCCCCAAACCCCCCGAAACGGCCCCGAACCCCCTTGAGGCGCCCCAAACCCCCCCAAAACGGCCCCAAATCCCCCAAAACGGCCCCAAATCCCCCCAAAACGGCCCCAAACCCTTTCGAGATGGCCCTAAACCCCCCGAAACGGCCCCAAACCCCTTCGAGACGCCCCAAATCCCCCTCAAAAGGCGCCGAACCGCCCCAAAACGACTCCAAATCCCCCAAAACGACCCCAAATCCCCCCCCAAACGGCCCCAAACCCCCCCCAAAACGGCCCCAAACCCCCCCCAAAACGGCCCCAAACCCTTTCGAGATGCCCCAAATCCCCCCAAAACGGACCCAAACCCCCCCAAAACGGCCCCGAACCCTTTCGAGATGCCCCAAATCCCCCCAAAACGGCCCCAAATCCCCCCAAAACGGCCCCAAACCCTTTCGAGACGCCGCAAACCCCCTGAAACGGCCCCAAATCCCCCAAAACAGCCCCAAATCCCCCAAAACGGCCCCAAACCCCCCCAAAACGGCCCCAAACCCCCCCAAAACGGCCCCAAACCCCCCCAAAACGGCCCCAAATCCCCCAAAACGGCCCCAAACCCCCCCAAAACGGCCCCAAACCCTTTCGAGACGCCGCAAACCCCCTGAAACGGCCCCAAATCCCCCAAAACAGCCCCAAATCCCCCAAAACGGCCCCAAACCCCCCCAAAACGGCCCCAAACCCCCCCAAAACGGCCCCAAACCCCCCCAAAACGGCCCCAAATCCCCCAAAACGGCCCCAAACCCCCCCAAAACGGCCCCAAACCCCCCCAAAACGGCCCCAAACCCCCCCAAAACGGCCCCAAACCCTTTCGAGACGCCGCAAACCCCCCGAAACAGCCCCAAACCCCCCAAAACGGCCCCAAATCCCCCAAAACGGCCCCAAATCCCCCAAAACGGCCCCAAACCCCCCCAAAACGGCCCCAAACCCCCCCAAAACGGCCCCAAACCCCTTTGAGACGCCGCAAACCCCCCGAAACGGCCCCGAACCCCCTTGAGGCGCCCCAAACCCCCCCAAACGGCCCCAAATCCCCCCCCAAAACGGCCCCAAACCCTTTCGAGACGCCGCAACCCCCCCGAAACAGCCCCAAACCCCCCAAAACGGCCCCAAATCCCCCCAAAACGGCCCCAAATCCCCCCAAAACGGCCCCAAATCCCCCCAAAACGGCCCCAAACCCCCCCAAAACGGCCCCAAACCCCCCCAAAACGGCCCCAAACCCCCCAAAACGGCCCCAAACCCCCCAAAACGGCCCCAAATCCCCCAAAACGGCCCCAAACCCCCCCGAGACGCCCCAAATCCCCCCAAAACGGCCCCAAATCCCCCCAAAACGGCCCCAAACCCTTTTGAGACGCCGCAAACCCCCTGAAACGGCCCCAAATCCCCCCAAAACGGCCCTGAACCTCCTCGAGACGCCCCAACCCCCCCCCAAAACGGCCCCAAATCCCCCAAAACGGCCCCGAACCCCCCCGAAACGGCCCCAAATCCCCCCCAAAACGGCCCCAAATCCCCCCCAAACGGCCCCAAATCCCCCCAAAACGGCCCCAAACCCCTTCGAGACGCCCCAAATCCCCCTCAAAAGGCGCCGAACCGCCCCGAAACGACCCCAAATCCCCCGAAACGACCCCAAATCCCCCCCAAATGGCCCCAAATCCCCCAAAACGGCCCCAAATCCCCCCAAAACGGCCCCAAACCCCTTCGAGACGCCCCAAATCCCCCTCAAAAGGCGCCGAACTGCCCCCAAACGGCCCCAAATCCCCCCCAAACGGCCCCAAACCCCCCAAAACGGCCCCAAATCCCCCCAAAACGGCCCCAAATCCCCCCAAAACGGCCCCAAATCCCCCCAAAACGGCCCCGAACCCCCTGGAAACGCCCCAAATCCCCCTCAAAAGGCGCCAAACCGCCCCAAAACGGCCCCAAACCCCCCCAAAATGGCCCCAAACCCTTTCGAGACGCCGCAAACCCCCCGAAACAGCCCTGAACCCCCTCGAGACGCCCCAAACCCCCCCAAAACGGCCCCAAACCCCCCCAAACGGCCCCAAACCCTTTCGAGACGCCCCAAATCCCCCTCAAAAGGCGCCGAACCGCCCCGAAACGACCCCAAATCCCCCCAAAACGGCCCCAAATCCCCCCAAAACGGCCCCAAACCCTTTTGAGACGCCGCAAACCCCCCGAAACGGCCCCAAACCCCCCCAAAACGGCCCCAAACCCCCCCAAAACGGCCCCAAACCCCCCCAAAACGGCCCCAAACCCCCCCAAAACGGCCCCAAACCCCCCCAAAACGGCCCCAAACCCTTTCGAGACGCCGCAAACCCCCTGAAATGGCCCCAAATCCCCCAAAACAGCCCCAAATCCCCCAAAACGGCCCCAAACCCCCCCAAAACGGCCCCAAACCCCCCCAAAACGGCCCCAAACCCCCCCAAAACGGCCCCAAATCCCCCAAAACGGCCCCAAACCCCCCCAAAACGGCCCCAAACCCTTTCGAGACGCCGCAAACCCCCTGAAACGGCCCCAAATCCCCCAAAACAGCCCCAAATCCCCCAAAACGGCCCCAAACCCCCCCAAAACGGCCCCAAACCCCCCCAAAACGGCCCCAAACCCCCCCAAAACGGCCCCAAATCCCCCAAAACGGCCCCAAACCCCCCCAAAACGGCCCCAAACCCCCCCAAAACGGCCCCAAACCCCCCCAAAACGGCCCCAAACCCTTTCGAGACGCCGCAAACCCCCCGAAACAGCCCCAAACCCCCCAAAACGGCCCCAAACCCCCCAAAACGGCCCCAAATCCCCCAAAACGGCCCCAAATCCCCCAAAACGGCCCCAAATCCCCCAAAACGGCCCCAAACCCCCCCAAAACGGCCCCAAACCCCTTTGAGACGCCGCAAACCCCCCGAAACGGCCCCGAACCCCCTTGAGGCGCCCCAAACCCCCCCAAACGGCCCCAAATCCCCCCCCAAAACGGCCCCAAACCCTTTCGAGACGCCGCAACCCCCCCGAAACAGCCCCAAACCCCCCAAAACGGCCCCAAATCCCCCCAAAACGGCCCCAAACCCCCCCAAACGGCCCCAAATCCCCCCCAAACGGCCCCAAATCCCCCCAAAACGGCCCCAAATCCCCCCAAAACGGCCCCAAACCCCCCCAAAACGGCCCCAAATCCCCCAAAACGGCCCCAAATCCCCCAAAACGGCCCCAAATCCCCCAAAACGGCCCCAAATCCCCCAAAACGGCCCCAAATCCCCCCAAAACGGCCCCAAACCCTTTTGAGACGCCGCAAACCCCCTGAAACGGCCCCAAATCCCCCAAAACGGCCCCAAACCCCCTTGAGATGCCCCAAACCCCCCGAAACGGCCCCGAACCCCCTCGAGACGCCCCAAATCCCCCTCAAAAGGCGCCGAACCGCCCCGAACCGACCCCAAATCCCCCCAAACGGCCCCAAACCCCCCCAAACGGCCCCAAATCCCCCCCAAACGGCCCCAAATCCCCCCAAAACGGCCCCAAATCCCCCCAAAACGGCCCCAAACCCCCCCAAAACGGCCCCAAATCCCCCAAAACGGCCCCAAATCCCCCAAAACGGCCCCAAATCCCCCAAAACGGCCCCAAATCCCCCAAAACGGCCCCAAATCCCCCCAAAACGGCCCCAAACCCCCCCGAGACGCCCCAAATCCCCCTCAAAAGGCGCCGAACCGCCCCGAAACGACCCCAAATCCCCCCAAACGGCCCCAAATCCCCCCGAGGCGCCCCCAACCACCCCAAAACCCCGCTAAAACCCCCCGATTTTTTTATTCCCCCCTCCAGGTCGGGGTGAAAGGAAACCCCCAAGGCTTCAACCGGGGCTTGGACTGCGACGTCATCGTGGCCGAGGCGAGTCGACGCGCCCCAAAAAAAAACCCCAAAAGCCCCAAAATCCTATAAATTAACCCCGAATCCCCTCTTTAGGTCCGCTCCACCAGTCACAAACCCGATGAGATCTACGGGATGATCGAGCGCCTCTCCCCCGGCACCCGCAAAATCGAGCTTTTCGGGCGACCCCATAACGTCCAGCCCAACTGGTGAGCGACCCTATAAATTTTTCGGACCCCCCCCCGTGCCCGTTGAACTCTTTTTTAGGGTTTTTAACCAAAAACGCCCCTTTTTGCCCCAGGATCACCTTGGGGAACCAGCTGGACGGGATCCACCTGCTCGACCCCGATGTGGTGGCGCAGTTCAAGCAGCATTACCCCGACGGGATCATCTCGAAACCCAAAAACATGTGAAAAAACAAAAAAAAGGAGAAGTTTAGGGCGGGCTTTTTGGGGCGAATTTTAATAAATTCGGGGCGGAGGAGCGGCCGTTTTTCGATCGCTTCCGGGGTTTTTAGGGTGCGGGGTTTGGGGGTTTCGGGGCGCGGACGGGAAGAAAACGCAGGTTTTCCGTTTGGCTCGAAACGGGCGGAAATTACCCCGAAAGGCGGCCAAGGGGTTCTTCGGCTTTTGGGGTCGCGGGTTGAGGGGGGGGAGGGGGAGGGTTTTTTTTGGGGTGAATCCTCCCTTATTTGACGAAAACCACGCTGGCGTTGCGGGCGGCCAGCCAGGCCAGGAAGACGTCCCTGGGGGGGCGGAACGGGGCGGGTTATAGGGTTTTTTTGTAGGGTGAACGACCCAAAGGGGGGTTTTGGGGTGAAAAAAGGGGATTTAGGGTTTTTTTTTTTTTGGGGTCTTACCGGCAGTGTTTGACGACGCACTCGCTGCTGCAGTACTCGTTGTCCCAGTCGGAGCTGGGGACGGGGGCGTTGTCGCACCCCGAGCGGACGCAGCGGGGTCGGGGGGATTCGGGGCCGGGCGCCGGGGATTCGGCCACCAGCTCCAGGGACATCTGGGTGGGGGATTCCACCTGGGGGGGGGCGGGGAAAAAAAAGGGGGTTTTGGGGTTTTTTTTTTGGGGTGAGGGGAAGGGCGAGGGTCTTCAAGGAGGGGTAGGGGATCCTAAAAGGGGTCCGCGAGATCCTAAAGGGCCTCGGAAGAGCCCCGAAATGCAGGCAGGAGTTGGTAAATCCTGCCGAGAGGCCCCAAAATGCGTCCAGGAGACCCCAAAATCCCTCAAAAAGACCCCAAAATCCCTCCAAGAGGCCCCAAAATCCACCCAGGAATTCATAAATCCCTCCAAGAGGCCCCAAAATCCCTCCAAGAGAAACCAAAATCCATCAAAAAGACCCCAAAATCCCTCCAAGAGACCCCAAAATCCCTCCAGGAGACCCCAAAATCCCTCCAGGAGACCCAAAATCCCTCCAAGAGACCCCAAAATCCCTCCAAGAGACCCCAAAAGCCCTCCAAGAGATCCCAAAATCCCTCAAAGAATTCATAAATCCCTCCAAGAGATCCCAAAATCCTTCAAAAAGACCCCAAAATCCACCCAGGAATTCCTAAATCCCTCCAAGAGACCCCAAAATCCATCAAAAAGACCCCAAAATCCCTCCAAGAGGCCCCAAAATCCCTCCAAGAGACCCCGAAATCCCTCAAAAAGACCCCAAAATCCACCCAGGAATTCCTAAATCCCTCCAAGAGGCCCCAAAAGCCCTCCAAGAGATCCCAAAATCCCTCAAAGAGACCCCAAAATCCCTCAAAGAATTCATAAATCCCTCCAAGAGATCCCAAAATCCTTCAGAAAGACCCCAAAATCCACCCAGGAATTCCTAAATCCCTCCAGGAGACCCCAAAATCCTTCCAAGAGACCCCAAAATTCCTCCAAGAGACCCCAAAATTCCTCCAATAGACCCCAAAATCCACCCAGGAATTCCTAAATCTCTCCAAGAGGCCCCAAAATCCCTCAAAAGGACCCCAAAATCCCTCAAAGAGACCCCAAAATCCACCCAGGTATTCGTAAATCCCTCCAAGAGACCCCAAAATCCTTCAAAAAGACCCCAAAATCCCTCCAAGAGACCCCAAAATCCTTCAAAAAGACCCCAAAATCCCTCCAAGAGACCCCAAAATCCCTCAAAGGGACCCCAAAATCCCTCCAAGAGGGATCCCCGAAATTTTCAAATCCCCGTTTTCCCTAAATTCCCCCAAATTTCCCCAAAATTTACCCTAAATCCCTCAATTTTCCCCAAATTTTCCCCTAAGCCCCAAGCTTTCCCCAAACCCCCCAAATTTCCCTAAATTCCTCCAAATTCTCCCCAAATTTCCCCCAATGCCTCTAAATTTTCTGAAAATGTTCCCCAAATTTCCCCCAAATTCCCAAAATTTCCCCCAAATCCCAAGTTTTCCCAATTTTTTCCCCCAATCCCCCCCAATTTTCCCCAACCCCCCCAAATCCCTCCAAATTTTCCCGATTTTTCTCCAAATCCCCCCAATTTTACCCAGATCCCCCAAATTTCCCATTTTTTCCCCAAATCCACAATTTTTCCCCAGATCCCTCCAAAATTCCCAATTTTCCCCAAATTGCCAGAATTTTCCCCAAATCGTTTCCCCAGTTTTCCCCGCCATTTTTCCCCAAAGCTCTTCAAATTTTCCCACTTTTCCTAAATCCCCCCAAATTTTCCTAAGTCTCAAAATTTTCCCCCAAATTTTCTCAAAATCTCAATTTTTTCCCAAAATTTTCTCCAAATCCCCAAATTTTCCCAATTTTCCCCAAATCCTTCCAATTTTCCCAGAATTTTCCCCAAATCCCTGAAATTGTCCAAAATCTCCCCCGAATCCCCCAAATTGTCCAAAACTTTCCCCAAACCCCCACAACCCCCCAAATTTTCCTCCCAATTTTCACCAAATCCCTAAAATTTCCCCAAATCCCAAAAATTTTCCAATTTTTCCCAAATTTCCCCCAAACCCCCAAATTTCCCAAATTTCCCTGAAATCACGCAAATTTCCCCCACATTTCCCCCCACCCCCCCATATTTTCCCCAAATCCCCCAAATTTCTGAAAATTTCCCCAAATCCCAAAAATTTTCCCAATTTTTCCCCCAAATTTCCCCCAAATCCCCCCAAATTTCCCCCAAATCCCCCCAAATTTCCCCCCAACCCCCATATTTCTGAAAATTTCCCCAAATCCCAAGTTTTCCCAATTTTTCCCTCAAATTTTCCCCAAATCCCCCCAAATTTCCCCCAAATTCCTCCAAATTTCCCTCAAACCCCTCCAAATTTCCCCCAAATCCCCAAATTTCCCCCCAAATTTCCCTGAAATCCCCCCAAATTTCCCCCCACCCCCCATTTTCCCCAAATCCCCCATATTTCTGAAAATTTCCCCAAACCCCCAAAATTTTCCCAATTTTTCCCCCAAATTTCCCCCAAACCCCCCCAAATTTCCCCCCAACCCCTATATTTCTGAAAATTTCCCCAAATCCCAAAAATTTTCCCAATTTTTCCCCCAAATTTCCCCCAAACCCCTCCAAATTTCCCCCAAGTCCCTCCAAATTTCCCCCAAGTCCCCCCAAATTTCCCCCCAACCCCCATATTTCTGAAAATTTCCCCAAATCCCAAAAATTTTCCCAATTTTTCCCCCAAATTTCCCCCAAACCCCTCCAAATTTCCCCCAAGCCCCCAAATTTCCCCCCAAATTTCCCTGAAATCCCCCCAAATTTCCCCCCACCCCCCATTTTCCCCAAATCCCCCAAATTTCTAAAAATTTCCCCAAATCCCAAAAATTTTCCCAATTTTTCCCCCAAATTTCCCCCAAACCTCTCCAAATTTTCCCCCAAATCCCCCCAAATTCCTCCAAATTTCCCCCAAATCCCCCAAATTTCCCCCAAATCTCCCCAAATTTCCCCCAAACCCCCCCAAATTCCTCCAAATTTCCCCAAATCCCCCCAAATCCCCCAAATTTCCTCCCAAATCCCCCAAATTTCCCCCAAATCCCCCCAAATTCCTCCAAATTTCCCCCAAATCCCCCAAATTTCCCCCAAATCCCCCCGAATCCCCTCACCTCCGGCACCACGTCGCCCGCGATCATCTCCACGGCCTCCGGCGAGGCCGGCCCCGCCGCCGAGGCCGGGGGCCCGCCTTGGGCGGAGGCCGCCGGGCCGCCGGCGGGGGAGCGTTGGGGAGGCCGCCCCCGCCGCCCCTCCCCCGCCGCCGCCCCTCCCCGGCCCCGGGGCCTCCGGGAGGGCCAAAGTTTGGAGGTGGAGGCCGGGGGGGGCAGGATCTTGATTTGGAGGGGGGGGAGGCTGCTGGGGGAGGCGGCCTCCCTTGGGCTGGGGCGGAGGCTGCTGCATGGCCTGGAGGGGGGAGGAGGCTGGAGGACGGCCAAGGCCGGGCCGGGGGCTGCGGGGGGGCATTTGTTGGAGGGGGGGGAGGCTGGAGGCGAGGGGAGGCACGGCGGAGGCCGAAGAAGAGGAGGAGGAGGAGGAGGAAGAGGAGGAGGCCGCGGCGGCGGCGGCGGCGGCCGCCAGGACGGAGCGGGTGACGATCTGCGTCCCCGTGCCCAGGTGGAGGCCGCGGGAGGTGACGACGGTGGCCGGGATGACGGTGACGAGGCCGGAGGCCGGGCCTCCGCCGCTTGCGGCCGTCGTGGAGGCCGCGGAGGCCGCGGCGAGGAAGGAGGCAGCATCTGCTTGGGGATGATGATCTTGGTGATGCCCGGCGGCGGAGGCGGCGCCGGCGGCGGCGGCGAGGCCCGGCGGAGGCTCGGAGGCCGAGGGAGGCTGGGAGGCCGCGGGAGGAGGAGGAGGAGGAGGAGGAGGCGGCGGCGGGTCCGGCTCCGAAGGCTCCGCCGTGGTCTGCGAGGCCCCACCGGAGGTTAACGAAAAAGATAACGAATTATCGGGTTAATTAGAGGCTGGCGAGGGAGGTTAAGGGCGAGCCGGGGTCGATCGGAGGCCCGGCCTCCGTTTTGGGGGGGGGGGGGGAGGCCCACCTGGATGGCGCGGTAGGCGGCCAGGGCCTTGAGGTACTCCTTCTTGGCGGCCTCCGTTTTACGCTTGTAGACCTGGGGGAAATAATTAAAAAAAAAAAAAAAGGGAGGTCGAGGGCGAGGCCCAGTTGGGCCTCCAGGCCTCTAAGGCTGAAACGGAGGCCGGGCTGCTGAAACGGAGGCCCCTTGGCCTCCAGGAGACAGAACGGAGGCCTCCTGGCCTCTAGGAGACAAAATGGAGGCCTCCTGGCCTCTAGGAGACAAGATGGAGGCCACCCGGCCTCCCGAATTGTGAGGCTACGTCCTCGAACCCCGGCCTCCGGGCCTCCGCGGCCCTAAGCGACGAGGTTGAGTCCTCGTGTGACCTCAGAAGTGGCCTCCTCAGCCTCTACGTGCTCCAAATCTGAAGTTCTGAGCCTCCACGTCCTCTGAATGAAGGCTCCCGAGCCTCCACGTCCCCCAAACCAAAATTCCTGAGCCTCCACATCCCCTAAACCAAAATTCCTGAGCCTCCACATCCCCCAAACCAAATTTCCTGAGCCTCCACATCCCTGAAACCAAAGTTCCTGAGCCTCCACGTCCCCCAAACCAAAGTTCCTGAGCCTCCACCTCCCCAAATGGAGACTCCTGAGCCTCTACGTCCTCCAAACCCAAACTCCTGAGCCTCCACGTGCCTAAAACCAAATTTCCTGAGCCTCTACATCCCCCAAACCAAATTTCCTGAGCCTCCACATCCCTGAAACCAAATTTCCTGAGCCTCTACATCCCCTAAACCAAAATTCTTGAGCCTCCACATCCCCCAAACCAAATTTCCTGAGCCTCCACCTCCCCAAATGGAGACTCCTGAGCCTCTACGTCCTCCAAACCCAAACTCCTGAGCCTCCACGTGCCTGAAACCAAATTTCCTGAGCCTCTACGTCCTCCAAACCAAAATTCCTGAGCCTCCACATGCCTGAAACCAAAATTCTTGAGCCTCCATCTCCCCCAAACCAAATTTCCTGAGCCTCCACATCCCTGAAACCAAATTTCCTGAGCCTCCACCTCCCCCAAACCAAAATTCCTGAGCCTCTACGTCCCCAAAACCACAATTCTTGAGCCTCCACATCCCCCAAACCAAATTTCCTGAGCCTCCACTTCCCCAAATGGAGACTCCTGAGCCTCTACGTCCTCCAAACCCAAACTCCTGAGCCTCCACGTGCCTGAAACCAAATTTCCTGAGCCTCTACATCCCCCAAACCAAATTTCCTGAGCCTCCACGTGCCTGAAAACAAATTTCCTGAGCCTCCACATCTCCCAAATTAAAACTTCTGATCCTCCACGTTCTCCAAACCAAATCTCCTGATCCTCCACGTCCTCCAAACCAAAATTCCTGAGCCTCCACGTGCCTGAAACCAAATTTCCTGAGCCTCCACATCCCCAAATGGAGACTTCTCATCCTCCACGTCCTCCAAACCAAATCTCCTGAGCCTCCACCTCCCCCAAACCAAATCTCCTGAGCCTCCACGTCCCCCAAACCCAAATTCCTGAGCCTCCACGTGCCTGAAACCAAATTTCCTGAGCCTCCACATCCCCTAAACCAAAATTCTTGAGCCTCCACCTCCCCAAACCAAATTTCCTGAGCCTCCACGTCCCCCAAACCAAAATTCCTGAGCCTCCTCCTCCCCAAATGGAGACTCCTGAGCCTCTACGTCCTCCAAACCCAAATTCCTGAGCCTCCACGTGCCTGAAACCAAATTTCCTGAGCCTCCACATCCCTGAAACCAAATTTCCTGAGCCTCTACGTCCTCTAAACCGAAATTCTTGAGCCTCTACGTCCCCAAACCCAACCTCCTGAGCCTCCACGTGCCTGAAACCAAATTTCCTGAGCCTCCACATCCCCCAAATTAAAACTTCTGATCCTCCATGTCCTCCAAACCAAAGTTCCTGAGCCTCCACCTCCCCAAATGGAGACTCCTGAGCCTCTACGTCCTCCAAACCCAAATTCCTGAGCCTCCACGTGCCTGAAACCAAATTTCCTGAGCCTCTACATCCCCCAAACCAAATTTCCTGAGCCTCCACATCCCTGAAACCAAATTTCCTGAGCCTCTACATCCCCTAAACCAAAATTCGAGCCTCCACCTCCCCCAAACCAAATTTCCTGAGCCTCTACGTCCCCAAAACCACAATTCTTGAGCCTCCACATCCCCCAAACCATATTTCCTGAGCCTCCACCTCCCCAAATGGAGACTCCTGAGCCTCTACATCCTCCAAACCAAAATTCCTGAGCCTCCACATGCCTGAAACCAAAATTCTTGAGCCTCCGCCTCCCCCAAACCAAATTTTCTGAGCCTCTATCTCCCCCAAACCAAAATTCCTGAGCCTCCACATGCCTGAAACCAAATTTCCTGAGCCTCTACATCCCTGAAACCAAACTTCCTGAGCCTCCACCTCCCCAGACGAACCCTTCTGGGCCTCTACCCCCGAAACCGCCTCACTCCCCGTCCCCAACGCCCCCCGGAAGCCTCCCCGCCGCCCCGTCACCTGCTTCTGCTCCTCGCCGAGGCTGTCCCACATGGAGGCCACGATCTTGGAGACCTCGCCGAAGGTGGCGTTGGGGTTCTGGCCCTTGATGGCCGCCTGCGTGTCGCGGAAGAAGAGGGCGTAGGCGGAGAGCGGCTTCTGGGGCTCGTTGGGGTCCTTCTTCTTCTTCTGCTTCTTGGGGGGCTTGGGCTTGCGGCCCCCTCGGGGGCGGCCGGAGGCGCCGGGCGGCCTTCTGGGCCGGGAGCTGCCGGGGGAGGGGAGGGAGTGAGGAAAGGGGGGGAAAAGGGGGGAAAAGGGGAAAAAAGGGGAAAAAAAGGGGGAAAAGGGGGGGGAAAAGAAAGGGGGGGAAAAAGAAGGGAAAAGGGGAAAAAAAGGGGGAAAAGGGGAAAAAAGGGGGGAAAAGGGGAAAAAAGGGGGAAAAGGGGGAAAAAAAGGGGGGAAAAGGGGAAAAAAGGGGGGAAAAGGGGGAAAAAGGGGGAAAAGGGGAAAAAAAAGGGGGGAAAAGGGGGAAAAAAAGGGGGGGAAAAGGGAAAAAAAGGGGGGAAAAGGGGGAAAAAAAGGGGGAAAAGGGGAAAAAAAGGGGGGAAAAGGGGAAAAAGGGGGAAAAGGGGAAAAAAGGGGGAAAAGGGGAAAAAAGGGGGGAAAAGGGGAAAAAAGGGGGGAAAAGGGGAAAAAAAGGGGGGAAAAGGGGGAAAAAAAGGGGAGAGAAAAGGGGGAAAAAAAGGGGGGAAAAGGGGGAAAAAAGGGGGGAAAAGGGGGGAAAAAAGGGGGGAAAAGGGAAAAAAAGGGGGGAAAAAGGGGAGAAAAAGGGGGAAAAGGGGGAAAAAAAGGGGGGAAAAGGGGGAAAAAAAAGGGGGGAAAAGGGGAAAAAAAGGGGGGGGGAAAAGGGGGGAAAAAAAGGGGGGAAAGGGGGAAAAAAAGGGGGGGAAAAGGGGGGAAAAAAGGGGGAAAAGGGGAAAAAGGGGGGAAAAGGGGAAAAAGGGGGGAAAAGGGGAAAAAAGGGGGGAAAAGGGGAAAAAAAGGGGGAAAAGGGAGAGAAAAAAGGGGGGAAAAGGGGGAAAAAAAGGGGGAAAAGGGGGGGGAAAAAAAGGGGGAAAAGGGGAAAAAAGGGGGGAAAAGGGGAAAAAAAGGGGGGGGAAAAGGGGGAAAAAGGGAAAAGGAAAAAAAGGGGGGAAAAGGGGAAAAAAAAAGGGGGAAAAGGGGAAAAAAAGGGGGGGAAAAGGGGAAAAAAGGGGGGAAAAGGGGGAAAAAAAGGGGGAAAAGGGGGAAAAAAGGAAAAGGGGAAAAAAAGGGGGGAAAAGGGGGAAAAAAAGGGGGAAAAGGGGAAAAGGGAAAAGGAAAAGGAAAAGGGAAAAGGGGAGGATTTTGGGGGGGAAGTAGAGAATTTTAGGGGAAAAGGGGAAAGGAAAAGACAGGGGAAAAAGGAAAGAAACGAGAAAAAGGAGAAGAGAAAAAGGAAAAGGAAAAAACAAAAAAAAAAGAAAAAAGAAAAGAGAAAAAAATAAAAAATAAAAAAGAAAATAGAAAAAAAGAAAAAGAACAAAAAGAACAGAAAAAAGAAAAGAAAAAAAGAAAAAAAGAAAAAAAGAAAAAAGAAAAAAAGACAAGACAAAAAAAACAAAACAAAGAAAAAAAACAAGAACAAAAAAAGAAAAGAAAAAAGAACAAAAAAGGAAAAAAAAAGAAAAAAAGGAAAGAAAAGAGAAAAAAGAAAAAGAAAAAGAAAAGAAAAAATAAAAAAAGAAAAAAACAAAAAAGGAAAAAAAATAAAAAGAAAAAACAAACAAAGGAGGAAAAAAACAAAAGACAAAACAAGAAAATATTAAAAAAGAGAAAAAAGGAAAAACAAAAAACAAGGAAAAGAAAAAAATAAAAACCAAAAAAAAGAACAAATAGAGAAAAAAAGAAAAATAAAGAGAAAAAAAGAGAAATGAGAAAAAAAGAAAAAATAAAAAAAGGAATTAAAAAAACAGCAAAAAAGAGGAAAAAGAGAATAAGAATGAAAGGGAAGTGGGATTTTGGGATCAGAAAGCGACAAAAGAGTGGGATTTGGGGTCAGAAAGTGAAAAAAGTGGGATTTGGGGTTGGAAAGTGAAAGAACAGTGGGATTTGGGGTTGGAAAGTGGAAAAACCAGTGGGATTTTTAGGAAAAAGTGGGATTTGGGGCCAGAAAGTAGAAAAAGAGTGGGATTTGGGGTAGAAAAATGGAAAAAAAATAGGATTTTGAATTGAAAAGTGGAAAAAAATTGGGGTTTTGGGTCGGAAAGGGGGATTTTGGGGTAGAGACGTGGGAAAAAAGTAGGATTTGTGGTCAGCCAGCGGAAAAAAAGTGGGATTAGGGATTAGAAAGTGAAAAAAGTGGGATTTGGGGTCGGAATGTGGAAAAATATGGGATTTTGGGTCGGAAAGCAGAAAAAAGTGAGATTTGGGGTCGAAAAGTGCAAAGAGTGGGATTTTGGGTCAGAAAGCGGAAAAAACGTGGGATTTCGGGTCGGAAAGTGGGGAAAAAGTTGGATTTGGGGTTGGAAAGTGGAAAAAAGTGGGATTTTGGGTCAGTAGTCAGAAAAGATGTGGGATTTTGGGTCAGAAAGCAGAAAAAAAGGAGGATTTTTGGTCAGAAAGGGGGAAAAAAGTGGGATTTTGGCCCAGGAAGAGGAATAAAAGTGGGATTTGGGGTCGGAAAGCGGAAAAAAGTGGGATTTGGGGTGGGAAAGCGGGAAAAAAGTGGGATTTGGGGTCAGAAAGCGGGAAAAAAGTGGGATTTGGGGTCAGAAAGGGGAATAAAAGGAGGATTTGGGGTCAGAAAGCAGAAAAAAGTGGGATTTGGGGTCGGAAAGCAGAAAAAAGTGGGATTTTGGGTTGGAAAGCGGAAAAAAGGAGGATTTTGGGTCGGAAAGTGGGAAAAAAGGCGGATTTGGGATCGGAAAGCGTAAAAAAGGAGGATTTTGGGTCGGAAAGTGGGAAAAAAAGGGGATTTGGGGTCGGAAAGCAGAAAAAAGGAGGATTTCGGGTCGGAAAGTGGGAAAAAAGGGGGATTTGGGGTCGGAAAGCGGAAAAAAGGAGGATTTTGGGTCAGAAAGCGGAAAAAAGGAGGATTTGGGGTCGGAAAAAAAGCGGAGGAAAAAAGGAGGATTTTGGGTCGGAAAGTGGGAAAAAGGGGGATTTGGGATCGGAAAGCGGAAAAAAGGAGGATTTTGGGTCAGAAAGCGGGAAAAAACGGGGATTTGGGGTCGGAAAGTGGGAAAAAAGGCGGATTTGGGATCGGAAAGCGTAAAAAGGAGGATTTGGGGTCGGAAAGTGGGAAAAAAGGGGGATTTGGGATCGGAAAGCGGAAAAAGGAGGATTTTGGGTCAGAAAGCGGGAAAAAACGGGGATTTGGGGTCAGAAAGCGTAAAAAAGGAGGATTTGGGGTCGGAAAGTGGGAAAAAAGGCGGATTTGGGATCGGAAAGCGTAAAAAGGAGGATTTGGGGTCGGAAAGTGGGAAAAAAAGGGGGATTTGGGGTCAGAAAGCGTAAAAAAGGAGGATTTGGGGTCGGAAAGTGGGAAAGAAAGGGGATTTGGGATTGGAAAGCGGAAAAAAGGAGGATTTTGGGTCGGAAAGTGGGAAAAAAAGGGGGATTTGGGGTCGGAAAGTGGAAAAAAGGAGGATTTTGGGTCGGAAAGCGGGAAAAAAGGGCGGATTTGGGGTCGGAAAGTGGAAAAAAGGACGATTTTGGGTCAGAAAGTGGGAAAAAAGGGGGATTTGGTGTCAGAAAGCATAAAAAAGGAGGATTTTTGGGTCGGAAAGCGGGAAAAAAGGGTGGATTTGGGATCGGAAAGCATAAAAAAGGAGGATTTTGGGTCGGAAAGTGGGAAAAAAGGGGGATTTGGGCTTGGAAAGCGGGAAAAAAATTGTAATTTAGGATTCTGGGGGGGGGTCGTCGGCCTCACCCCTGCGGAAGTCTTCGGCCTCCTCGTCGGGCAGCGAGGGGGTGGGCGAGGGGTGGCGGAGAGGCGCTCGTCCGGGGAGGGCTCCGGGGCCGGGGGGGCAGCGTGGGGGCGCCCCCCGAGGCTGAGCCCCAGCTGGGAGCTGAGCTCGCTCTGGTCGATGGTGGTGAGGGCGCCGGGGGCCAGGAGCCCCCCGGGCTCATCGGCACCTCGATGGTGACGGGGGCGGCGGCGTAGGGGGCGGCCAGGGGGGTCCAGTTCCTGAGCAGGGGGAGAAAAATGGGGGAGACACGAAAAGGTCTCAAAACGCCGCTCCAAACCCCCCCAAAAAATAAAGATAATGTGGGATCCCCCTCTAAAATATAGGGGAGAAATTGCCCCCCGATCCTAATCCGCCCCCCCAAATCCCTTTATTTTCCCCCAAATCCCATCTAACCATCCTAAATCCCCTCTAACCCCCCCCCCAAATTCCCTCTAACCCCCCCAAATGCCCCCATTCCCCCTCAAAACCCCCCCAAATCCCCCTATTTCCCCCCAAATCCCCATATTCCACCCCAAATTCCCCCCCAAATCCCCCCATTTCCCCTAAATGACCCCCAAACCCCCTCAAAAGCCCCCCAAATCCCCCTATTACCCCCCAATCCCCTCTAACACCCCCAAATCTCCTCAATTACCCCCAAATACCCCTATTTTCCCCCCAAAAGCCCCATTTCCCCGCCAATCCCCTCTAATGCCCCCTAAACCTCCCTTTTCGCCCCTAAATCCCCCCAAATCCCTCCCTTTTCCCCCAAATCCCCCCCAAATCCCTCCCAAATTCCCCCTAACCCCCCCCAAATCCCCTCTAAGCCCCCCTAAATCCCCCTCAATCCTCCCATTTTTCCCCCTAAATCCCCCCAAATCCCCCAAATCCCCCTTCAATCCCCCCAAACCTCCCATTTTTCCCCCTAAATCCCCCCAAATCCCCCAAATCCCCCAAATTTCCCCCAAATCACCCTAAACACCCCCAAATCCCCCTGTAAGCCCCCCAAATCCCCCTATAACCCCCCAAACCTCCCATTTTTCCTCCTAAATCCCCCCAAATCCCCCAAATTCCTCCCAAATCACCCCACATCCCCCACAAATCCCCTAAACCTCCCCAAATCCCCCTATAACCCCCAAACCTCCCATTTTTCCCCCTAAATCCCCCCAAATCCCCCAGATTCCCCCCAAATCACCCCACATCCCCCGCAAGTCCCCTAAACCCCCCAAATCCCCCTATAACACTCTCAAATCCCCCTATAACCCCCCAAACCTTCCATTTTTCCCCCTAATCCCCCCAAATCCCCCTCTAAGCCCCCCTAAACCCCCAATCCTCCCAAATCCCCCTCAATCCCCCCCAAACCTCCCATTTTTCCCCCTAAATCCCCCCAAATCCCCCCAAATCCCCCAAATCACCCTAAACACCCCCAAATCCCCCTCTAAGCCCCCCAAATCCCCCTATAACCCCCAAACCTCCCATTTTTCCCCCCAAATACCCCAAATTCCTCCCAAATCACCCTAAATCCCCCCAAATCCCCCTATAACACCCCCATATCCCCCTATAACACCCCCATATCCCCCTATAACACCCCCAAACCCCCCATTTTTCCCCCCAAATCCCCCCAAATCCCCAAAATTTCCCCCAAATCATCCTAAATCCCCCCTAAATCCCCCTAATCCTCCCAAATCCACCTCAATTCCCCCCAAACCTCCCATTTTTCCCCCTAAATCCCCCCAAATCCCCCAAATTCCCCCCAAATCACCGCAAATCCGCTAAGCCCCCCAAATTCCCCTGTAAGCCCCCCCAAATCCCCCTATAACCCCCCCCCCAAACCTCCCATTTTTCCTCCTAAATCCCCCAAATCCCCCCAAATCCCCCAAATTTCCCCCAAATTACCCTAAACACCCCCAAATCACCTCTAAGCCCCCCAAATCCCCCTATAACCCCCAAACCTCCCATTTTTCCCCCTAAATCCCCCCAAATCCCCCAAATTCCCCCCAAATCACGCTAAATCCCCCCCAAGTCCCCCTATAACCCCCCAAATCCCCCTATAACCCCCCAAACCTCCCATTTTTCCCCCAAATCCCCCCAACCCCCCCAAATCCCCCCAACCCCCCCAAAACCCCGCTCACCATGGAGAGCCCCCCGGCAGCAGCCCCCGCCCTGCTCCATCAGGCCGGGCCCGATCCCCACGGGCATGTCGAGGGGCCTGCACCCCGTAGGGGGGGCGAAAGGCGGCCTCGGGGGGGGGCGCCGGGGGTCCCCCAGCTCGTCGAAGTGGGCGACGACGTCGGCCACGGCCAGCGAGGGGTCGGCGTCGAGGGCGATGGGGGGATCTCGAACTCCTCGTCCCCCAAGCTGGGCGTGTGGAAGGTCTGCGGGGAGGAAAGGGTTAAAAAGGACGGGGAAACGGGTAAAAATGGGGTTTTCGGGGCTTTTTTTTGGGGGTTTTCCGGCCCCGATTCGTACCTCGGCGCCCGTCAGGAAGGGGTGAGCCGCGCCGGTGATGGCCAGGTAGTTGTCGTTGCCGCCGGGGAACTGGAAGGGGTTTGGGGGGAAAAAGGGGGGTTTTGGGGTGAAAAAGGGGGGTTTTGGGGAATCGGAGGGAAGAACACGACATGAAGAATCTCCTCTCAAGGGAACAGGTGGGGATGACCCCATAAAACGGTGAAAAAAGACGAAAAACAAGCAAAACGGAGAGAAATAGACCAAAATCCTAAAAGATTTCCCTAAACGTGCCCCAAAACGGCCCCAAATACATCAAAATAACCCTAAATATCCCCAAATCGCCCCCAAGTCTCAGAAATCTCCCCAAAAGTACCCCTAAATTGCTCCCAAACCTCCCCCAAATACCCCAAAACTGCCCCAGACTTCCCCCAAGTACCCTGAGAACACTCAAACCTCCCCCAAATACACCAAGACCCCCCCAAAAACGCCCCCAAATAACCTAAAAGCCCCCAAATGCCCCTAAACACCCCCAAATCTCCCCAAATCCCCCTGAAAAAAAACCCAAATCTCCCTAAATACACCAAAATCCCCCCAAACCTCCCCCAAACCCCAAAACCTCCCCCCAAATCTCTCCAAATAACCCCAAAGTCCCCCAAAACACCCCAAAACCTCCCCGCAAAACCCTCAAAACCCCTCAAAACCTCCCCAAATGACCCCAAACTTCCCCCAAACTCCCCCTAATACCCCAGGACCCCCAAAACCTCCCCAAATCCCCCAAAACCACCCCAAAACCTCCCCCAAATCCCCCAAAAACCCCCAAAACTACCCCAAAACGCCCCCAACCCCCCAAATCCCCCCAAAACAGTCCCCAAACCTCCCCCAAATCCCCCAAGACCCCCCAAAACCTCCCCAAATCCCCCAAAACCACCCCAAAACCTCTCCCAACCCCCCCAAAATCCCCCCAAACAGCCCCAAAACCTCCCGCAAATACCCCAAAAGCTCCCCGAATCCCCCCAAATCCCCTCAAATCCCCAAAAAAGCCCCAAAACCTCCACCAACCCCCCAAATCCCCCAAAACCTCCCCAAAGCCTCCCCCAATGCTCCCCCAAACAGCCCCAAAACCAGTCCCAAATACCCCAAAATCTCCCCGAATCCCCCCAAATCCCCTCAAATCCCCCCAAATACCCCAAAACCTCCCCCAAACGCCCCCAAACCCCCCCAAATCCCCCCAAACCTCCCCCAATGCCCCCAAACCTCCCCCAATTGCCCCCAAACAGCCCCAAAACCTCCCCCAAACCGCCCCGCCCCCCCCCAAGCAGCCCCAAAATCCCCCCAAACCGCCCCAAAACCTCCCCCCTCCCCCGCCCCCTCCCCTCCCCAAGCCCCCCGGTCTCCATAGCAACGCCCCCCCCTTGGAGGACCGCCCCCCCCCTTGGAGGACTCCCCCCGGCCACAAAGCCGCCGCTCACCTCCATGGCTCCGCCGCCCCGGCCAGGCCGCCGCCCGGAAGCGGAAGTGCGGCCTCCCCCTTCCCCCCCCTCTTCCGGTTTACTTCCGGCGTGGAACCATAGAGACGGGCGGGGTCGGTCCTCCGAGCTGGAGGACTGGGGGCTCCACCTGGAAAATTGGGCGAAATTTAGGAAATTTGGGAAATTTTCCGGGTGGAGGCCCCAAATATTTATCATTGGAGGCCTCCAAGTATTTTTTAGCGTAGGCCACCGAATATTTTGAGGTGGAGGCCTCCAAAAATCCCTGAGTGGAGGCCTCCCGATTTCTTTAAAACCCCTCCAAAACAAAATTTTAAGGAAAATTTTTAATTAAATATCGCTTTTTGTCTCCCTAGAAGACTCAAAATTTCTTATAAGTGGGCTTTAGGCACCATAAGTGAGTTTAAAATTCTCCCTGCAAATAAAAATCCCTCAGAAAAGGGTTTTTAGTCGTTGAAAAATCAACATCAAATGTTCTACAAAACATAAAACACCGAAAAATTAAAATTTTAAGGAGTTTTAACTGCCGTCGTTCATTTACAAACTCCTTATGAGGCATGAAATCTCTTAAAAAATTAAATATAAAGCTTTTTCAGTCATTATAAGTCAATTTAAATTGTTTACGCTATTTTAAATGCCAAAAATAAAATTTTAAGTGAATTTTAAGCATTAAAAACAAATTTTAAATCATTTGCATAACTTAAAATTGATTATAAATTAATTTTAAAGCATTTTTAGCTATCATAAATGGTCTTAAGTTTGTTTTAAAAAAGGCCTAAAATGGGTTTTGAAAGCATTTTTACTCACCCAAAATGCATTTTAATCTCATTACAAGTCAGAAATTCTTAAAATTTAAAATTTAATTTCATTTTTAAAAACCAAATCTCTGAAAATGGGGTTTCAAGGCATTTTAAAATATATTTTCAAACTATAATTTTATTTCTTAACAGGTGCTACAGGTGCGATGACAAAGCGCTTCTGGTCATCTTTTGAAATAAAGAACCTGAAAAACAATAATTTTGAGAAATTTTGAGCTAAAAACTGGAATTTTTAGTGGAAAGTGGAAAAATCGCACTTAACAATCTCTATAGTAAAAATGCACATTTAAAAATGTTTAAAAATGCGAAATATTTACTTGTGTCTGCCTCGTTTCATCAATTCCGTGAAAAATTTTTGTTTAAATTAGATTTTATTCAATTTTTTCATGAGAATTTGATTATTTGTAAAAAAAAACAGGTAATTTGGGGGCTAAAAACTGCATTTGGGGGATTTAAATTAATTTTACGGGGTGAAAATTCGTATTTTGGGGGTTAAAACCGAACTCGTAGGATTATAAATTATTTGGGGGGAAATATTGGTATTTTAGGGGGGATAAAATCAATTTTCGGGGATGAAAATTAATTTTGAGGGATAAAAGTGATATTTTGGGACGTTAAAATCAGTTTGGGGGAGGTTAAAAACAAATTTTAGGGGTTAAAATCAATTTTTTGGAGATTAAAATCAGTTTTTGAGGGTTTAAATGTGATTTTGGGGGGCTTTAAAGGTCAAATTGGGAAAATAAAATGAATTTATAATTAATTTGGCGGGGTTCAAATCGATTTTGAGAGGTTAAAGTTGATATTTTGGGGGCTAAAGTCAATTTTGGGGGTTAAAATTAACGTTGGGAGGGCTATAATAAATTTAAGGTGATTAAAGTTAATTTGGAGAGTTCATAATTAATATTTGGGGGTCTTTAATCAATTTGAGGGGGTTAAAAGCGATTTTGAGGGATTAAAGCCTTTTTTGGAGAGGCAAAAACGTATTTTGGGAGGTAAAAGTGAATTTTTGCATTTAAACTGAATCTACGGGGATTTATAATTAATTTTAGGGGATTTCAAAGCGATTTGGGGGCTTAAGAGGAATTTTGGGAGGCTAAAGTTGATATTTTTGAGGGTTAAAATGAATTTTGTGGGGCAAAAAATCAAATTTTATGGAGTAAAAATGGATTTTTCTGTAGTAATAATGAATTTTTGCGAGGTAAAAATCTAACTTTGTATGGTAAATATGATTTTTACTGTAGTAAAAGGCTTTTTCTGCGGTAAAACTCAAATTTTCTGTGGCAAAAATGACTTTGTGTGAGGTAAAAATGAATTTTTGTGAGATAAAGAAGATTTTTGTGGCAAAAAAAATCAAGTTTTGTGTGGTAAAGATCAATTTTTGTGTATTAAAATCATTTTGGGGGCAATCAAGTCAATTTTGGGGAGTTAAAAATGATATTTTGGGGTTTAATCTGAATCTAAGGGATTTATAATTAATTTGGGGGGGCTTCGAACCAATTTGGGGGGCTTAATGTTAATTTTGGGGAGGGTAAGATTGATATTTTTGAGGATTAAATTGAATTTTGTGTGACAAAAATGATTTATTGTGCTGTAAAAATGTTTTTTGTGTGCTAAAAATGAGGATTTCTGAGGTAAAAACGAATATTTGTGGGGTAAAGATGGATATTTGTGGGGTAAAAACGAGGTTTTGTGAGATAAAATTATTTTTTATGAAGGAAAAATGAGTTTATGTGAGGTAAAAATCAATTTTTGTGTGGTAATAATAATTTGGGGGGGCATTCAAATCAATTTTGGGGGGTTAAAAGTGATATTTTGGGGGTTAAAAGTGATATTTTGGGGGTTAAAAGGAATCTGTGTGGATTTATAATCTGGGGGGGCTCCAATTTGGGGAGCTTAACATTAATTTTGGGGAGGGTAAATTGGATATTTTTGAGGGTCGAATTGAGTTTTGTGTGGAAAAATAAAATTTTATGTGGTAAAAACGATTTTTTGCGTTTTTGTGTGGTAGAAGAGAATATGAGGTAAAGATGAATATCTGTGAGGTAAAGATGAATATCTTGTGAGGTAAAAACGAATATTTGTGAGATAAAAACTGATTTATGTGAAGTAAAAATAAATTTGTGTGAGGTAAAAATGAGGTGTTGTGAGAGAAAATTAATTTTTCTTAAGTAAAAATGGATTTATGAGGTAAAAATCAATTTTTCTGTGGTAAAAATCAATTTCTGTGCGGTAAAAATCATTTGGGGGGGGGCGCTCAAATCAATTTCGGGGGCGTCACAAGCGATTTTGGGGCTGTTCAAAGCGATTTTGAGGCCTGAAAATTAATTACGATGAATTTTGGGGGGCTGAAAGCCGATTTTTAGCGTTTTGGGGCGTCTCCGGGCTTCGTTTTGGGGCGTTTTTTTTTGGGGGGGGGCTGCGCCGCCTTTCCCGTCAGGCTCAAAGCCTGAGGGGAGGTGGGGGGGGGGGGGGCGTGACGTCACGACGCCGCTTTGGGGCGTTTCGTGCCGATTTGCCTCTTTTCGCCCCCCCCCCCACCTCAGCGAGCCGCCCCCGGGGCCGCCATGGCGGGGCGGGGGTTAACCGCGGCAAGATGGCGGCGCGGGGCTGCCCGGCGCTACGCCTGAGGGCGCGCCGCGCTTTCCCCCCCGTTTTTCACCGCGGGGAAAGGCGCCGGGAGAATTTTAGAGGCGAGGGGGGGGGGGTAAAAAAATGTAAAAAGCGGCAAAAAACCGCCGCGGGGTTGAAAACGGAGAGGCGAAACGATCAGGCAGCGCCGCGGGCAGCCCGGGCTCCCGAGGACCCCCCGTTTCCTCGAGGGGAGGGGGGGAGCGAAGGGAGGGGGCGCGGGGGCGCAGCCGAACCTGCTGGCAAGCCCCGCCCCCTTCCCCTGCCCTTTCCCCGCCTCCCATTGGCTGCGCGGGGGAGGGGGGCGGGGCTTAGGGGCTGCGCGGGGGGGCGTGGCCAGCGGCCGCCGCGTTGCGTTGCGCCGCGCGGGCGCCGCCGCCGTCGTCGTCTCGCGCCGCGGCCGGAGGGGCGGGGGCGCCGCCGCGCGCGCCGGGTGAGGCCGGACCCCTCCCCCCCCTCCCTCCCCCCCCCCCCCCCCCCCCCTTTTCCCGCCTCAGGTAAGGCCACGCCCCCTTTTAGCGCCCCCTCACGCGCTGCCCCCCCCCGCGGTCCCCTCGGGGTGGGGGTGGGGGAAGGTAATCTTTTTTTTAATCCGTTTTAACCTTTTTTGGGCGTTTTTGACCCAGGGTCCTGTCAGGGGTAAGGGGGAGGGGGGGCGGGGAAGGGGTTGGGGGGGGTTGGGGGGGGGATGGGCCGTACTGGGATCCCAGTTAGCCCTTACTGGGAGGCCTCAGGGCCCCCATTTCCCTCTTACTGGGGCTCCCAGTTAGCCCAGTTTCCTCTTACTGGGGTTCCCAGTTAGCCCAGTTTCCTCTTATTGAGCCTCCCAGTTGCCCTGTTACTGGGGCTCCCAGTTACCGTGTTTCTGGGCCTCCCAGTAACGCAATTTGCTTCTTACTGGGGCTCCCAGTTAGCCCAGTTCCCATATTACTGGGTTTCCCAGTTACCGTGTTACTGGGCCTCCCAATAACCCCATTTGCCTCTTTCTGGGGTTCCCAGTTAGCCCAGTTTCCTCTTACTGGGAGGCCTAAGGATCCCCTTTGCATGTTACTGGGGCTCCCAGTTCCCCCATTTGCCTCTTATTGGGATTCCCAGTTACCCCAGTTTCCTCTTACTGAGGCTCCCAGTTGCCCTGTTACTGGGGCTCCCAGTTACCCATTTGTCTCTTACTGGGGCTCCCAGTTAGCCCAGTTTCCTGTTACTGGGATTCCCAGTTACCCCAGTTTCCTCTTACTGAGGCTCCCAGTTGCCCTGTTACTGGATCTCCCAGTTACCGTGGTACTGGGCCTCCCAGTAATCCCATTTGCCTCTTACTGGGGCTCCCAGTTAGCCCAGTCCCCTCTTACTGGGACTCCCAGTCCCCCAGTTCCCATATTACTGGGTCTCCCAGTTACCATGTTACTGGGCCTCCCAGTAACCCCATTTGCCTCTTACTGGGGCTCCCAGTTAGCCCAGTTCCCATATTACTGGGTCTCCCAGTTACCGTGTTATTGGGGCTCCCAGTAATCCCATTTGCCTCTTACTGGGGCTCCCAGTTCCCCCATTCTCCTCTAACTGGGGCTCCCAGTCCCCTCTTACGGGGACTCCCAGTTCCCCCATTTGCCTCTTATTGGGATTCCCAGTTACCCCAGTTTCCTCTTATGGAGGCTCCCAGTTGCCCTGTTACTGGGGCTCCCAGTTACCCATTTGTCTCTTACTGGGGCTCCCAGTTAGCCCAGTTTCCTCTTACTGGGATTCCCAGTTACCCCAGTTTCCTCTTACTGAGGCTCCCAGTTGCCCTGTTACTGGGTCTCCCAGTTACAGTGGTACTGGGCCTCCCAGTAACCCCATTTGCCTCTTACTGGGGCTCCCAGTTCCCCCAGTTCCCATATTACTGGGTCTCTCAGTTACTGTGGTACTGGGCCTCCCAGTAACCCCATTTGCCTCTTACTGGGGCTCCCAGTTCCCCCAATTCCCATATTATTGGGTCTCCCAGTTACCGTGTTACTGGGCCTCCCAATAACCCCATTTGCCTCTTACTGGGGTTCCCAGTTACCCCAGTTTCCTCTTACCGAGGCTCCCAGTTGCCCTGTTACTGGGGCTCCCAGTTACCACGTTACTGGGCCTCCCAGTAAGCCCATTTGCCTCTTAGTAGGGCTCCCAGTTCCCCCAGTTCCCATATTACTGGGTCTCTCAGTTACTGTGGTACTGGGCCTCCCAGTAACCCCATTTGCCTCTTACTGGGGCTCCCAGTTCCCCCAATTCCCATATTATTGGGTCTCCCAGTTACCGTGTTACTGGGCCTCCCAATAACCCCATTTGCCTCTTACTGGGGTTCCCAGTTACCCCAGTTTCCTCTTACCGAGGCTCCCAGTTGCCCTGTTACTGGGGCTCCCAGTTACCGTGGTACTGGGCCTCCCAGTAACCCCATTTGCCTCTTACTGGGGCTCCCAGTTAGCCCAGTTCCCATATTACTGGGTCTCCCAGTTACCGTGTTATTGGGGCTCCCAGTAATCCCATTTGCCTCTTACTGGGGCTCCCAGTTCCCCCATTCTCCTCTAACTGGGGCTCCCAGTCCCCTCTTACGGGGACTCCCAGTTCCCCCAGTTCCCATATTACTGGGTCTCCCAGTTACTGTGGTACTGGGCCTCCCAGTAACCCCATTTGCCTCTTACTGGGGCTCCCAGTTAGCCCAGTTCCCATATTACTGGGTCTCCCAGTTACCGTGTTATTGGGGCTCCCAGTAATCCCATTTGCCTCTTACTGGGGCTCCCAGTTCCCCCATTCTCCTCTAACTGGGGCTCCCAGTCCCCTCTTACGGGGACTCCCAGTTCCCCCAGTTCCCATATTACTGGGTCTCTCAGTTACCGTGGTACTGGGCCTTCCAGTAACCCCATTTGCCTCTTACTGGGGTTCCCAGTTAGCCCAGTTTCCTCTTACCGGGAGGCCTAAGGATCCCCTTTGCATGTTACTGGGGCTCCCAGTTCCCCCATTTGCTTCTTACTGGGATTCCCAGTTCCCCCAGTTTGCTCTTACTGAGGCTCCCAGTTGCCCTGTTACTGGGGCTCCCAGTTACCCCGTTTGTCTGTTACTGGGGCTCCCAGTTAGCCCAGTTTCCTCTTACTGGGATTCCCAGTTACCCCAGTTTCCTCTTACCGAGGCTCCCAGTTGCCCTGTTACTGGGTCTCCTAGTTACCATAGTACCGGACCTCCCAGTAAGCCCATTTGGCTGTTACTGGGGTTCCCAGTTCCCCCATTCTCCTCTAACTGGGATTCCCAGTTAGCCCAGTCCCCTCTTATTGGGACTCCCAGTTCCCCCAGTTCCCATATTACTGGGTCTCCCAGTAATCCCATTTGCCTCTTACTTGGGCTCCCAGTTAGCCCAGTTTCCTCTTACTGGGAGGCCTAAGGATCCCCTTTGCATGTTACTGGGGCTCCCAGTTCCCCCATTTGCTTCTTACTGGGATTCCCAGTTACCCCAGTTTCCTCTTACGGAGGCTCCCAGTTGCCCCGTTACTGGATCTCCCAGTTACCGTGGTACTGGGGCTCCCAGTAAGCCCATTTGCCTCTTACTGGGGCTCCCAGTTCCCCCAGTTCCCATATTACTGGGGCTCCCAGTTACCATGTTACTGGGTCTCCCAGTAACCCCATTTGCCTCTTACTGGGGCTCCCAGTTCCCCCATTCTCCTCTAACTGCGATTCCCAGTCCCCTCTTACTGGGACTCCCAGTTCCCCCATTTGTCTCTTATTGGGATTCCCAGTTACCCCAGTTTCCTCTTACTGAGGCTCCCAGTTGCCCTGTTACTGGGTCTCCCAGTTACCATGGTACTGGGGCTCCCAGTAAGCCCATTTGGCTCTTACTGGGGCTCCCAGTTCCCCCATTGCCCTCATAGTGGGGCTCCCAGTTCCCCCATTCCTCTCCTGCTGGATCTCCCAGTTCCCTCTTACTAGGACTCCCAGTTACCCTGTTACTGGGGCTCCCAGTAATCCCATTTGCCTCTTACTGGGAGGCCTAAGGACCCCATTTGCATGTTATTGGGGTCCCAGTTCTCCCATTTGCCTCTTACTGGGATTCCCAGTTCCCCCAGTTCCCCTATTACTGGGTCTCCCAGTTGCCATTTTACTGAGATTCCCAGTTATCCCATTCCCCTCTTACTGGTGCTCCCAGTTCCCCCAGCTCCCTCTTACTGGGACTTTCAGTTACCCTGTTACTGGGATTCCCACTTACCATGGTACTGGGCCTCCCAGTTACCCCATTTTCCCCTTACTGGGAGACCCTGGGACCCTGTTACCCATATTACTGGGGCTCCCAGTTCCTCCAGTTCCCTATTACTGGGACTCCCAGTAACCCCTTTTCCCTCTTACTGGGGCTCCCAGTTGCCTTGTTAATGGGATTCCCAGTTACTGTGTAACTGGAGCTCCCAGTAACCCCATTTGCCTCTTACTGGGAGGCCCAGGGACCCCATTCCCATGTTACTGGGGCTTCCAGTTCCCCCAGTTCCCTCTTACTGGGGTTCCCAGTTCCCCCAATCACCTCTTACTGGGCCTGCCAGTTACCCTCTTACTGGGATTCCCAGTTATCATGGTACTGGGGCTCCCAGTAACCCCATTTGCCTCATACTGGGGCTCCCAGTTCCCCCAGTTCCCTCTTAGTGGGGCTCCCAGTTCCCCCATTCCGCTCTTACTGGGACTCCCAGTTGCCCAATTACTGGGATTCCCAGTTACTGTGTTACTGGGACTCCCAGTTCCCCCAGTCCCCTCTTACTGGGAGGCCTAAGGACCCCAGTCCCATATTACTGGGGCTCCCAGTTCCCCCAGTCCCATATTACTGGGATTCCCAGTTCCCCCAGTCCCATGTTACTTGGTCTTCCAGTTCACCCAGTCCCCTCTTACTGGGGCTCCCAGTTGCCTTGTTACTGGAATTCCCAGTTCCCATGTTACTGGGCTCCCAGTTTCCCCATTCTCCTCTCACTGGGATCCCCAGTTAGCCCAGTCCCCTCTTACTGGGGCTCCCAGTTACCCCAGTTGCCCTGTTACTGGGTCTCCCAGTTGCCCTTTTGCTGAGATTCCCAGTAATCCCATTTGCCTCTTACTGGGATTCCCAGTTACCCCATTCCCATGTTACTGGGATTGCCAGTTCTCCCAGTCCCCTCTTAGTGGGTCTCCCAGTTACCCCCAGTTCCCTCTTACTGGGTCTCCCAGTTGCCCTGTTATTGGGTCTCCCAGTTCCCCCAGTCCCATGTTACTGGGGCTCCCAGTTGCCTTGTTACTGGGGTTCCCAGTTACTGTTACTGGGCCTCCCAGTTCCCCCAGTCTACTCTTACTGGGGCTCCCAGTTACCCTGTTACTGGGATTCCCAGTTACCACGTTACTGGGGCTGCCCGTAACCCCATTTGCCTCTTACTGGGACTCCCAGTTACCCTATTACTGGGATTTCCAGTTACCCTGTTACTGGGGCTCCCAGTTCCCCCAGTTCTCCCTTCCTGGGGCTCCCAGTTGCCCCATTTCCCTCTTACTGGGGCTCCCAGTTCCCTCTTACTGGGGCTCCCAGTTACCCCATTTCCCCCTTACTGGGGCTCCCAGTTCCCCCAGTCCCCTCTTACTGGGGCTCCCAGTTCCCCCAGTCCCCCCTTACCGGCCTCCCAGTCCCGCACCCCCCCCCGCCCCTCCCAGTGCTCCCAGTATGGCCCAGTCCCCCCAGGGCTCGGGTTTTGGGGGGGGAGGGGGCAAATCCTATAGGGTCTGGGGGTTCCCCTATAGGGTTTGGCGGGTCCCCTATAGGATTTAGGGTCCCCTATAGGATTCTGGGGGGGTTCCCCTGTAGGGTTTGGGGTCCCCTATAGATTGGGGGGGCGACCCTATAGCTTTTGCGGGGGCCCCTATAGGATTTTGGGGGGGGGGGGGGCCTATAGGATTTGGGCTCACCTATAGGACTGGGGGGCTCCCCTATAGGATTTGGGCGTTAGCCTATAGGATTTGGGGGGGCAACCCTATAGGATTTGGGCTCACCTATAGGATTGGGGGGGCTCCCCTATAGGATTTGGGGGGTCCCCTATAGGATTTAGGATCACCTATAGGATTTGGGGGGGCTTTCCTATAGGGTTTGGGGTCCCTATGGGTTTTTGGGGGGCCCCTATAGGATTTGGGCATTACCCTATAGGTTTGGGGGGTCCCCTATAGGATTTGGGGGGGCGACCCTATAGGATTTGGGGTCCTCTATAGGGTTTGGGGGGGCTTCCTTATAGGGTTTGGGGTCACCTATAGGATTTGGGGGGGGCTTCCCTATAGGGTTTGGGGTCACCTATAGGGTTTGGGGGGTCTCGTATAGGATTTGGGGTCCCCTACATGATTCTGGAGGGTTCCCCTATAGGATTTGGGGGGGCTACCCTATAGGATTTGGGCATTACCCTAGAGGGTTTGGGGTGCCCTATAGGATTTGGGGGGGTCCTGTATAGGATTTAGGGTCCCCTATAGGATTGGGGGGGGGGGGGTACCCTATAGGGTTTGGGGTTCCCTATAGGACTGGGGGGGCGACCCTATAGGATTTGGGGTCCCCTATAGGATTTGGGGGGTCCCCTATAGGATTTAGGGTCACCTATAGGATTGGGGGGGCTCCCCTATAGGATTTGGGGTCCCCTATAGGGTTTGGGGGGGCTCCCCTATAGGATTTGGGTGTTATTCTGTAGGATTTGGGGTCCCCTATAGGATTGCGGGGGTCTCGTATAGGATTTGGGGTCCCCTATATGATTCTGGAGGGTTCCCCCATAGGATTTGGGGGGGCTACCCTATAGGATTTGGGCGTTACCTTAGAGGGTTTGGGGTCCCCTATAGGATTTGGGGGGTCCTGTATAGGATTTAGGGTCCCCTATAGGATTGGGGGGGGTACCCTATAGGGTTTGGGGTTCCCTATAGGATTGGTGGGGCGACCCTATAGGATTTGGGGTCCCCTATAGGATTTAGGGCCACCTATAGGATTTGGGGGGGCTTCCCTATAGGGTTTGGGGTCCCCTATAGATTGGGGGGTCCCCTATAGAATTTGGTATTCTCCTATGAGATTTTAAGGGTTACTCTATAGGATTTGGGGTCCCTATAGTTTTTTTGGGGGGGGGGTCCCATATAGGATTTCGGGTCCCCTATAGATTGGGGGGGCTACCCTATAGGTTTTGGGTGTTACCCTATAGGATTTGGGGTCCCTATAGGGTTTGGGGGCTCCCATATAGGATTTAGGATCATCTATAGGTTTTGTGGGAGTTCCCCTATAGGATTTGGGGCCCCTATAGATTTTGAGGGGGGTCCCTATAGGATTTGGGGGTTACCCCATAGAATTTGGGGTCCCTATAGGTTTGGGGAGGGTCCCTATAGTTTTTTTTTGGGGGGGGTCTTTATAGGTTTTGAGGGGGTCCCCTATAGGATTGGGGGGGGGTTACCCTATAGGATTTGCGGTCCCTATAGGTATTTTGGGAGGTCCCTATAGGTTTTGGGGCAGTTCCCCTATAGGATTTGGGGTCCCCTATAGGTTTTGGGAGGGTTCCCTATAGGATTCGGGGGGTCACGCACAGCATTTTTGGTCCCTATAGGTTTGGGGGGGGGGTCTTTATAGGATTCTGGGGGGTTCCCCTATAGGATTTGGGGTTTCCCTATAGGATTGGGGGGGTTCCCTATAGGATTTGGGGTCCCTATATTTTTTTTTTGGCGAGTCCCTATAGGTTTTTGGGGGGGTGCTCCTAGGTTTGGGGGTTCCCCTATAGGATTTGGGGTCTCATATAGATTTTGAGGGGGGTCCCTATAGGATTTGGGGGTTACCCTATAGGATTTGGGGGGGTCCCCTATAGGATTTCAGGTCCCCTATGGGATTGGGATGTTTCCCCAATAGGATTTGGGGGTTACCCTATAGGATTTGGGGGTCCCTATAGGTCTGGGGGGGTCCCTATAGGTTTTGGGCCAATTATCCTATAGGGTTTGGGGGGGGGTTCCTATAGTTTTTTGGGGGGCTCTTAATAGTTTCTTGGGGATTCCCCTATAGGATTTGGGGGGTTACCCTATAGGATTTGGGGTCCCTGTAGGTTTGGGGCATGTTCCCTTATAGGGTTTGGGGTTTCCCTATAAGATTTTAGGGCTTACCCTATAGGATTTGGGGTCCATATGGGTTTTTGGGGGTCCCTATAGGTTTTTTGGGAGATTCCCCTATAGGGTTTGGGGTCCCCTATAGGATTTGGAGGGGTTCCCCTATAGGATTTGGGGTCCACATAGGTATTTTGGGGGGTCCTTACAGGTTTGGGGGGGTTAGCCTATAGGATTTGGGGTCTCTGGTAGGATTTGGTGTCCCTATAGAATTTGGGGGGGGTCCCTATAGGTTTTTGGGGGGGGTCCCTATAGATTTTGGGCGGTTCCTTATAGATCTTGGGGTGGTCTTTGTACGTTTTTTTTTGGGGTCTTTATAGAATTTGGAGCGTCCTTTATAGGATTTGGGGTGTCCCTTATAGGATTTGGGATCCCTATAGGTTTTGGGGGGGGGATCCTTATAGGATTGGGGGGTCCCTATAGATTTCGGGGGGGGGTTATAGGATTTGGGGGGGGGGTCCTTTATAGGGTTGGGGGCATCCCTTATAGGATTTGGGGTCCCTATAGATTTTGGGGGGGGTCACTATAGATTTTTGGGGGGTTCCTATAGATTTGGGGGGGGTCCTATAGATTTGGGGTGGGGTTTATAGGATTTGGGGCATCCCTTATAGGACTTGGGGTGTCCCTTATAGGATTTGGGGTGTCCCTTATAGGAATTGGGGTGTCCCTTATAGGATTTGGGGTCCGTATAGGTTTGGGGGGGGGTCCTTATAGGATTGGGGGGTCCCTATAGATTTTGGAGGGGTTCCTATAGATTTGGGGGGGTCCCTATAGATTTTGGGGGGGCCTTTATAGGATTTGGGGCGTCCCTTATAGGATTTTGGGTGTCCCTTATAGGATTTGGGGTCCCTATAGATTTGGGGGGGGGGGGCTTATAGGATCGGGGGGTCCCTATAGATTTTGGGGGGGTTCCTATAGATTGGGGGGGGGGTTCCTATAGATTTGGGGGGGTTTATAGGATTTGGGGCGTCCCTTATAGGATTTTGGGTGTCCCTTATAGGATTGGGGGGTCCCTATAGATTTTGGGGGGGTCCTATAGATTTTTGGGGGGGTCCCTATAGATTTTGGGGGGGGGTTATAGGATTTGGGGCGTCCTTTATAGGATTTGGGGCGTCCTTTATAGGGTTTGGGGTGTCCCTTATAGGATTTGGGATCCCTATAGGTTTTGGGGGGTCCCTATAGATTTGGGGGGGGGGTTATAGGATTTGGGGCGTCCTTTATAGGATTTGGGGTGTCCCTTATAGGATTTGGGGTCCCTATACGTTTGGGGGGGGGTCCTTATAGGATTGGGGGGTTCCTATAGATTTGGGGGGGGTTCCTATAGATTTTTTGGTGGGTTCCTATAGATTTTGGGGGGGTCCCTATAGATTTGGGGGTGTCCTTTATAGGATTTTGGGTGTCCCTTATAGGATTTGGGGTGTCTCTTTTTGGATTTGGTGTCCCTATAGGTTTTGGGGGGGGATCCTTATAGGATTGGGGGGTCCCTATAGATTTTTGGGGGGGTCCCTATAGATTTTGGGGGGGCCTTTATAGGATTTGGGGCATCCTTTATAGGGTTTGGGGTGTCACTTATAGGATTTGGGGTCCCTATAGGTTTTGGGGGGGTCCCTATAGATTTTGGGGGGGGTTATAGGATTTGGGGCGTCCTTTATAGGATTTGGGGCGTCCCTTATAGGATTTGGGGTCCCTATAGGTTTTGGGGGGATCCTTATAGGATTGGGGGGTCCCTATAGATTTTGGGGGGGGTTCCTATAGATTTTTGGTGGGGTCCCTATAGATTTTGGTGGGGCCTTTATAGGATTTGGGGCATCCTTTATAGGGTTTGGGGTGTCCCTTATAGGATTTGGGGTCCCTATAGGTTTTGGGGGGGGTCCTTATAGGATTGGGGAGTCCCCTATAGATTTCAGGGGGGGTTATAGGATTTGGGGGGGGGTCCTTTATAGGGTTTGGGGCGTCCCTTATAGGATTTGGGGTCCCTATAGATTTTGGGGGCTTACTATAGATTTTGGGGGGGTCCCTATAGATTTGGGGGGGGGTATAGGATTTGGGGCGTCCTTTATAGGATTTGGGGCATCCCTTATAGGATTTGGGGTCCCTATAGGTTTTGGGGGGATCGTTATAGGATTGGGGGGTCCCTATAGATTTTGGGGGGGTTCCTATAGATTTTTGGGGGGGTCCCTATAGATTTTGGGGTGTCCCTTATAGGATTTGGGGTGTGCCTTATAGGATTTCGGGTGTCCCTTATAGGATTTGAGGTCTTTATAGGTTTTGGGGGGTCCGTATAGATTTGGGGGGGGTCCCTATAGATTTCAGGGTTTTTTTTTAGGATTTGGGGCGTCCTTTATAGGGTTTGGGGTCCCTATAGGTTTTGGGGGGGCCCTATAGATTTTTGGGGGGTTCCTATAGATTTTGGGGGGGTTCCTATAGATTTGGGTGTCCCTTATAGGATTTTGGGTGTCCCTTATAGGATTTTGGGTGTCCCTTATAGGATTTGGGGTCCCTATAGGTTTTGGGGGGGTCCCTATAGATTTTTGGGGGGTTCCTATAGATTTTGGGGGGGGTCCCTATAGATTTCGGGGGGGGGTTATAGGATTTGGGGCGTCTTTTATAGGATTTTGGGTGTCCCTTATAGGATTTGGGGTCCCTATAGGTTTTGGGGGGATCCTTATAGGATTGGGGGGTCCCTATAGATTTTGGGGGGGTTCCTATAGATTTTTGGTGGGGTCCCTATAGATTTTGGGGGGGCCTTTATAGGATTTGGGGCATCCTTTATAGGGTTTGGGGTGTCCCTTATAGGATTTGGGGTCCCTATAGGTTTTGGGGGGGGTCCTTATAGGATTGGGGAGTCCCCTATAGATTTCAGGGGGGGTTATAGGATTTGGGGGGGGGTCCTTTATAGGGTTTGGGGCGTCCCTTATAGGATTTGGGGTCCCTATAGATTTTGGGGGCTTACTATAGATTTTGGGGGGGTTCCTATAGATTTTGGGGGGGGTCCCTATAGATTTGGGGGGGGGGGTTATAGGATTTGGGGTGTCCTTTATAGGATTTGGAGTGTTCCTTATAGGATTTGGGGTCCCTATAGGTTTTGGGGGGGTCCTTATGGGATTGGGGGGTTCCTATAGATTTTGGGGGGGGTCCCTATAGATTTTGGGGTGTCCCTTATAGGATTTGGGGTGTGCCTTATAGGATTTCGGGTGTTCCTTATAGGATTTGAGGTCCCTATAGGTTTTGGGGGGTCCCTATAGATTTGGGGGGGGGTCCCTATAGATTTCAGGGGGGTTTTTTAGGATTTGGGGCGTCCTTTATTATAGGGTTTGGGGCGTCCCTTATAGGATTCGGTGTCCCTCACCCCTCGGGGCGCCCCCGCGATGCCGGGGGGCGGCCCTATAGGATCGGGGGGGGGGTGCCCTATGTATTTTAGGGGGGGCCTCACCCCACCCCCCCTTATAGTTAAATCTGGGGGGGGGACCCCAAAAATTTATAGGGCCGCCCTCCTCACCCCCTTTCTTTTTCCCCTACGGGCCCTATAGGATCGGGGGGGGGGTCCCCTATATATTTTAGGGGGGCCTCACCCCGCCCCCTCTATATTTAAACGGGGGGGGGGACCCCAAAAATTTATAGGGCCGCCCTCCTCACCCCGTTTCTTTTTCCCCTACAGGCCCGGACCCCAAAAGCCGCCGTCCGTCCGTCGCCCCCCCCGAAATCTCCTCGTGCTTGGGGGGGGGGGGGGGGGAGGATCCGAGACCCTATAGAAAAAAGGGGGTGGGGGGGGGGGGGGGGACACCCCGAAGATGGCCGACCCCATCATGGACCTCTTCGACGACCCCAATCTTTTCGGGCTCGACCCCCTGGGCGACGACGCCCGCGACCCTATAGAGGAGGCTTTGGGGTTGGGCCCCCCCCCGGCCCCCCAAAACGACCCCGCGCCCCCCCCGCCGCCCCCGCAGCCCCCCCAAAACGAAGCCCCCACCCCACAACCCCCCCCCCCGCAACCCCAAAACCCCGAGGTGCTGAGCCAGGGCAACCCCTTTATGGGGGTGTCGGCCGCCCCCGCCCCAAAAATCGTCATCCTAAAAGCGCCCCCCCCCCCCCCCAAAATTCCCCTATAAGCCCCGGGGGGGTCAACGGGGGCAAAATCACCTTGGCCAAAGTCCTCCCCGCCCCCCCCGTAAGGCCCGGGGGGGCCGGCGGCCCTATAGGGGCGGTAACGGGGCCGGGGGGGGTTATAGGGTCGGGGGGGGCGGTTATAGGGTCCGGGGGGGGCGGGGGGGGCCGCCCCCCCGTCAAGCAGTTGGTGCTGCAGCCCCTAAAAGCCGGGGCGGGCGGGGGGGCGCCCCTAAAACCGGCCGTCACGCTCACCTCGGCGCCGGGGCAGGTGAGGGGGGGGTTACGGGGTTTTTTTTGGGGTTTTGGGGGGGTTTGGGGGGTTATGGGGTTGGGGGATTTGGGGCATTTGGGTGGGGGCTTCGGGGTCTTTGGGTTGGGGTTTTGGGGTCATTGGGGGATTTGGGGCCTTGGGGTTTTGGGGTCTTTGGGGTCTTGGGGTTGGGGGTCTTCAGATTTGGGTCTTCGGGTTGGGGTCTTCGGTTTAGGGTCATTGGGGTTTTGGGGGTCTTTGGGTTGGGGTCTTCGGGGTCATTGGGGGATTTGGGGCCTTGGGGTTTTGGGGTCTTTGGGGTCTTGGGGTTGGGGGTCTTCAGATTTGGGTCTTCGGGTTGGGGTCTTCGGTTTAGGGTCATTGGGGTTTTGGGGGTCTTTGGGTTGGGGTCTTCGGGGTCATTGGGGGATTTGGGGCCTTGGGGTCTTGGGGTTGGGGGTCTTCAGATTTGGGTCTTCGGGTTGGGGTCTTCGGTTTAGGGTCATTGGGGTTTTGGGGGTCTTTGGGTTGGGGTCTTCGGGGTCATTGGGGGATTTGGGGTCTGGGGATTGGGGTCTTTGGGGTCTTGGGGTTGGGGGTCTTCAGATTTGGGTCTTCGGGTTGGGGTCTTCGGTTTAGGGTCATTGGGGTTTTGGGGGTCTTTGGGTTGGGGTCTTCGGGGTCATTGGGGGATTTGGGGCCTTGGGGTTTTGGGGTCTTTGGGGTCTTGGGGTTGGGGGTCTTCAGATTTGGGTCTTCGGGTTGGGGTCTTCGGTTTAGGGTCATTGGGGTTTTGGGGGTCTTTGGGTTGGGGTCTTCGGGGTCTTTGGGGGATTTGGGGCCTTGGGGTTTTGGGGTCTTTGGGGTCTTGGGGTTGGGGGTCTTCAGATTTGGGTCTTCGGGTTGGGGTCTTCGGTTTAGGGTCATTGGGGTTTTGGGGGTCTTTGGGTTGGGGTCTTCGGGGTCATTGGGGGATTTGGGGCCTTGGGGTTTTGGGGTCTTTGGGGTCTTGGGGTTGGGGGTCTTCAGATTTGGGTCTTCGGGTTGGGGTCTTCGGTTTAGGGTCATTGGGGTTTTGGGGGTCTTTGGGTTGGGGTCTTCGGGGTCATTGGGGGATTTGGGGCCTTGGGGTTTTGGGGTCTTTGGGGTCTTGGGGTTGGGGGTCTTCAGATTTGGGTCTTCGGGTTGGGGTCTTCGGTTTAGGGTCATTGGGGTTTTGGGGGTCTTTGGGTTGGGGTCTTCGGGGTCATTGGGGGATTTGGGGCCTTGGGGTTTTGGGGTCTTTGGGGTCTTGGGGTTGGGGGTCTTCAGATTTGGGTCTTCGGGTTGGGGTCTTCGGTTTAGGGTCATTGGGGTTTTGGGGGTCTTTGGGTTGGGGTTTTGGGGTCTTTGGGGGATTTGGGGCCTTGGGGTTTTGGGGTCTTTGGGGTCTTGGGGTTGGGGGTCTTCAGATTTGGGTCTTCGGGTTGGGGTCTTCGGTTTAGGGTCATTGGGGTTTTGGGGGTCTTTGGGTTGGGGTCTTCGGGGTCATTGGGGGATTTGGGGCCTTGGGGTTTTGGGGTCTTTGGGGTCTTGGGGTTGGGGGTCTTCAGATTTGGGTCTTCGGGTTGGGGTCTTCGGTTTAGGGTCATTGGGGTTTTGGGGGTCTTTGGGTTGGGGTCTTCGGGGTCTTCGGCTTGGGGTCTTTGGGGTTTCGGGGTTGGGGTTTTTGGGGTCACTGGGTTCGGGGTCGTTGGGTCGGGGTCTTCGGGTTGGGGTCTTTGGGGGTGTTGGGGTCATTGGGGTCGGGGTTTTTGGGTTGGGGTCTTCGGGGTCTCCAGGGTTGGGTTTTGGGGTCTCCGGGGTTGGGTTTTGGGGTCTCCAGGCTCGTTTTTTGGGGGGTCTTCAGGGTTGGGTTTTGGGGTCTCCGGGGTTGTTTTTTTTGGGGTCTTTGGGGGTTTGGCTGTTTTGGGGTCTCCATTTTGGGTGTTTTTGGGTTCTCTGGGCTTGTTTTTTTTGGGTTCTCTGGGGCTGGTTTTGGGGTCTTCAGGGTTGGGTTTTGGGGTCTCCGGGGTTTTTTTTTTTGGGGTTTTTGGGGTTTGGATGTTTTGGGGTGTCCGCATATGGGTGTTTTTGGGGGTCTCCGGGCTCGTTTTTTTGGGGGTCTTTGGGGTTGGGTTTCGGGGTCCCTGGGGCTGGGCGTTTTGGGGTCTTTGGGGTTGGGTTTTGGGGTCTCCGGGGTTGGGTTTTGGGGTCTTTGGGGTTGGGTTTTGGGGTCTCCGGGTTTGGGTTTTGGGGTCTCCGGGGTTGTTTTTTTTGGGGGTCTTTGGGGTTTGGATGTTTTGGGGTCTCCGGGGTTGGGTTTTGGGGTCTTTGGGGTTGGGTTTTGGGGTCTCCGGGGTTTTTTTTTGGGGGGTTCTTTGGGTTTGGGTTTTGGGGTCTCCAGGGTTGGGTTTTGGGGTCTCCGGGGTTGTTTTTTTGGGGGTCTTTGGGGTTTGGCTGTTTTGGGGTCTCCACATTTGGGTGTTTTTGTGTTCTCCAGGCTCGTTTTTTTGGGGGTCTCCAGGGTTGGGTTTTGGGGTCTTCCGGGTTGGGTTTTGGGGTCTCCAGGGTTGTTTTTTTGGGGGTCTTTGGGGTTTGGATGTTTTGGGGTCTCCGCATATGGGTGTTTTTGGGTTCTCCGGGCTCGTTTTTTTTGGGTTCTTTGGGTTTGGGTTTTGGGGTCTCCGGGGTTGGGTTTTGGGGTCTCTGGGCTTGTTTTTTTTGGGGTCTCCAGGATTATTTCTTTTGGGGTCTTCCGGGTTGGGTTTTGGGGTCTCCGCGGTTGTTTTTTTGGGGGTCTCTGGGGTTTGGCTGTTTTGGGGTCTCTGCATTTGGGTGTTTTTGGGTTCTCCGGGCTCGTTTTTTGGGGGTCTTCAGGGTTGGGTTTTGGGGTCTCCGGGGTTGGGTTTTGGGGTCTCCGGGGTTGTTTTTTTTGGGGTCTTTGGGGTTTGGATGTTTTGGGGTGTCCGCATTTGGGTGTTTTTGGGTTCTCCGGGCTCGTTTTTTTGGGGGTCTCCGGGGTTGGGTTTTGGGTTCTTTGGGGTTGGGTTTTGGGGTCTCCAGGATTATTTCTTTTGGGGTCTTCCGGGTTGGGTTTTGGGGTCTCCGGGGTTGTTTTTTTTGGGGTCTTTGGGGTTTGGATGTTTTGGGGTCTCCGCATTTGGGTGTTTTTGGGTTCTCCGGGCTTGTTTTTTTTGGGTTCTCCGGGCTCGTTTTTTTGGGGTTCTTTGGGTTTGGGTTTTGGGGTCTCTGGGGTTGTTTTTTTGGGGTTTTTGGGGTTTGGCTGTTTCGGGGTCTCCACATTTGGGTGTTTTTGGGTTCTCGGGGCTCGTTTTTTTGGCGGTCTCCGGGGTTTGGAAGTTTTTGGGTCTTTGGCTTTGTTTTTTTCGGGCTCTCTGGCGTATTTCTCCCCCCCTAAACCCCCCCGCGCCCCGAAATATCTTGCAGGGCGAATCGAAACGCATCACCCTGGTCCTCCAACAACCCCCCGCGGCTGGGGGCGGCTCGGCGGCGCCCCCCCAGGGCCAACGCCACCTGGTCCTCGGTAGCCTCCCCGGCAAGATCGTCCTGCAGGGCAACCAGCTGGCCGCCCTGGGCCAGTCCAAGGGGGCACCGGGGCAACCGGCCAAGGTGGTCACCATCCAGCTGCAGGTCCAGCAGCCCCCCGGGACCCCCGGGCAAGGCGGGGGGGGTGCCGCGACCCCCCCCAAAATCCAGCTCCTCCAGCAGCCCCCCAACGCCGGCGGCGGGGCGGCCCCGGTGGCGGTGGTGCCGCAGGTGGTGGGGGGCGCGGGGCAGCGCCTGACGGTGCCGCTCAAGGTGGTGCTGCAGCCGCAGGTGGGTTCGGGGCGGGGGGGGTTTTGGGGGGAAACGAGGGGGTTTGGGGGGGCGGGGGGGGAGGGGAGGGGGTTGGGGGGGGTTGGGGGCGGGGAGAGGGGGTTTTGGGGGGTTTTGGGGCGGGAGGAGGGGGTTTGGGGGGGTTTTGGGGCAGGAGGAGGGAGTTTGGGGTTGGTTTTGGGTGAGAAAAAGTTTTGGGGTGGGAGGAGGGGGCTTGGGGGAGGGGAGCATCGTTGGGTGGTTTTGGGGTGGGACAGGCTTCGTTGGGTTGTTTTGGGGTGAAATAAGGGGTTTTGGGGGTTTTGGGGTGGGAGGAAGGGTTTTGGGGGGACTTTGGGGTTAGAGGAGGGGGTTTGGATTGGTTTTGGGGAAGAAGAGCGGTGTTGGGTGGGATGGGCATCGTTGGGTGGTTTGGGGGGGGTGAAATAAGGGGTTTTGGGGTGGGGGGAGGGGTTTGGGGTTGTTTTGGGGTGCGATGAACATCGTTGGGTGGTTTTGGGGTGGAGATGAGCACATTTGGGTTGGTTTTGGGTAGAGATGAGCGCATTTGGGTTGGTTTTGGGTAGAGATGAGCGCATTTGGGTTGGTTTTGGGTAGAAATGAGCGCATTTGGGTTGGTTTTGGGTAGAGATGAGCGCATTTGGGTTGGTTTTGGGTAGAGATGAGCGCATTTGGGTTGGTTTTGGGTAGAGATGAGCGCATTTGGGTTGGTTTTGGGTAGAAATGAGCGCATTTGGGTTGGTTTTGGGTAGAAATGAGCGCATTTGGGCTGGTTCTGGGGATGGAGATGAGCGGAATTAAGTTGGTTTTGGGTGAAGAAGAGCACATTTGGGTTGGTTTTGGGTAGGATAAATGCCGTTGGGTTGATTTTGGGGTGGAGAAGAGCACATTTGGGTTGTTTTTGGGTAGAGATGAGCACATTTGGGTTGGTTTTGGGTAGAAATGAGCACATTTGGGTTGTTTTTGGGTAGAGATGAGCACATTTGGGCTGGTTTTGGGTAGAAATGAGCGCATTTGGGTTAGTTTTGGGTAGAAATGAGCGCATTTGGGTTGATTTTGAGTAGGATAAATGCTGATGGGTTGTTTTTGAGTGGAGATGAGCACAGTTAAGTTGGTTTTGGGTAGAGAAGAGTACATTTGGGTTGTTTTTGGGTAGAAATGAGCATATTTGCATTGGTTTTGTGTGGGATAAATGCCATTGGGTTGGTTTTGGGGTGGAGAAGAGCGCATTTGGGTTGTCCTCCACGGAGAACCTATCACACCGGAGAGGCCCCTCCATTTTGGGATTGTCTCCCCCCCCCCCCCCCGCAGGCGGGCTCGTCGCAGGGCGGCTCGGCGGGCTTGTCGGTGGTCAAAGTCCTCAGCAGCACTGAGGTGGCCGCCCTGGCCGGCCCCCCCGGCTCGCGGGGCGCCTCGGAGGAGAGCCGCAAGCTGGAGCACCAGAAGAAGCAGGAGAAAGCCAACCGCATCGTGGCCGAGGCCATCGCCCGCGCCCGCGCCCGGGGCGAGCAGAACATCCCCCGGGTCCTCAACGAGGACGAGCTGCCCAGCGTCCGGCCCGAGGAGGAGGGCGAGCGCAAGCGGCGGCGGAAAGGGGCCGGCGAGCGCGGCGGTCCCAAGGAGGAGCGACCCCGCAAGGGCAAGGGGCAGGGGGGCTCCGGCAAGAGCAAGGGGCGCAGCAAACCCAGGTGAGGACGGGGTGGGCCTTTGTAGCCAAACGGTGGCCACCGTTGTCCTTTGTGACCATCGTTGGTCTTCGTGGTGGCCATCGTTGAGCCTTTGTGGCCATCGTTGGTATTTGTGGTGGCCATCATTGAGCCTTTGTGGCCAACGTGGGTCTTCATGGTGGCCATCGTTCAGCTTTTGTGGCCATCATTGGTCTTCATGGTGGTCATCGTTGAGCCTTTGTGGCCAACATGGGTCTTCGTGGTGGCCATCGTTGAGCCTTTGTGGCCAATGTGGGTCTTCGTGGTGGCCATTGTTGACCTTTGTGGCCAGCATGGGTCTTCGTGGTGGCCATCGTTGAGCCTTTGTGGCCAGCATGGGTCTTCGTGGTGGCCATCGTTGAGCCTTTGTGGCCATCGTTGGTCTTCATGGTGGCCATTGTTGACCTTTGTAGCCAACGTTGGTCATCGTTGAGGCCATCGTTGAGCCTTTGTGGCCAACGTGGGTCTTCGTGGTGGCCATCATTGAGCCTTTGTGGCCAACGTGGGTCTTCATGGTGGCCATTGTTGACCTTTGTGGCCAAAGTTGACCATCGTTGAGGCCATCGATGAGCCTTTGTGGCCAACATTGGTCTTTGTAGTGGCCATTGTTGAGCCTTGTGGCCATCGTTGGTCTTCATGGTGGCCATCGTTGGCCATCGTTGACGCCATCATTGAGCCTTGTGGCCATCGTTGGTCTTCGTGGTGGCCATCGTTGACCTTTGTAGCCAACGTTGGTCATCATTGAGACCATTGTTGAGCCTTTGTGGCCATCGTTGGTCTTTGTGGTGGCCATCGTTGAGCCTTTGTGGCCAATGTGGGTCTTCGTGGTGGCCATCGTTGACCTTTGTGGCCAACACTGACCCTTGCCATGTCCATTATTGACCCTTGAGGCCAACGTTGGTCTTCGTGGTGGCCATCGTTGACCCTGGTGGCCATCGTTGACCTTCGTCATGTCCATTTTTGATCTTTTTGGCCAACGTTGACCTTTGTCATGTCCATCGTTGACTCTGATGGCCACCGTTGGCCTTCATCATGTCCATCGTTGACCCTCATGGCCAACATTGACCATCATCATGTCCATCGTTGACCTTCATGGCCAATTTTGGTCTTCATCATGTCCATCATTGACCTTTTTGGCCAACGTTGACCTTTGTTATGTCCATCGTTGACTCTAATGGCCGCCGTTGGCCTTCATCATGTCCATCGTTGACCCTCATGGCCAACATTGACCATCATCATGTCCATCGTTGACCTTCATGGCCAACTTTGGTCTTCATCATGTCCGTCATTGACCTTTTTGGCCAACGTTGACCTTTGTCATGTCCATTGTTGACCTTCATGGCCAACTTTGGTCTTCATCATGTCCATCGTTGACCCTCATGGCCAACATTGACCTTCATCGTTGACTCCAACGTCGGTTCTGTTGCACCCACCATCGGCGTTTTTGGCCCCTAAACCAAATTTTGGCCTCGTTGACCCCAAATTTTGGCCTCGTTGACCCCAAATTTTGGCTTCTTTGACCCCAACCTTTGGGCCTCGTTGTCCCCAACCCTCGTCCCACCACCCCTCGCCGCCGTTGCCCCCAACCCTTGGTTCTCATCGTCAACCTCCCCGCGTTTTGCCCCGACCTCCTCCCCGTTGCCCCAATTCCTGGCCTTTTTGCCCCAAATCTCCGCCCGTGGGGCCAACCCCGCGGGCGAGCCGCCTGTCCCCTGTCCTCCTAACCCCCCGCCCCGTGTCCCCCAGCACCATCACGCCGGTGGTGGGCAAGAAGCGGAAGCGCAACGCCTCCTCCGACAACTCCGACGCCGAGGTGATGCCGGCGCAGTCGCCGCGGGAGGAAGAGGAGACCAGCGTGCAGGTACGGAGATGAAGGCCACTGGGGGCCGGGGGGGGGTCTCCACGGGGGCGCGGCCCCCCCTCACCGCCTCCTTCCTTCCCCGCAGAAGCGGCGCTCCAACCGGCAGGTGAAGCGCAAGAAGTACACCGAGGACTTGGACATCAAGATCACCGACGACGAGGAGGACGAGGAGCTGGACGTGACGGGGCCCGTGCGGCCCGAGCAGCCCCCGGCCCCGCAGCCCCCAGCCCCGGAACCGGAGCCCGAGGGCGAGACGTTGCCCTCCATGCAGTTTTTTGTGGTGCGGGGAGGGGTCTTCTCTTTTTAAACCCCCCCCCCCCCGGGTTTTGGGGGGTGGGGGGGGGGGTCTTCGCGTCCCGTTTTTAGCTCCGCCTTCACCGCGGGCTTCATCGTTTCGTCTCCGTTTGCTCCTCCTCCTCCTCCAGGAGAACCCCAGCGAGGAGGACGCGGCCATCGTGGACAAGGTCCTCTCCATGCGCGTGGTCAAGAAGGAGGTGAGGGACCCCCCGGGTGGGGGGGACCCCAAAAAAGGGCGGGGGGGGACGGCGTTTGGCCAACGTTGACGCCCCCGCCTTGCTCCCCGCAGCTCCCGTCGGGGCAGTTTACGGAATCCGAAGAGTTTTTCGTCAAATATAAGAATTAGTAAGTGGTCGGCCAAGAGGGAGGCTTGGGGCGGGGTTCGCCATCTTCTCAGACCCTTTTTTGGGGTCTTTTTATGGGGTTTTAGTCTTCTCGTAGACTTCTACAGCATTGGTGGGGGGAGAAACCCAACCGGGGGGCGCATAGATGAGCCCAACGTTCAACGGGGCGACCCGTTGACGTCTTGGGGTGCTTCTAGGACGCGACGACCCCCTTTAATAAGAGGCCGGGGGTTGAAATCGCGTTTTTTTGGCCCAAAATAGCTTCGCCGGAGGGTTGCCAGGGGATTTTTTTTTTGGTGGGTGCCGTGGGGGTGTCGACGCCGCGGATGTTTGGGGGTCCGGGTGATTTACTCGCGATTTACTCGGCGGTTTACTGTCCCGTGGTAGCTCCTACTTGCACTGCGAGTGGGCCACCATCGACCAGCTGGAGAAGGACAAGAGGATCCACCAGAAGCTGAAGCGCTTCAAGACGAAGATGACGCAGATGCGGCACTTCTTCCACGAGGTGCCCGGTTTTGGGGCCGGGGGGGGCGCTTTTGGGGGCTCGGGGATGAGTTTTTTTTTATAAAATCATAAAAAGGGGGATTCTCAGCTTTCAAGAGTTTTTTGGGGGGATTCTTTGCGTCTCACCACATCTTTTTTTTTCTAAAATAATAAGGGATCGGGAACAGAGGGGACGTTTTGGGGGCTCGGGGATGAGTTTTTTGGGGGATTCTAACCTCTCAAGAGGTTTTTTTTTTGGGGGATTCTCTTAAAGGGACGAATCCTTGCATCTCACCACCTTTTTCTTTTTAAAAATCATAAAAAAATAAAGGACGAGGAACCTTTCAACCCCGATTACGTGGAGGTGGACCGCATCCTGGACGAGTCGCACAGCGTCGACAAGGACAACGGGGAGGTGAGCGGGGAAGGAGGAACGGGGACGCGGCGGGCCCCCGACCCCGTAAACGACGTCCCCTGACGGCCCCGTCCTTTTGGGGTTCCTCCTCCTCCAGCCCGTGGTCTACTACCTGGTGAAGTGGTGCTCCCTGCCCTACGAGGACAGCACCTGGGAGCTGAAGGAGGACGTGGACGAGGGGAAAATCGGCGAGTTCAAGCGCATCCAGGCCCGGCACCCCGAGCTCAAGCGCCTGGTGAGAGCGGCCGCGTCTTCTCCTCGCCTCCCCACCGTGGCGGCAGCTCCGTCATCCCCTAATCTTTTAATTTTTCCCCCCCAAAAAACAAGCCCCGTCCCCAAGCCGGCTCCTGGAAGAAGCTGGAGCTGTCCCACGAGTACAAGAACCACAACCAGTTGCGGGAATATCAGCTGGAGGGGGTCAACTGGTTGCTCTTCAACTGGTACAACAGGCGAGTTAACGGGGCGGCGAGGGGGAAACGGGGTCGGGGCCCGACCCCGTAGGGTTTCGGGCCGCCAACGGGCCACCAACCCGGCGTCCCCGGTGCCACCCCGCAGGCAGAACTGCATCCTGGCCGACGAGATGGGGTTGGGCAAGACGATCCAGTCCATCGCCTTCCTGCAGGAGGTCTACAACGTGGGCATCCGCGGCCCCTTCCTGGTCATCGCGCCCCTCTCCACCATCACCAACTGGGAGCGGGAGTTCAACACCTGGACGGAGATGAACAGCATCGTCTACCACGGCAGCCTGGCCTCGCGGCAGATGATCCAGCAGTACGAGATGTACTGCAAGGACTCGCGGGTACGGGCGGCTTCGGGGTCTTCCGGAAGCTCCCGTGGTGGAAGGGAGGGCGAGGGTGACTCTTAGGTTCTCCAAAAACTCTTGGAGAACCTCCCAAAGGTGGTTTTTAGGTCTCCAGAAGCTCCTGGAGAACCTCCTGAAGGTGGAAGGAGGATGAGGGTGGCTTTGAGGTCCTCCTAAAGCTCTCGGAGAAGCTCCCGAGGGTGGTTTTTAGGTCCTCCAGAAGCTCCTGGAGAACCTCCTGGTGATAGAAGGAGGGCGAGGATGGCTTTGAGGTCCCTCAAAAGCCCCCGGAGAACTTCCTCATGGTAGAAGGAGGGCGAGAGTGGCTTTAGGTCTTCCAGAAAGCCCTGTGGAACCTCCTGAAGATGGTAGGAGGTCAAGGGTGGCTTTGAGGTCCTCCTAAAGCTCCCGGAGAACCTCCCGAGGGGGGTTTTTAGGTCCTCCAGAAGCTCCTGGAGAACCTCCTTGTGATAGAAGGAGGGCGAGGGTGGCTTTGACGTCCTCCTAAAGCTCCTGTAGAACCTCCCAAGGGCAGAAGGAGGTTGAGGGTGGTTTTGAGGTCCTCCAGAAGCCCCCGTAGAACCTCCTGAGGTGGCCTTTAGGTCCTCCAGAAGCTCCCGGAGACCTTCCTAAGGGTAGAAGTAGGGCGAGGGTGGCTTTGAGGTCCTCCAAAAGCTCCTGTAGAACCTCCTGAGGTGGCTTTTAGGTCCTCCAGAAGCTCCCGGAGACCTTCCTAAGGGTAGAAGGGGGGCAAGGGTGGCTTTGAGGTACTCCAAAAGCCCCTGTAGAACCTCCTGAGGTGGCTTTTAGGTCCTCCAGAAGCCCCAAGGGTGGTTTTGAGAACCCCCGGAGAACCTCCTGAGGTGGCTTTTAGGTCCTCCAGAAGCTCCTGGAGACCTTCCTAAGGGTAGAAGGAGGGTGAGGGTGGCTTTGAGGTCCTCCAAAAGCCCCCGGAGAACCTCCTGAGGGCGGAGGGAGGCTAAGGGTGGCTTTGAAGTCCTCCAAAAGCCCCCGGAGAACCTCCTGAGGTGGCCATTAGGTCCTCCAGAAGCTCCTGGAGACCTTCCTAAGGGTAGAAGGAGGGCGAGGGTGGCTTTGAGGTCCTCCAAAAGCCCCTGTAGAACCTCCTGAGGTGGCTTTTAGGTTCTCTAGAAGCTCCTGGAGATCTTCCTAAAGGTAAAAGGAGGGCGAGGGTGGCTTTGAGGTCCCCCAAAAGCCCCCTTAGAACCTCCTGAGGTGGCCTTTAGGTCCTCCAGAAGCTCCTGGAGACCTTCCTGAGGGTAGAAGGAGGACAAGGGTGGCTTTGAGGTCCTCCAGAAGCCCCCGTAGAACCTCCTGAGGGTGGAGGGAGGCCGAGGGTGGCTTTGAGGTCCTCCAAAAGCCCCCATAGAACCTCCTGAGGTGGCCTTTAGGTCCTCCAGAAGCTCCTGGAGACCTTCCTAAGGGTAGAAGGAGGGCGAGGGTGGCTTTGAAGTCCTCCCAAAGCCCCCGTAGAACCTCCTGAGGCCGGAGGGAGGCTGAGGGTGGCCTTGAGGTCCTCCAAAAGCCCCCGTAAAACCTACTGAGGTGGCCTTTAGGTCCTTCAGAAGCTCCTGGAGATCTTCCTAAGGGTAGAAGGAGGGCGAGGGTGGCTTTGAGGTCCTCCAAGAAGCCCCATTAGGACCTCCCGAGGATGAGGAGCCGCGGCTGGAGCCTTCCTCTTCCTCCCCCCCCCCCCCCCCCCCCCAGGGCCGCCTGATCCCCGGGGCCTACAAGTTTGACGCGCTGATCACCACCTTCGAGATGATCCTGTCCGACTGCCCCGAGCTGCGGGAGATCGAGTGGCGCTGCGTCATCATCGACGAGGCGCATCGCCTCAAGAACCGCAACTGCAAGCTCCTCGACAGCCTCAAGCACATGGACCTGGTGAGGGCCTGGAGAAGGCTTCCTTGCGGGGGGGGACGAGGAGACCTCCTCACCCCTCCTTGGGTCAGGTTTGGGTTCCCTGGAGGGCGTTGGAGGGGCTCTCGGTGGTGTCCGGAGGTGTTCGGGTCGGTGCCGTGCGGCGGGAGGTGGTTTTGGAGGTCTTTATGGGGTCTTGGTTGGGTTTGGAGGTGTTTGGGTTCATCCCACGTCCCTTGGGGATGGTCCTGAAGGTCCTTGTGGGGTCTTGGTTGGGTTTGGAGATGTTTGGGTTCATCCCATGTCCCTTGGGGATGGTTCTGAAGGAGTTTGTGGGGTCTTGGTTGGGTTTGGAGGTGTTTGGGTTCATCTCGTGGTCCTTGGGGGATGGTCCTGAAGGTGTTTTTGGGGTTTTTGGTTGAGTTTGGAGATGTTTGGGTTGACCTTGTGTCCCTTGGGGATGGTCCTGAAGGTGTTTGTGGGGTTTTGGTTGGGTTTGGAGATGTTTGGGTTCATCCTGTGTCCGTTGGGGATGGTCCTGAAGGTCCTTATGGGTCTTGGTTGAGTTTGGAGGTGTTTGGGTTCATCTCGTGGTCCTTGGGGGATGGTCCTGAAGGTGTTTGTGGGGTCTTGGTTGGGTTTGGAGGTGTTTGGGCTCATCTCACATCCCTTGGAGATGGTTCTGAAGGTGTTTTGGGGGTTTTTGGTTGAGTTTGGAGGTGTTTGGGTTGACCTTGTGTTCCTTGGGGATGGTCCTGAAGGTGTTTTGGGGGTTTTTGGTGGGGTTTGGAGATGTTTGGGTTCATTCTGTGTCCATTGGGGATGGTCCTGAAGGTCCTTATGGGGTCTTGGTTGGGTTTGGAGGTGTTTGGGTTCATCTCGTGGTCCTTGGGGGATGGTCCTGAAGGTGTTTTTGGGGTTTTTGGTTGAGTTTGGAGCTGTTTGGGTTGATCCCATGTCCCTTGGGGATGGTCCTGAAGGTCCTTATGGGGTCTTGGTTGGGTTTGGAAATGTTTGGGTTCATCTTGTGGTCCTTGGGGAATGGTCCTGAAGGTCCTTATGGGGTTTTGGTTGGGTTTGGAGATGTTTGGGTTGATCTCGTGGTCCTTGGGGATGGTCCTGAAGGAGTTTGTGGGCTTTTTGGTTGGGTTTGGAGACGTTTGGGCTCCGTCCACGTGTCCCGGCCGAGGACAGCCACACGGGGCCACCCCGGGACCTGGAGGGCCTCATCCTGCTCCCCCCCCTAACGCTCTGCCCCCCCCCCCCTTTGGACGGCAGGAGCACAAGGTCCTCCTGACGGGCACGCCGCTGCAGAACACGGTGGAGGAGCTCTTCAGCCTCCTGCACTTCCTGGAGCCCTCCCAGTTCCCGTCCGAGGCGGAATTCCTCAAGGACTTCGGTGACCTCAAGACGGAGGAGCAGGTGAGGAGGAAGAGGATGAGGAGGAGGAGGAGGAGGAGGAGGAGGAGGAGGAGGAGGAGGAGGAGGAGGAGGAGAGGACCCCGGTCCCTCACGTGGCCACCGGGGTCGGGTTCTACTCGTGGTGACTCTTCCTTCCCCCCTGCCTCTAGGTGCAAAAGCTCCAGGCCATCCTCAAACCCATGATGCTCCGCCGGCTGAAGGAGGACGTGGAGAAGAACCTGGCGCCCAAGCAGGAGACCATCATCGAGGTGGAGCTGACCAACATCCAGAAGAAATACTACCGGGCCATCCTGGAGAAGAACTTCTCCTTCCTCTCCAAGGGCGCCGGCCACACCAACATGCCCAACCTCCTCAACACCATGATGGAGCTGCGCAAGTGCTGCAACCACCCCTACCTCATCAACGGTGAGGGGCACGGCGGCGGCCTCCTCCTCCTCCTCTTCCCACCAAGTAGACATCTCGGGGGCCAAAAGGAGATGTTTTGGGGGGCAAACGCGCCCCGAGGGGTCCGCCAGAAGCTCAGGGTTGGGGTTCTCCTCCTCCTGGTGGGCGCGGAGAAGGTTCTCCAAGCCTTCCAGCTCGGCGGCGCTGCCCCCAGGCGGCGTTCGGTGGGGTTGAGGGGCGAGCGGCGCCCCGAAACGCCCCGCTGATGGTCCCGTCCCCCCCCCGACTCCCCCCCCCAGGCGCGGAGGAGAAGATCCTGGCCGAGTTCCGCGAGTCCTGCCACCACCACGTGCCCCACGACTTCCACCTCCAGGCCATGGTGCGCTCCGCCGGCAAGCTGGTGCTCATCGACAAGCTCCTCCCCAAGCTGAAGGCCGGCGGCCACAAGGTGCTCATCTTCTCCCAGATGGTGCGCTGCCTCGACATCTTGGAGGACTACCTCATCCAGAAGAGGTGAGATGGGGGCGCGGAGGGCGGCGGGGAGGGGGCACGGGGCCGCCCGGGGCCTCCCCCACCCCGACACGTGTTTTTTTGGGGCGTCGGCAGGTACCTGTACGAGCGGATCGACGGGCGGGTGCGGGGCAACCTGCGGCAAGCCGCCATCGACCGCTTCAGCAAGCCCGACTCGGATCGCTTCGTCTTCCTGCTGTGCACGCGGGCGGGGGGGCTGGGCATCAACCTGACCGCCGCCGACACCTGCATCATCTTCGACTCCGACTGGAACCCCCAAAACGACCTCCAGGTGAGCCCCCCCCGGGGGGGGGGGCTCCTCCCACCTCGCCGCCGCCCCCGCTTCGGCCGCGGGGTCTCGGGTTTTTGGGGGGCCCCGTTGAGTTTGAGTCGATGGGGTCTTGGGTTTTGGGGTCCTCTTGAGTTTGAGTCAACGGGGTCTTGGGTTTTGGAGCCCTGTTGAGTTTGAGTCAAGGGGGTCGTGGGTTTTGGGGTCCCGTTGAGTTTGAGTCAACTGGGTTTTGGGTTTTGGGGGCCCTGTTGGGTTTGAGTCGAGGGGGTCTTGGGTTTTGGGGTCCCGTTGAGTTTGAGTCAAGGGGATCTTGGGTTTTGGGGTCCTGTTGAGTTTGAGTCGAGGGGGTCTTGGGTTTCGGGGCCCCGTTGAGTTTGTCATGATGGGATTTGGGGTTTGGTGCCCCATTGAGTCAAACTCAACGGGGTTTGGGGTCCCATTGAGTTTGACCCAAAGGGATTTGGGTTTCGGGGCCCCGTTGAGTTTGAGTCGAGGGGGTCTTGGGTTTGGGGGGAGTTTGAGTCCGTTGAGTTTGACTCGAGGGGATTTGGGTTTTGGGGCCCCGTTGAGTTTGAGTCGAGGGGGTCTTGGGTTTGGGGGCCCCGTTGAGTTTGTCTTGATGGGATTTGGGGTTTGGTGCCCCATTGAGTCAAACTCAACGGGGTTTGGGGTCTCATGGAGTTTGACCCAAAGGGATTTGGGGTTTGGTGCCCCATTGAGTTTGAGTTGAGGGGGTCTTGGGTTTTGGGCCCCGTTGAGTTTGAGTCGAGGGGGTCTTGGGTTTGGGGGCCCCGTTGAGTTTGAGTCGACGGGGTTTGGGGTCTCATGGAGTTTGACCCAAAGGGATTTGGGTTTAGGGGCCCCGTTGAGTTTGAGTCAAGGGGATTTGGGGTTTGGGGTCCTGTTGAGTTTGAGTCGAGGGGGTCTTGGGTTTCGGGGCCCCGTTGAGTTTGTCTTGATGGGATTTGGGGTTTGGTGCCCCATTGAGTCAAACTCAACGGGGTTTGGGGTCTCATTGAGTTTGACTCATTGGGATTTGGGTTTTGGGGCCCCATTGAGTTTGTCTCAATGGGGTTTTGGGTTTGGCGTACCCTTGAGATTATCCCAATGGGGTCTTGGGTTTCGGGGCCCCGTTGAGTTTGAGTCAACGGGGTCTTGGGTTTTGGGGCCCCGTTGAGTTTGAGTCGACGGGGTCTTGGGGTTCGGGGCCCCGTTGAGTTTGAGTCAAGGGGATTTGGGGTTTGGGGTCCTGTTGAGTTTGAGTCAAGGGGGTCTTGGGTTTGGGGGCCCCGTTGAGTTTGAGATGAGCGGGTCTTGGGTTTTGCGGCCCCGTTGAGTTTGAGTCGAGGGGATTTGGGGTTTGGGGTCTTGTTGAGTTTGAGTCGATGGGGTCTTGGGTTTTGGGGGGCCCGTTGAGTTTGAGTCGAGGGGGTCTTGGGTTTCGGGGCCCCGTTGAGTTTGAGTCAAGGCGATTTGGGGTTTGGGGCCCCGTTGAGTTTGAGTCGAGGGGGTCTTGGGTTTTGGGCCCCATTGAGTTTGAGTCAAGGGGGTCTTGGGTTTCGGGGCCCCGTTGAGTTTGAGTTGACGGGGTCTTGGGTTTCGGGGCCCCGCTGAGTTTGTCTTGATGGGGTCTTGGGTTTCGGGGTCCCGTTGAGTTTGAGTCGAGGGGGTCTTGGGTTTCGGGGCCCCGCTGAGTTTGATCTTGATGGGATTTGGGGTTTGGTACCCCACTGAGTCAAACTCAACGGGATCTTGGGTTTGGAGCCCCCTTGGTTTGACCTTGATGGGATTTGGGGTTTGGGGCCCGGCTGAGTTTGACCCAATGGGATTTGGGGTTTGGTGTCCCGTTGAGTTTGACTCAATAGGGTCTTAGGTTTGATGCCCCATTGAGTTCATCTTGATGGGATCTTGGGTTGGGGGCCCCGTTGAGGTCACCTCAAAGAGGTTTGGGGTTCGGCGCCCCGTTGAGTTTGACTCAGTGGAATTTGGGGTTTGGCGCCCCGTTGAGTTCGACTCAACGGGATTTGGGGTTCGGCGCCCCGTTGAGTTTGACTCAATGGGATTTGGGGTTCAGCGCCCCGTTGAGTTTGACTCAACGGGATTTGGGGTTCAGCGCCCCGTTGAGTTTGAGTCAGCGGGATTTGGGGTTTGGACCCCGTTGAGTTTGAGTCAAGGGGATTTGGGGTTCGGCGCCCCGTTGAGTTCGACTCAACGGGATTTGGGGTTCGGCGCCCCGTTGAGTTTAAGTCAACGGGATTTGGGGTTTGGACCCCCTTGAGTTTGACCCAATGGGATTTGGGGTTTGGTGTCCTGTTGAGTCAAACTCAACGGGATCTTGGGTTTGGAGCCCCCTTGGTTTGACCTCGATGGGATTTGGGGTTCGGCGCCCCGTTTCGTTCGACTCAACGGGATTTGGGGTTCGGCGCCCCGTTGAGTTCGACTCAACGGGATTTGGGGTTTGGCACCCAGTTGAGTTTGAGTCAAGGGGATTTGGGGTTTGGACCCCGTTGAGTTTGACCCAAAGGGATTTGGGGTTTGGTGCCCTGTTGATGTCATCCCAAAGAGATTTGGGGTTCGGCGCCCCCTTGAGTTCGACCCAACGGGATTTGGGGTTCGCTGCCCCGAGGGGCTTTGGGGTTTGGGTGCCCCGCTGACCCCGCCTCGCCGCGCTTCCCCCCCCACCCCCCCCAGGCCCAGGCGCGGTGCCACCGCATCGGGCAGAGCAAGGCGGTGAAGGTGTACCGCCTCATCACGCGCAACTCCTACGAGCGGGAGATGTTCGACAAGGCCAGCCTCAAGCTGGGCCTCGACAAGGCCGTGCTGCAGTCCATGAGCGGCCGCGAGGGCAACATCGCGGGGGTAAGGGGGCCTTGGGGGGGGGATACGGGGGGTGGAGACCCCGTAAAAAGGAGTCCTGGGAGGGATACGGGGGGTGGAAACCCCGTAAAAAGGGGTCCTGGGGGGAAAACGGGGGGTGGAGACCCCATAAAAAGGGGTCCTGGGGGGGAAATTTGGGGTGGAGACCCCGTGGGAGGGGGTTCTGGGGGGGAAATGTGGGGTGGAGAACCCATGGGAGATGTTCTTCAAGGGGAATGAGGGGTGGAGAACCCATGGAAAGGGGTCCCTGGGGGGAAATGGGAGGTGGAGACCCCATAAAAAGGGGTCCTGGGGGGGAAATTTGGGGTGGAGACCCCGTGGAAGGGGTTCTTCAAGGAAAAATGTGGGGTGGAGAACCCATGGGAGATGTTCTTCAAGGGAAACGAGGGGTGAAGACCCCATGGAAGGGGTTTTTTGAGGAAAAATGTGGGGTGAAGACCCCATGGAAGGGGTTCTTCAAGGGAAATGGGTCTTGAAGACCCCATGGAAGGGGTTCTTCGAGGACAAATGTGGGGTAAAGAACCCATGGAAGATGTTCTTCAAGGGAAATGGGGTGTGAAGATGTCATGGAAGGGGTTCTTCAAAGAAATGGGTCTTGAAGACCCCATGGGAGGGGTTCTTCAAGGAAAAATGAGGGGTGGAGAACCCATGGAAGATGTTCTTCAAGGGAAACGAGGGGTGAAGACCCCATGGAAGGGGTTCTTCAAGGACAAATGTGGGGTGGAGAACCCATGGAAGATGTTCTTCAAGGGAAATGGGTCGTGAAGACCCCATGGGAGGGGTTCTTCGAGGATAAATGTGGGGTGGAGAACCCATGGGAGATGTTCTTCAAGGGGAATGTGGGGTGAAGACCCCATGGAAGGGGTTCTTCAAGGAAAAATGTGGGGTGGACACCCTATGGAAGGGGTTCTTCAAGGGGAATGTGGGGTGGAGACCCCATGGAAGATGTTCTTCAAGGAGAATGAGGGGTGAAGACTCCATGGAAGGGGTTCTTCGAGGAAAAATGTGGAGTGGAGACCCCGTGGAAGGGGTTCTTCAAAGAACAATGTGGGGTGGAGAACCCATGGGAGATGTTCTTCAAGGGGAATGAGGGGTGAAGACCCCATGGGAGGGGTTCTTGGAGGAAAAATGTGGGGTGGAGACCCCATGGAAAGGGGTCCTGGGGGGGCGCCCAGCGGCGTCTGTTTCCCAATCGCTCTCCTCCTCCTCCTCCTCCTCCTCCTCCTCCCTCGGCAGATCCAGCAGTTCTCCAAGAAGGAGATTGAGGACCTCCTGCGCAAGGGGGCCTACGCGGCCATCATGGAGGAGGACGACGAAGGCTCCAAGTTCTGCGAGGAGGACATCGACCAGATCCTGCTGCGCCGCACCACCACCATCACCATCGAGAGCGAGGGGAAGGGCTCCACCTTCGCCAAGGTAACCCTCCACCTTCTCCCGGGTCCCCTCCCCACCGCCCCGCGGTGGTGGGCGAGCACCTCCCCACCCCACCCCACCCACCCGTCGCCCTCCTCCAGGCGAGCTTCGTGGCGTCGGAAAACCGCAGCGACATCGCCTTGGACGACCCCAACTTCTGGCAGAAGTGGGCCAAGAAAGCCGACCTGGACCTGGACCTCCTCAACAGCAAGGTCGGGAGGAGGAGGAGGAGGAGGAGGAGAGGGCGGCGGGGGTGGGGGAGGACCCTGTCCCCCCCCCTCACCCTTCCCTGCTTCTCCTCCTCGCCCCAGAACAACCTGGTGATCGACACGCCGCGGGTGCGCAAGCAGACGCGGCACTTCAGCACCCTGCGCGACGACGACCTGGTGGAGTTCTCCGACCTGGAGAGCGAGGACGAGGAGAGGCCCCGCTCCCGGCGCCACGACCGCCACCACCACCACCACCACCACCACCACCACCCCCACCACCACCACCAGCAGCAGCAGCACGCCTTGCACCACCACGCCTACGGCCGCACCGACTGCTTCCGCGTGGAGAAGCACCTCCTGGTCTACGGGTGAGGAGCGGGGAGCGGGGACGTTGTCCCCTCCCACCCCGGGGGGACTTTTGGGGTTGGGGGAGGACGAGGTTCAGGTGGTTCGTGGTGGAAACCACGAGGAGGCGGTCGGAGGGAAGAGCGGGCCTCGGTTTTGGTTCGCCTCTGGTGGCAACCGCGGTTGATGTGGAGGAAAAACGCCTCCAACTCCTCGGTGGCAACCATGAGTAGAAGCTTGACGTAGAGAAAGACCATCTCCAACTCTATGGTGGCAACCATGAGTAGAAGCTTGATGTAGAGAAAAGCCACCTCCAACTCTTTGGTGTCAACCATGAGTAGAAGCTTGTAGAGAAAGACCATCTCCAACTCTTTGGTGGCACCCACGAGGAGATGGTTGACATAGAGAAAGACCCAACTCCAACTCTTTGGTGGCAACCACGAGTAGAAGCTTGATGTAGAGAAAAGCCACCTCCAACTCTCTGGTGGCAACCATGAGTAGAAGCTTGACGTAGAGAAAGACCAACTCCAACTCCTTGGTGGCAACCATGAGTAGAAGCTTGGCATAGAGAAAAACCATCTCAAGCTCTTCTGGCATCAACCATGAGGAGATGGTTGACGTAGACCAAACAATGGTTGCAACCACGAGTAGATGCTTGATGTAGAGGAAAGCCAACTCCAACTCTTTGGTGCCAACCATGAGTAGAAGCTTGACGTAGAGAAAGACCAACTCCAACTCTTTGGTGGCAACCATGCCTGACGTAGGGAAAAACCACCTCCAGCTCTTCTTGGTGGCAACCACGAGTAGAAGCTTGGAGTAGAGTAAACCAACTCTTACTATTGGTTCTTCTCTGGTTTCAACCACGAGTAGATGGTTGACGTAGAGAAAAACCATCTCGAGCTCTTCTCTGGTGGCAACCACGAGTAGATGCACAGTGGCCACGCCGTCTCCATCTCTCTGGTGGCAACCATGAGTAGAAGCTTGATGTAGAGAAAGACCAACTCCAACTTTCTGGTGTCAACCATGCCTGACATAGGGAAAAACCACCTCCAGCTCTTCTCTGGTGGCCACCACGAGTAGATGCTTGAAGAGTAGAGTAAACCAACTCTTATTTTTGGTTCTTCTCTGGTGTCAACCAAGAGTAGATGGTTGACGTAGAGAAAAACCATCGCGAGCTCTTCTCTGGTGGCAACCACGAGTAGAAGCTTGACGTAGAGAAAGACCAACTCCAACTTTCTGGTGTCAGCCATGCTTGACGTAGAGAAAAACCACCTCCAGCTCTTCTCTGGTGGCAACCACGAGTAGATGCGTGGTGGCCACGCCATCTCCACCTCTCTGGCGGCAACCAAGAGGAGAGGAGATGACGGGAGGCGGGGATGCGCCGAGCCGAGGGCCGTATCGGTGACCCCTCGTCCTCCGGCAGCTGGGGCCGGTGGCGGGAGATCCTGTCGCACGGGAGGTTCAAGCGGCGCCTGTCGGAGCGGGACGTGGAGACCATCTGCCGCGCCATCCTGGTCTACTGCCTCCTCCACTACCGGGGCGACGAGAACATCAAGGGCTTCATCTGGGACCTCATCAGCCCCAGCGAGAACGGCAAGGCTAAGGAGCTCCAAAACCACTCGGGTGAGGGGGCTCCCGCAAGCCCCGGGGTGGATGGGGACCCCCCGCCGGGTCCCCCGCTGACGGCCTCCGGTCTTCTCCAGGGCTCTCCATCCCCGTCCCCCGGGGCCGCAAGGGGAAGAAGGTGAAGTCCCAGAGCACCTTCGACGTCCACAAGGCCGAGTGGATCCGCAAGTACAACCCCGACACGCTCTTCCAGGACGAGAGCTACAAGAAGCACCTCAAGCACCAGTGCAACAAGTGAGCGGGGGGTGGGGGTGGGGGGGCACGGGGCGTCACCAGGTCCCCGAACCCGTCCCAGGTCCCCAGAATCCATCCGAGGTCCTCAAAATCCATCTCGCGTCCCCAAAATCTATCTGAGGTCCCCAAAATCCATCTCGCGTCCCCAAAATATATCTGAGGTCCCCAAAATCCATCTTGCGTCCCCAAAATCCATCCGAGGTCCCCCAAATCCATCTCGCATCCCCAAAATCCATCTCATGTCCCCCAAATCCATCTCGCGTCCCCAAAACCCATCTGAGGTCCCCAAAATCCATCCTAGGTCCCCAAAGTCCATCCCACATCCCCAAAGCCATCCCACATCCCAAAAGCCATCTGAGGTCCCCCAAATCCATCCCATGTTCTCAAATTCTATCCCATGTTCCCCAAATCCATCTCACGTCCCCAAAATCCATCTCGCGTCCCCAAAATCCATCTCACGTCCCCAAAATCCATCCGAGGTCCCCAAAATTCATCCCAAAATCCATCTCACGTCCCCAAAATCCATGTGAGGTCCCCAAAATCCATCCCACGTCCCCAAATCTGTCCCTTGTCCTCAAATTCTATCCCATGTTCCCCAAATCCATCTCGCGTCCCCCAAATCCATCTCATGTCCCCCAAATCCATCCCACATCCCCAAAATCCATCTCAGGTCCCCCAAATCCATCCCATGTCCTCAAATTCTATCCCATGTTCCCCAAATCCATCTCGCATCCCCCAAATCCGTCTCCATCCCAAAATCCATCCGAGGTCCCCCAAATCCATCCCACGTCCCCAAATCTGTCCCATGTCCTCAAATTCTATCCCATGTTCCCCAAATCCATCTCACGTCCCCCAAAATCTCATGTCCCCCAGGTCCCCAAAATCCATCCCAGGTCCCCAAAATCCATCCCAGGTCTCCGAATCCGTCCCAGGTCCTCGAACCTGTCCCCAAACTTGTCCCGTGCCCCCAAAGCTGTCCCCCATCCCCAAATCCATCCGAGGTCCCCGAATCCATCCATCCCAAGTCCCCAAATCCGTCCCAAGTCCCATCTGAGGAAGTCCCCAAATCCATCCCGTGTCCCCAAACCCATCCCCAAATCCATCCGAGGTCCCCCAAAATCCATCGCAGGTCCCCGAATTCATCCGAGGTCCCCAAATCCGTCCCAAGTCCCCAGATCCGAACCCATCTGAAGTCCCCAAATCCATCCCGTGTCCCCAAATCCATCCCCCAGTGTCCCCCCAAATCCCCGAGGTCCCCGAATCCATCCCAGGTCCCCAAATCTGAAGTCGTCCCATGTCCCCCAAATCCATCCGAGAGTCCCCCCGTCCCAAAATCCATCTGAAGTCCCCAGGTCCCCGAATTCATCCCCAAATCCGAGTCCCCAAATCCATCCGTCCCCAAATCCATGCCCAAATCGAGGTCCCCGTCCCCGAACCTGTCCCCCGTCCCCAAATCCGTCCCAGGTCCCCAAATCCATCCAAGGTCCCCGGTCCCCGAACCCGTCCCTGGTCCTCGAATCCATCCGAGGTCCCCAAATCCATCCCGCGGCCCCAAATCCATCCGAGGTCCCCGAATCCGTCCTGCGGCCCCAAATCCATCCCAGGTCCCCAAATCCGTCCCAGGTCCCGGGTCCCCAAACCCGTCCTGGGTCCCCGAATCCCTCCCGCGGCCCCAAACCCGCCCCCGGTCCCGTTCCTGACGCCTTTTTCTCCTCCTTGCCCCCGCCAGGGTGCTGCTCCGCGTGCGGATGCTCTACTACCTGCGGCAGGAGGTGATCGGGGACCAGGCGGAGAAGGTGCTGGCGGGGGCCATGGCCAGGTGAGGGCCCCGCACCTCGTGGACCCGTTTTGGGGTGCTCCAGACCCATTTTGGGGTTCTACAGACCCATTTTGGGGTGTTCCAGATACATTTTGGGTGCCCTGGACCCATTTTGGGGGGCTCCAGACCCATTTTGGGTTCTTTGGGGTTCTCCAGATGCACTTTGGGGTTCTCCAGATGCACTTTGGGGTTCTCCGGACCCATTTTGGGGTGTTCCGGACCCATTTTGGGGTGTTCCAGACCCATTTTTGAGTGCTCCAGACCCATCTTGGGGTTCTTTGGGGTTCTCCAGACCCATTTTGGGGTTCTCCAGACCCATTTTGAGGTTCTTCAGACCCACTTTGGGGTTCTTCAGACTCACTTTGGGGTTCTTTGAGGTTCTCTGGAGCAATTTTGGGGTTCTCCAGACCCATTTTAAGGTGCTCCTGGCCCGTTTTGAGGTTCTCCAACCCCATTTTGAGGTTCTTTGAGGTTCTCCAACCCCACTTTGGGGTTCTCCATCCCCACTTTTGAGGTTCTTTGAGGTTCTCCAACCCCACTTTGATGTTCTCCATCCCCACTTTTGAGGTTCTTTGAGGTTCTCCAAGGTTCCCCACTTTGAGGTTCTCCAGCAGCCCCATTTTGAGGTTCTTTGAGGTTCTCCAGCCCCACTTTGAGGTTCTCCAGCCCCATTTTGAGGTTCTTTGAGGTTCTCCAGCCCCACTTTGGGGTTCTCCAGCCCCACTTTGAGGTTCTTTGAGGTTCTCCAGCCCCACTTTGAGGTACTTTGAGGTTCTTTGAGGTTCTCCAGCCCCACTTCGGGGTTCTCCAACCCCATTTTGAGGTCCTTTGAGGTTCTTCAGCCCCATTTTGAGGTTCTTTGAGGTGAGGTGCTCCAGCCCCACTTTGACCTTCCCCAACCCCAATTCATGACCGTTCCTGGAGCCCCAGCCCCATTTTGGGGGTTCCCCCTCCCCGTTTTGGGGTCCTCTGGCTTCCCGAGCCCCCCCCGCTTCTACCCCACAGCGAGATCGACATCTGGTTCCCGCTGGTGGAGCAGCTGGAGGTGCCGACCGCCTGGTGGGACGCCGAGGCCGACAAATCCCTCCTCATCGGCGTCTTCAAGCACGGTGCGTACTTCTCAGGCCGGGCGCTGAGGTTTCGGGGCGAAATCCGAAGGATTTGGGTCGCCGACGGTCTTCCTCGCCCCTTTTTTTTGGCTTTGTAGGGTACGAGAAGTACAACACCATGCGGGCCGACCCCGCGCTCTGCTTCCTGGAGAAGGCCGGCCGCCCCGACGAGAAGGCGATCGCTGCCGAGCAGCGCCTGGACGTCGGGGAAGGGTGAGACCCCAGCGGTGTCCCCGAAACCCCGACGGTGTCCCCGAAACCCCGACGGTGTCCCCAAAACCCCAACGATGTCCCTAAGACCCCAACGATATCCTCAAAACCCCATCAATGTCTCCAAAACCCCAACAGTGTCCCCAAAACCCCAACGATGTCTCCAAAACCCCAGTGATGTCCCCAAAACCCCGACAGTGTCCCCAAAACCCCAACGGTGTCCCCAAAACCCCAACGGTGTCCCCAAAACCCCAGTGTCCCCACGGTGTCCCCAAAACCCCAACAATTTCCTCAAAATCCCGACCCCAACAATGTCCTCAAAACCCCAACGATGTCCCCAAAACCCCAACTTTGTCCCCAAAACCCCGACAGTGTCTCCAAAACCCCAACGACGTCCCCAAAACCCCCAACGATGACACCAAGAACCCAACGATGTCCCAAAGCCCCCGACAATGCCCCCAAGAGTGTCACAAAGACCCCAAGAGTGTCCCCAAGACCCCAGCGATGTCCCAGAGAGTGTCCCCAAGCCCTCAAGGATGTCCCCAAGACCCCAAGAGTGTCCCCAAGACCCCAAGAGTGTCCCCAAGACCCCAGATGTCCCCAAGACCCCGATGACGTCCCCAAGAGTGTCCCCAATGTCCCCAAGATGTCCCCAGGACCCCAACGATGTCCCCAAGACCCCAGCGATGTCCCCAAGAGTGTCCCCAGGCCCCCAACGATGTCCCCAAGACCCCAACGATGTCCCCAAGGATGTCCCCAAGCCCCCGAGGATGTCCCCAAGCCCCCGAGGGTGCCCCCGCCGGGTGCCGGTGATGACTGTGCCATGCTAATACCGACGGGCGGTGGCCCGGCTGAGTTCAACGTCTTCTCGGGATGGTCTGAGGCACCCCGGGGGAGGTCGTGGTGGCATCTCGGGGGGCTTCCGGGGGGGGCGGGGGGCTTCCAGGGGGTGCGGGGGGCTTCCAGGGGGGTGGGGGCTCACGGTTGTCCCCTCTGTCCCCACCCCCAGCGTGGATTTCGACAAGGACTGCGAGGACCCCGAGTACAAGCCCCTGCCGGGGACGGCGAAGGAGGTGGACGAGGAGGTGAGCCGGGGGTGGAGACCCCCCCCCCCCAAAATTTGGGGGTCTTGGGGGCACGAGAAGGTCCCCACGGTCCCCCCTTTTTTGTCCCCGCAGAGTGACCCCCTGATGCTGCTGGACGAGGAGATCTCGGTGGTGGACGGGGACGAAGGTAACCACGATGTCCTGGAGGCGTCCCCAGCCCCACGGGGGTGTCCCCAACCCCACGGAGGTGTCCCCAACCCCGTGAGGTGTCCCCAACCCTATGGGGGTGTCCCCAACCCCATGGAGATGTCCCCAGCCCCTTTATCCCCATGAAGAACCCAACCACGACGTCGTGGAGATGTCCACCATGCCCGTGGCACCCAACAGGTGCTTGTAGGACCCCCTGGAGGTGTCCCCAACCCCCTGGAGATGTCCCCAACCCCATGGAGGTGTCCCCAACCCCTTTATCCCCACGAAGAACCCAACCACGATGGGTTTGAGATGTCCCCAACCCCTTTATGACCATGAAGAACCCAACCACGACGTCGTGGAGATGTTCACCATGCCTGTGGCACCCAACGGGTGCTTGTAGGACCCCATGGAGGTGTCCCCAACCCCTTTATGACCATGAAGAACCCAACCATGGCGTCGTGGAGATGTCCACCATGCCCATGTCACCCAATGGGTGCTTGTAGGACCCCATGGAGGTGCCCCCAACCCCCTGGAGATGTCCCCAACATAATGGAGATGTCCCCAACCCCTTTATCCCCACGAAGAACCCTACCACGATGGGTTTGAGATGTCCCCAACCCCATTGTCCCCATGAAGAACCCAACCACGACGTTGTGGAGGTGTCCACCATGCCCGTGGCACCCAACGGGTGCTTGTAGGACCCCATGGAGGTGTCCCCAACCCCCCGGAGATGTCCCCAACCCCATGGAGATGTCCCTAACCCCTTTATGCCCATGAAGAATCCCACCACGATGGGATTGAGATGTCCCCAACCCCATTGTCCCCATGAAGAACCCAACCACGACATCGTGGAGATGTCCACCATGCCCGTGGCACCCAACGGGTGCTTGTAGGACTCCATGGAGGTGTCCCCAACCCCCTGGAGATGTCCCCAACCCCTTTATCCCCACGAAGAATCCTACCACGATGGGTTTGAGATGTCCCCAACTCCATTGTCCCCATGAAGAACCCCACCACGATGTCGTGGAGATGTCCACCATGCCCATGGCACCCAACGGGTGCTTGTAGGACCTCATGGAGATGTCCCCAACCCCTTTATGACCATGAAGAACCCAACCACGACGCCACGGAGACATCCACCATGCCCGTGGCACCCAACGGGTACGTGTAGGACCTCATGGAGATGTCTCCTCCACCAGGTCCTCCGGGACAGCCGCCGGCGTGGCCGGCGGGCTCAGTGCTGACGGCCCGGCTGCGGCGCTTGGTGGCCGCGTGCCAACGCTCGTGCCAACGCCAGCGCCTACGGGCCGAGGCGGCCGCCCGGGGCGAGCGGCGCCGGCGACGCTGCGAGGCCGCCTGCAAGCTCAAGGAGATGGCGCGGAGGCAGAAACAGCAACGGTACGGGGGGGCCTGGGGGGCCAGGGGGGTGGCCGGTAGGTTTTGGGGGTTCTCGGGGGTCATATTTGAGGTTCTGGGGGTGGTGGGACCCCATACATGGGGTTTTTGGGGTGGTGGGACCCATAAATTTTGGTTTTGGGGGTTCTCGGGGCTCATACGTGAGGTTCTGGGGGTGGTGGGACCCCATATGTTGGGTTTTTGGGGTTCTGTAGGCATCTGCATGGGGTTTCGAGGATGCTAGGAGACACTTAGTAGGGTTTTTGGGGTGTTGGGATCGATAAGTTGGGTTTTGGGGGTTCTCGGAGGTCATATTTGAGGTTCTGGGGGTGGTGAACCCCATGCGTTGGGTTTTTGGGGTGGTGGGACCCATAAATTTTGGTTTTGGGGGTTCTTGGGGGGCCATACGTGAGGTTCTGGGGGTGGTGGGACCCCATAAGTTGGGTTTTTGGGGTTCTGTAGGCATCTGCATGGGGTTTTGAGGGTGCTAGGAGACACTTAGTAGGGTTTTTGGGGTGTTGGGATCGATAAGTTGGGTTTTGGGGGTTCTCGGAGGTCATATTTTAGGTTCTGGGGGCAGTGGGACCCCATACATGGGGTTTTTGGGGTTCTGTAGGCATCTGCATGGGGTTTTGAGGGTGCTAGGAGACACTTAGTAGGGTTTTTGGGGTGTTGGGATCGATAAGTTGGGTTTTGGGGGTTCTCCGAGGTCATATTTGAGGTTCTGGAAGTGGTAGGACCCCACGCTTTGGGTTTTTGGGGTAGTGGGACCCATAAATTTTGGTTTTGGGGGTTCTGGGAGGTCATAATTGAGGTTCTGGGGGTGGTGGGACCCCATGCGTTGGTTTTTTGGGTTGGTGGGACCCATAAATTTTGGTTTTGGGGGTTCTCGGGGGTCATATTTGAGGTTCTGGGGGTGGTGGGACCCCATGCGTTGGGTTTTTGGGGTGGTGGGACCCTGAAGTTAGGTTTTGGGGGTTCTTGGGGGTCATATTTGAGGTTCTGGGGGCAGTGGGACCCCACGCGTTGGGTTTTTGGGGTGGTGGGACCCTGAAGTTAGGGTTTGGGGGTTCTTGGGGGTCATATTTGAGGTTCTGGGGGCAGTGGGACCCCACGCGTTGGGTTTTTGGGGTGGTGGGACCCTGAAGTTAGGGTTTGGGGGTTCTTGGGGGTCATACGTGAGGTTCTGGGGGTGGTGGGACCCCGTACATTGGGTTTTGGGGGTTCTGTAGGCATCTCCATGGGGTTTTGAGGGCGGTGGGACACCATAATAAAGGTTTTTGGGGTGTTGGGAGCCCCTTTGTGGTTTTTTGGGGGTTCCAGGACCCCACACATTGGGTTTTTCGAACCCACACCTGAATTTTCGGGATGTCCCGAACCCCCCTTTGATCCCCACGTCCGTTTCGGGGTCCCACCGCTTTCTCCTTGCCCCCCGCCCCAGGTGGACGCGGCGGGAGCAGGCCGACTTCTACCGGGTGGTGTCCACTTTCGGGGTGGAGTTCGACCCCGAGACCCGTCGCTTCCGCTGGGGTCGCTTCCGCGCCCTGGCCCGGCTGGAGCGCAAGACGGACGAGAGCTTGGCCAAGTTCTTCCACGGCTTCGTGGCCATGTGCCGGCAGGTCTGCCGCCTGCCGCCGGCGCCCGGGGACGGTGAGGAGATGGGGGCGCGGCCCCCTCGGGGGGTCCCCTGGGTTGGGGCGGAGGGGACGGGTGGGGGTGGCGGGGACGTCCCCGTGGGCGTGGAGAACGTCTTGAGAAGGTGGCGGCGGGGTTTCCGATGAGGTCGTTGGGTTGGGGTCATCTCCATGGCCATGGGGGACATCTTCATGGCCATGGAGGACATCTCCAACCCATAGGGATGGGGTTCCTGTTGAGGTCGTTGGGTTGGGGTCATCTTCGTGGTCGTGGAGAACATCTCCAGAAGGTAGCGATGGGGTTTCCGGTGAGGTCGTTGGGTTGGGGACATCTCCACGGCCATGGGGGACATCTTCAAGGTCATGGAGAACATCTCCAGGAGGTAGTGATGGGGTTTCCAAGGAGGTCGTCGGGTTGGGGTCATCTCCATGGCCATGGGGGACATCTCCAACCCCATAAATCTGGATGTCCTAAAGGGGACAATGGGTTGGGGACATCTTCATGGCCATGGAGGACGTCTCCAACCCATAGCGATGGGGTTTCCGGTGAGGTCGTTGGGTTGGGGTCATCTCCATGGCCATGGGGGACATCTTCATGGTCATGGAGAACATCTCCAGAAGGTGGCGATGGGGTTTCCGGTGAGGTCGTTGGGTTGGGGTCATCTCCATGGCCATGGAGGACATCTTCGTGGCCATGGAGAACATCTCCAGAAGGTGGCGATGGGGTTTCCGATGAGGTCGTTGGGTTGGGGACATCTCCATGGCCGTGGAGAACATCTCCAACCCCATAAATCTGGATGTCCTAAAGGGGACAATGGGTTGGGGACATCTCCATGGCCATGGGGGACATCTCCAACCCGTTAGGATGGGGTTTCCAAGGAGGTCGTTGGGTTGGGGTCATCTCCATGGCCATGGGGGACATCGGCCATGGAGGACGTCTCCAACCCATAGGGATGGGGTTCCTGTTGAGGTCGTTGGGTTGGGGTCATCTTCATGGCCATGGAGGCTATGGGGCCAAGAGGTTGAGGCCATCTCCACAGGGATGGAGGCCATGGGGACGAGTTGAGGCCACCTCCATGGGGATGGAGGCCATGGGGATGTAGAGGTTGAGGCCACCTCCATGGGCATGGGGCCAAGAGGTTGAGGCCATCTCCATGAGGATGGAGGCCATGGGGACGAGTTGAGGCCATCTCCACAGGGACGGAGGCCATGGGGACGAGTTGAGGCCACCTCCAGGAGGACGGAGGCCATGGGGCCAAGAGGTTGAGGCCATCTCCACAGGGATGGAGGCCATGGGGACGAGTTGAGGCCATCTCCACGGGGATGGAGGCCATGGGGATGTAGAGGTTGAGGCCACCTCCATGGGCACGGGGCCAAGAGGTTGAGGCCACCTCCATGGGGACGGAGGCCATGGGGATGTAGAGGTTGAGGCCACCTCCATGGGCATGGGGCCAAGAGGTTGAGGCCATCTCCATGAGGATGGAGGCCATGGGGACGAGTTGAGGCCATCTCCACGGGGATGGAGGCCATGGGGCCAAGAGGTTGAGGCCACCTCCACAGGGATGGAGGCCATGGGGATGAGTTGAGGCCACCTCCACAAGGACAGAGGCCATGGGGCCAAGAGGTTGAGGCCATCTCCACGGGGATGGAGGCCATGGGGACAAGTTGAGGCCATCTCCATGGGGACGGAGGCCATGGGGATGTAGAGGTTGAGGCCACCTCCATGGGGATGGAGGCCATGGGGCCAAGAGGTTGAGGCCACCTCCATGGGCATGGGGCCAAGAGGTTGAGGCCATCTCCACGGGGACGGAGGCCATGGGGGTGTAGAGGTTGAGGCCACCTCCATGGGCATGGGGCCAAGAGGTTGAGGCCATCTCCATGAGGATGGAGGCCATGGGGACGAGTTGAGGCCACCTCCACGGGGACGGAGGCCATGGGGATGTAGAGGTTGAGGCCACCTCCATGGGCACGGGGCCAAGAGGTTGAGGCCACCTCCACGCCGGGTGGAGGCCGCCTCCAACCCCCCGGTCACGAGGCCTCCGAACGAGGCCGAGACCTCGAGGCCACCCCCCGGGGGGGGGAGGACGGAGGCCACCTCCGCCCCGCGGAGGCCGCCTCGCTGACGCTTCCCCCCCCCCTTACCAGAGCCCCCGGACCCCTCGGTCCCCGTCACCCCCGTCTCGGCCGAGCGGGCCTCCCGCAGCCTCCGCCGCCTGGCCCTCCTGCGGCGCCTCCGCGAGCAGGTCCTGCGCCACCCGCTGCTCCCCGCCCGCCTGGCCCTGTGTCCCCAGCCGGGCCCCGAGCTCCCCGCCTGGTGGCAGCGGGGCCGGCACGACGGCGAGCTCCTGCGCGGGGCCGCCCGCCACGGCCTTGCCCGCCCGGAGGCCGCCATCATCGGAGACCCGGACTTCTCCTTCCTGTCCTCCCGCTGCCGCTTCCTCCGCGCCCAGGGCGGAGGCGGAGGCGGCGCCGGGGGAGCCCCGCCGGGGACGTCGGGGGGGACGTCGGGAGGCCCGGCCCCGGCCCCGGCCGCGGCGGGCGACGAGGACGAGGACTCGGAGCTGGAGCTCGGCAAGCTCTCGGCCTCCGCCTCCGAGTCGTCCTCCGGGGAAGAGGACAGCGACGAGGAGAGGGGTGAGACGGGCCTCTTTTTTTTTTTTTGGGGGGGTGGGGGGACATTTGGGGACACCCCCGACCGCTTTTAGGGGACCGCCGCCATTTATGGGACCCCAAATTTCTTGTAGGGCCTCCCAATTCCTTGTAGAACGTCGAATTTTGTAGAGGCCGGCTCTTTTCTTGGAGGACGTTTGTTTTCTGTAGGGCCTCCTATTTTTGTGGGACCCCCCCGTTTTATTTTGGGGACCCCCCCCGAAGCTTCTAGGACCCCCAAAATTCTTCTAGGACCCCCAATTTTTTCGTAGGACCCCAAATTTCTTGTAGGGCCTCCCAATTTCGTGTAGAACATCGAATTTTGTAGAGGCCGCCTCTTTTCGTGGAGGACGTTTGTTTTCTGTAGGGTCTCCCGACCTTTGTAGGGCCTCCTATTTTTGTAGGACCCCCCCTGTTTTGTTTTGGGACCCCCCCCGGCTCCCCCGAAGCTTTTAGGACCCCAAATTTTCTTGTAGGACCTTCCAAATTCTTGTAGGACCCCAAATTTCTTTAGGGCCTCCCAATTTCGTGTAGAACATCGAATTTTGTAGAGACCGCCTCTTCCTGGAGGACGTTTGTTTTCTGTAGGGCCTCCTATTTTTGTGGGACCCCCCCGTTTTATTTTTGTAGGACCCCCCCGAATCTTTTAGGACCCCCAAAATTCTTCTAGGACCCCCAATTTTCTTGTAGGACCCCCACATTCTTGTAGGGCCTCCCAATTTCGTGTAGAACGTCGGATTTTGTAGAGGCCGCCTCTTCTTGGAGGACGTTTGTTTTTTGTAGGGCCTCCTATTTTTGTAGGACCCCCCCCCGTTTTATTTCGGGGACCCCCAGTTTTTTTCTAGGACCCCCCAAATTCTCGTAGGACCCCAAATTTCTGGTAGGGCCTCCCAATTCCTTGTAGAACATCGGATTTTGTAGAGGCCGCCTCTTTTCTTGGAGGACGTTTGTTTTCTGTAGGGTCTCCCGACCTTTGTAGGGCCTCCTATTTTTGTAGGACCCCCCCACGTTTTATTTTGGGGACCCCCCCGAAGCTTTTAGGACCCCCAAAATTCTTCTAGGACCCCCCAAATTCTTGTAGGACCCCAAATTTCTTGTAGGGCCTCCCAATTTCGTGTAGAACGTCGGATTTTGTAGAGGCCGCCTCCTTTTGTGGAGGATGTTTGTTTTTTGTAGGGCCTCCTATTTTTGTAGGACCCCCCCCGTTTTATTTTGGGGACCCCCCCCAAAGCTTTTAGGACCCCCAAAATTCTTCTAGGACCCCCAATTTTCTCGTAGGACCCCAAATTTCTTGTAGGGCCTCCCAATTCCTTGTAGAACATCGAATTTTGTAGAGGCCGCCTCTTTTCGTGGAGGACGTTTGTTTTCTGTAGGGTCTCCCGACCTTTGTAGGGCCTCCTATTTTTGTAGGACCCCCCCGTTTTATTTTGGTGACCCCCCCGATTCTTTTAGGACCCCCAAAATTCTCGTAGGACCCCAAATTTCTTGTAGGGCCTCCCAATTTCGTGTAGAACATCGAATTTTGTAGAGACCGCCTCTTCCTGGAGGACGTTTGTTTTCTGTAGGGCCTCCTATTTTTGTGGGACCCCCCCGTTTTATTTTGGGGACCCCCCCGAATCTTTTAGGACCCCCAAAATTCTTCTAGGACCCCCAATTTTCTTGTAGGACCCCCACATTCTTGTAGGGCCTCCCAATTTCGTGTAGAACGTCGGATTTTGTAGAGGCCGCCTCTTCTTGGGGGACGTTTGTTTTTTGTAGGGCCTCCTATTTTTGTAGGACCCCCCCCCGTTTTATTTCGGGGACCCCCAATTTTTTTCTAGGACCCCCCAGATTCTCATAGGACCCCAAATTTCTTGTAGGGCCTCCCAATTCCTTGTAGAACATTGAATTTTGTAGAGGCCGCCTCTTTTCGTGGAGGACGTTTGTTTTCTGTAGGGTCTCCCGACCTTTGTAGGGCCTCCTATTTTTGTAGGACCCCCCCGTTTTATTTTGGGGACCCCCCCGAAACTTTTAGGACCCCCAATTTTCTTCTAGGACCCCCCAAATTCTTGTAGGACCCCAAAATTCTTGTAGGGCCTCCCAATTTCGTGTAGAACGTCGGATTTTGTAGAGGCCGCCTCTTTTCTTGGAGGACGTTTGTTTTCTGTAGGGCCTCCTATTTTTGTGGGACCCCCCCCGTTTTATTTCGGGGACCCACAATTTTCTTGTAGGACCCCCCAAATTCTTGTAGGACCCCCCCGAAATTTCTTGTAGGGCCTCCCAATTTCGTGTAGAACATCGAATTTTGTAGAGGCCGCCTCTTTTCGTGGAGGACGTTTGTTTTCTGTAGGGTCTCCCGATCTTTGTAGGGCCTCCTATTTTTGTAGGACCCCCCCTGTTTTGTTTTGGGGGCTCCCCCGAAGCTTTTAGGACCCCAAATTTTCTTGTAGGACCTTCCAAATTCTTGTAGGACCCCAAATTTCTTGTAGGGCCTCCCGGTTTCGTGTAGAACGTCGAATTTTGTAGAGGCCGCCTCTTCCTGGAGGACGTTTGTTTTTTGTAGGGCCTCCTATTTTTGTAGGACCCCCCCATTTTGTTTTGGTGACCCCCCCCGAAGCTTTTAGGACCCCCCAAATTCTTGTAGGACCCCAAATTTCTTGTAGGGCCTCCCAATTTCGTGTAGAACATCGAATTTTGTAGAGGCCGCCTCTTTTCGTGGAGGACGTTTGTTTTCTGTAGGGTCTCCCGACCTTTGTAGGGCCTCCTATTTTTGTAGGACCCCCCCTGTTTTGTTTTGGGGGCTCCCCCGAAGCTTTTAGGACCCCCCGAAATTTTCTTGTAGGACCCCAAATTTCTTGTAGGGCCTCCCGGTTTTGTGTAGAACGTCGGATTTTGTAGAGGCCGCCTCTTCCTGGAGGACGTTTGTTTTTTGTAGGGCCTCCTATTTTTGTAGGACCCCCCCGTTTTATTTCGGGGACCCCCAATTTTCTTGTAGGACCCCCCAAATTCTTGTAGGACCCCCCAAATTCTTGTAGGGCCTCCCGGTTTCGTGTAGAACGTCGGATTTTGTAGAGGCCGCCTCTTTTCTTGGAGGACGTTTGTTTTTGTAGTAGGGCCTCCTATTTTTGTAGGACCCCCCCCGTTTTATTTTGGGGACCCCCCCCGAAGCTTTTAGGACCCCCAAAATTCTTCTAGGACCCCCAATTTTCTCGTAGGACCCCAAATTTCTTGTAGGGTCTCCCAATTCCTTGTAGAACATCGAATTTTGTAGAGGCCGCCTCTTTTCGTGGAGGACGTTTGTTTTCTGTAGGGTCTCCCGACCTTTGTAGGGCCTCCTATTTTTGTAGGACCCCCCCTGTTTTGTTTTGGGGGCTCCCCCGAAGCTTTTAGGACCCCCTAAATTTTCTTGTAGGACCTTCCAAATTCTTGTAGGACCCCAAATTTCTTTAGGGCCTCCCAATTTCGTGTAGAACGTCGGATTTTGTAGAGGCCGCCTCCTTTTGTGGAGGATGTTTGTTTTTTGTAGGGCCTCCTATTTTTGTAGGACCCCCCCCGTTTTATTTTGGGGACCCCCCCCAAAGCTTTTAGGACCCCCAAAATTCTTCTAGGACCCCCAATTTTCTCGTAGGACCCCAAATTTCTTGTAGGGCCTCACGATTCCTTGTAGAACATTGAATTTTGTAGAGGCCGCCTCTTTTCGTGGAGGACGTTTGTTTTCTGTAGGGTCTCCCGACCTTTGTAGGGCCTCCTATTTTTGTAGGACCCCCCCCCGTTTTATTTTGGGGACCCCCCCGAAGCTTTTAGGACCCCCAAAATTCTTCTAGGACCCCCAATTTTCTTGTAGGACCCCCACATTCTTGTAGGGCCTCCCAATTTCGTGTAGAACGTCGGATTTTGTAGAGGCCGCCTCTTCTTGGAGGACGTTTGTTTTTTGTAGGGCCTCCTATTTTTGTAGGACCCCCCAGTTTATTTCAGGGACCCCCCCCAAAACTTTTAGGACCCCCCATTTTCCTTTAGGACCCCCACATTTCCTCTTAGACCCCCCAAATTTCTTCCAGAACCTCCCAAATTTTCGGAGGCCACCTCCTTTTTTCGGCCTCCAACCCTTGTAGGACCTCCAATTTTCGTAGGACCCCCCCTTTTTTTTTCGGGACCCCCCCAATTTATTTTGGGGACCCCCCCAATTCTTTTAGGACCCCCAATTTTCCTTTAGGACCCCCAAATTTCCTCTTAGACCCCCAAATTTTTGTAGAACCTCCCAAATTTTCAGAGGCCACCTCCTTTTTTCGGCCTCCAAACCCTTGTAGGACCTCCAATTTTTTCGCGACCCCCCCCCCATTTTTTTTTCGGGACTTCCCCCCCCCCCCCCCAATTAATTTTGGGGACCCCCCCAAATCTTCTAAGACCCCCAAATTTCCTCCAAAACCCCCCAAATTTCTTCCAGAACCTCCCAAATTTTCGGAGGCCACCTCCTTTTTTCGGCCTCCAACCCTTGTAGGACCTCCTATTTTTGTAGGACCCCCCCCTTTTTTTTGGGACCCCCCCCAATTTATTTTGGGGACCCCCCCGATTCTTTTAGGACCCCCAATTTTCTCATAGGACCCCCAAATTTCCTCCAAAACCCCCCAAATTTCTTCCAGAACCTCCCAAATTTTCGGAGGCCACCTCCTTTTTTCGGCCTCCAAACCCTTGTAGGACCTCCAATTTTTTCGGGACCCCCCCTTTTTTTTTCGGGACTTCCCCCCCCCCCCCAATTAATTTCGGGGACCCCCCCCCTCCCCCCCCCAGGTCCGGAGCCTTCCTGCGGGGGGGCCAAGCTGTCGGAGGACGAGGAGGACGAGGACGAGGAGGAGGAGGAGGAGGACGAAGACGAGGATGAGGACGAGGAGGACGAGTCCCCCCCGCCCCCCCACGGCGCCGCCGCCCCCCCGGGACCCCCCCGGCACCTCCACGAGTGGCCCAAGGTAACCCCCCCCCCCCCCCCCAAAAAAAAAATTGGGGGGACCCCAAAATATTTTGGGGTCAAATCCGCAGATTTCGGTAAATTTTCGGTGCCCCCCCTCGTTTTTTTTGCAGGGTTTCCCCTCGTTTTTTGAGGGCCCCCCCCCATTTTTTAAGGTTTCCCCTCAATTTTTGGGGGGCCCCCCCCATTTTTTTTTACCTCCCCTCCAATTTTTGGGGTGCCCCCCCCCCGAATTTTTAGGGCACGCCAAAATTTTGGGAACCCCCTTTTTTGCCTAATTTTTGTTTTTTTTTTCCCCAATTTTTAGTTTTCTCCCGATTTTGTTGTTGCCCCCCCCAAATTTTTGGGGTATACCCCTAATTTTTTGCCCCCCCCCCCCCCCCCCCCATTTTGGACACCCCTAAATTTTGGGTGCCCCCAAATTTTTGTATTTTCCCTCCAAATTTTGGTATTTTCCCTCCAAATTTTGGTATTTTCCCTCCAAATGTTGGTATTTTCATCAAAATTTCTGTATTTCCCCCCAAATTTCTGTATTACCCCCCAAAATTTTATATATTTCCTCCCAAATTTCTGTATTTTCCCCACAATTTTTTCTATTTCCCCCCATTTTTTCAATTTTCCCCACAATTTTGTATTTCTCTCATTTTTTCAATTTTCCCTTTTTTTGTATTCCCAATTTTTTTTTTTCCCCCAATTTTTTTAAAATTTCCCCCCAATTTTTAAAAATGTTTTTAAAAAAAATCCCCCCATTTTTTTTAAATGTCCCCCAAAAGTTTTATATTTCCTCTTAATTTTTGTAATTTCCCACCTAATTTTTGTAATTTTCCTTCTTTTCTGTATTCCCCTCAATTTTTATAATTTTTCCCAAATTTTCACAATTTTCCCTCCGCATTTTGTATTTCTCCCCCAATTTTTGTGGTCTCTCCTATTTTTATGCCCCCTCCATTTTTTTGCAATTTCTCTCCAAAATTTTATCCATTTTCCCCCAAATTTTGTAATTCCCCTCCAATTTTTGTAATTTCTCTCCAAAATTTTAGATTTCCTCCTCAATTTTTCCATATTTACCCCCCAATTTTCTAATTTCCCCCTAATTTTTGTATTTCGCCCCCAATTTTTACAATTCCCCCCAATTTTTACAATTCCCCCGATTTTTTCCATGTCCCCCCCCAATTTTTTATATTTCCTCCTTCAATTTTTTCTCCCCCCCGTATTTTTATGACCCCCCCCCATTTTTAACCCCCCCCATCCCCCGAAAACCCCCTCATGCCCCCACAAAATTCCCCCCCAAACTTTTTACCCCCTCCCCTAATTTTTTAACCCCCCCCCAATATTTTTTTTGGACCCCCCCATATTTTTAAGACCCCCCCCCCCCCCCCATATTTTTATGACCCCTCCATATTTTTCACCCCCCCAACCCCCTCCCACACCCCCCCAAATTTTCCATCCCCCCTCCCCAAACTTTTTACCCCCTCCCCTAATTTTTTACCCCCCCAATATTTTTTTTGGACCCCCCCCCCAATATTTTTAAGACCCCCCCATATTTTTAAGACCCCCCCTTATTTTTATGACCCCCCCCCCCATATTTTTCACCCCCCAACCCCCTCCCACCCCTCCCAAAATTTTTTTAACCACCCCCCCCAAACTTTTTACCCACCCCCCCAATTTCTTAGCCCCCCCCCCTAATTTTTAACACCCCCCCCCCAAATTTTTTTGTGCCCCCCCCCGCAGGATCGCGCCCTGATCCGCCGCCTGGACCTGGTGTGCCAGGCCGTGCTCACCGGCGAGTGGCCCCCCGAGGAACCCCCCCCGTCACCGGGGGGGGGGGGCACCGAGCTCCCCGGGGGGGGCGCCCCCGAATCGCCCCCCCCCTACACCCGCCTGCGCCCCCCCGAGAAGGAATTCACCGTGCAGATCAAGGACGTGAGTACCTCCCCCCCCCCATTTTGGGGCCGTTTCCTTGAATTTTATCACCCCGAAAATTCCCAAAATTGGGGGGGGGGCCTCCGAAGGGCCCCCCCCGAAATATTTTGGGGTCCCCCCCCCCGAAATTTCTCCCCCCCCCCCAGGAGGAGGGGCTGAAGCTGACCTTCCAGAAGCACCGCCTGGTCCCCAACGGGGCCCTGCGGGAGCCCCCCCCCGCCGCCCCCCCCCCGGGGCCCCCCCCCGGCCCCAAAAAGAGCAGCAAGAAGCTGGTGGAGGTGAGTTTCGGGGAGCCCCCCCCCCAAAAATTCTGGGGACCCCCCCCTACTTTTTGGGACCCCCCCTATTTTAGGGGACACCCCCACCTTTCATTTTGCCCCCCCCTTTTAATTTTGGGACCCCCCCTTTAATTTAGGCCCCCCCCTTTTAATTTTGGGACCCCCCCTTTTGATTTTGGGACCCCCCCCCTTTAATTTAGGCCCCCCCCTTTTAATTTTGGGACCCCCCCTTTAATTTAGGCCCCCCCCTTTTAATTTTGGGACCCCCCCTTTTGATTTTGGGACCCCCCCCCTTTAATTTAGGCCCCCCCCTTTTAATTTTGGGACCCCCCCTTTTGATTTTGGGACCCCCCCCCTTTAATTTTGGGACCCCCCCCTTTAATTTTAGACCCCCCCCCATTAATTTTGGGACCCCCCCTTTAATTTTAGACCCCCCCCATTAATTTGGGACCCCCCCCCTTAAATTTTAGGACCCCCCCTTTTAATTTTCGGACCCCCCTTTAATTTTTAGCCCCCCCCCTTTCTTTTGGGACCCCCCCTTTAATCTTTGGACCCCCCCCCATTAATTTGGGGACCCCCCCCTTTAATTTTAGGACCCCCCCTTTAATTTGGGGACCCCCCTTTTAATTTTGGGACCCCCCCTTTAATTTTAGGACCCCCCCCTTTTGATTTTGGGACCCCCCCCTTTAATTTTGGGACCCCCCCCTTTAATTTTAGGACCCCCCCTTTAATTTGGGGACCCCCCTTTTAATTTTGGGACCCCCCCATTAATTTTAGCCCCCCCCCCTTTAATTTTAGGACCCCCCCTTTTAATTTTGAGCCCCCCCCCTTTTGATTTTGGGACCCCCCCCTTTAATTTTGGGACCCCCCCCTTTAATTTTAGCCCCCCCCTTTTAATTTTGGGACCCCCCTTTTAATTTTTAGCCCCCCCCCATTAATTTTTAGCCCCCCCCTTTAATTTTGGGACCCCCCCTTTACCTTTTACCCCCCCCCTTTAATTTTGGGACCCCCCCCTTTAATTTTGGGACCCCCCCTTTAATTTTAGCCCCCCCCTTTTAATTTTGGGACCCCCCCTTTTAATTTTTAGCCCCCCCCCCATTAACTTTTAGCCCCCCCCTTTTAATTTTAGGACCCCCCCCTTTAATTTGGGGCCCCCCCTTTTAATTTTGGGACCCCCCCTTTTAATTTTAGCCCCCCCCCCTTTAATTTTGGGACCCCCCTTTTAATTTTTAGCCCCCCCTTTTAATTTTAGGCCCCCCCTTTTGATTTTGAGACCCCCCCCTTTAATTTTGGGACCCCCCCATTTTAATTTTTAGCCCCCCCCCCATTAATTTTTACCCCCCCCCTTTAATTTTGGGACCCCCCCCTTTAATTTTGGGGTCCTTCCCCCCCCCCCCCAGCTGGAGCTGCGCTGCCTGGAGGGCCTGGGGGGGGACCCGGGGGGGGGGGACCCCGAAAACCGGGGAGGGGGGGGGCCCGAGCTGCCCCCCCCCCGCCGCCCCCCCCCGCCCCCCGAATTCGCCGCTGAGCCCCGCTTCCTGCCGGTGAGTGCCCCCCCCCCGCCCCAAAACCCCCCCAAAACCCCCCCAAATTTTCTCGTAACCCCCCCAAATTTTTCTCGTGCCCCCCCCCAAATTTTTCGTGCCCCCCCCGCCCCAAAAATTTTTGTGCCCCCCCCCCCCCCCCCCCAGTTCGTGGACGAGCGCCGGGAGCAGCACAAGTGGCACCGCAAGAAGGTGAGGGGGGGGGCCCCAAAAATTCGGGGGGGGGGGCCCCAAAAATTCGGGGGGGGGGCCCAAAAATTCGGGGGGGGGGTCCCAAGAAATTGGGGGGGGCCCAAAAAATTGGGGGGGTCCCAAAAAATGGGGGAGGGTCCCCAGAATTTGGGGGGGGGGGGGGGCAGAAAGGGCTCGGGGGGGTGGGTTCTGAGCCCCCCCCCAAGATTTTGGGGCCCCCCCATGAATTTTAGGCCCCCCCCCCTTTAATTTTAGGACCCTTTTTGCCCCCCCCCTTTAATTTTCTGACCCTATTCCCCCCCCAATTAATTTTAGGACCCCTTTTGCCCCCCCCAATTAATTTTAAGGCCCCTTTTTGCCCCCCCCCATTAATTTTAACCCCCCCCTTTTTGACCCCCCCTTTAATTTTAGGACCCCTTTTGCCCCCCCCTCTTTAATTTTAGGACCCCTTTTGCCCCCCCCAATTAATTTTAACCCCCCTCTTTGCCCCCCCCTTTAATTTTAGGACCCTCTTCCCCCCCCCCTTTTAATTTTACGACCCTTTTTGCCCCCCCCATTAATTTTAAGCCCCCTTCTGCCCCCCCAATAAATTTTAAGCCCCCCTTTTGCCCCCCCCCATTAATTTTATCACCTTATTTCCCCCCCCCCATAATTTTAGGGACCCCTTTTGCCCCCCCCAATAAATTTTAACCCCCCTTTTTGCCCCCCCCCTTACAATTTATGACCCTTTTGCCCCCCCCCCGTTAATTTTAAGCCCCCTTCCCCCCCCCCCATAATTTTAGGGACCCCTTTTGCCCCCCCCCTTTAATTTTCTGACCCCCCCAATTAATTTTAACCCCCCTTTTCGCCCCCCCCAATTAATTTTAAGCCCCCCTTTTGCCCCCCCCCCCATTAATTTTATCACCTTATTTCCCCCCCCCATAATTTTAGGGACCCCTTTTGCCCCCCCCAATAAATTTTAACCCCCCTTTTTGCCCTCCCCCTTACAATTTATGACCCTTTTGCCCCCCCCCGTTAATTTTAAGCCCCCTTCCCCCCCCCCCCCATAATTTTAGGGACCCCTTTCGCCCCCCCCCTTTTAAAATTTTGGGGTCCCCCCCCCCCAAAAATTAACCCCCCCCCCCCCTTTCTCCGCAGACCTTCCTGCCGGCCCCCCCGCTGCGCCGCCTGGGCCCGGAGCCGCCCCCCCCCTTGGACCTCTCCCACATGGTGGCCCTGATGGGGGGGGCCCAAAAAATCTCGCCCCCCCCCCAGAAATCGGGGCCCCAAAAAGCCACGGGGGGGCCCCAAAAAGCCGGGGGGGGCCCCCCCCGTTTCGGCCCCCCCCCCCCCCGACGCCTTCGGCCTCCTGCGGGACCTGCCCCCCCCCCCCTCCTTGAAGAAATTAATTAATTTTTGGCCCCCCCCCCCCCCCCCCAGACCCTAAAAATGAGCAATTTTGGGGTTTTTGCCGCGGGGGGGGGGCCGCGGTATTTATATAAATATGTAAAATGTCTCCGGGGGGGGGGGGGGGGAGGCGGGGGGGGGGCGGCTCTGAGGTGATTTGGGGGAGTGGGGGGGGTAAAAGGGGGAGGGGGGGCAGCGGGTTTTGGGGCGACTTACGGGGTTTCGGGGGCTTTCCGGGGGGAGAGGGGGGCGCGCCGCACGCGGAGGCTGTTGGTTTTTTAATAAAATGAGGTGAAACGCGGCGATTTTGGGTCATTTTTTTCCCGGGGGGGGGGCGCTTTTTGTCCCCCCCCCCCCCCCCCCCCTTTTACATTCCCCTCAGGGAAAATGGCGGCTGTGGCGCTGCCAGGAGTGTGGCGCTGCGCGGCGCCCTCCCTTTGCCCACTGCGCATGCGCGCGCGAGCCGCGCTGCCCTTACTTCCTCACTGCGCACGCGCACGGGTTGCCAGGCGGCGGGAGCACCTTCGGCTGCTTCATTACGCATGCGCACCGCGCGCTGTGCGCATGCGCAGTGCGTTTTGTGTATGCTTATGACGAATTTACCTCAAATTTTTAGTTTTTAGGGTAAAAAAGTGAGGGGTGGCGGGGGATAGAAGGGGTTCGGGCGCCATGTGAGGGGTTTAAACGGGGATTTAGACGGGGGGATTCTGCGTTTTAAAAGGATTGAGCGCGGTTCGAGTGCGCTTTGCGCGTATTTAGGAGGAATTTACCTCAAAATTTTAATTTCAAGGGTAAAAACTGAGGAGTTGGGGGGGTTTGTAAGGGGGGGGAGGGGGTTGGGGGCGGTTTTGAGGCGTTTAAAGCGGGGATTTAGGAAGGGGGACACTGCGCACGCGCGGTTGCCATGGCGACGACCCGGAAGCGGAAGCGGCGGCGCGCGCGCGCCGGCCCGGCGGCGGCGGAAGCGCTTCCGGGGGGGCGCCGTGAGGAGGAGGAGGAGGAAGGCGGCGTGAGGAGGAGGAGGAGAGGGGGAGGAGGAGGAGGAGGAGGAAGGCGGAGGCCGCGCCGGGGCCGCCCCCATGGCGCTCAGCCTCGACCGCGAGGCCTACTACCGCCGGGTCCGCCGCCTCTATGGCAACTGGCAGGTGGGGGAGGGGGCGGGGGGGGTTCTGGAAGGTTCTGTGGGGGGTGGGGGGGGAGCTGGGGGGGGTGTGAGGGGGGTTCGGGGCTTTGGGGAGGGGGCTTAGAGGGGTTATTGGGGGATTTGGGGGGGGTTGGGGGAGTTTAGGGGGGATTTGGGGTTTTGTTTGGGGTTGGGGGGGGATCTGGGGGGTTATTGGGGGATTTGGGGGGGTTACGAGGGGAGTTTGGGGCTTTGCTGGGGATTTAGGGGGGTTATGGGTTGCTTTGGGGCTTTATTTGGGGCTTTGGGGGAGGTTGGGGGTTATGAGGGGTTGGGGGGGATTTGGGGGGAATTAAGAGGGTTTAGGGGGGATTTGAGGGGGATTTGGGGTTTTATTGGGGGTTTGGGGGGCCGTAGAGGCGTTACTGAGGGATTTGCGGGGGTTATGGGGGGATTTGGGGCTTTATTTGGGGTTTAAGGGGGGCTCAGGGCCTTTATTGGAGGGTTTGGGGGGGATTTGGGGACTTGTTGGGGATTTGGGGGTGTGTTTGTGGGGTTACGGGGGTTTTTAGAGGCATTATTGGGGGGATTTGGGGTTTTATTGGGGATTTGGGGGGTCTTCGAGGGATTATGAGGGGTTTGGGGGGATTTAGGGGAGAATTGGGGCTTTATTTGGGATTTGGGGGGGCTTAGAGGCGTTATTGGGGGATTTGGGGGGGTTGTGGGGGAGATTTGGGGATTTATTGGGGATTTTGGGGGGTCTTTGAGGCGTTATGAGGGGTTGGGGGGGATTTACAGGGGATTTGGGGCTTTATTTCGGGTTTGGGTGGGCTTTGAGGGCTTTTATGGGGCGCTCAGGAGCTTTATTGGGGTATTTGGGGGGAGGATTTAGGGTTTTATTGGGGATTTGGGGGGCTTATGGGGGGGATTTGGGGCTTTATTTGGGGTTTAAGGGGGCTTAAAGGGATTTCAGGGGGCTTAGGGCAGGCTCAGAGGCTTTATTGGGGGATTTGGGGTGGATTTGGGGCTTTATTTGGGGTTTGGGGTGGCCTTTGAGGAGTTTAGGGGAGGCTCGGGGGCTTTACAGGGGGATTTGGGGTGGATTTGGGGTTTTATTTGGGGTTTCGGGGGGCTCAGAGGCGTTATTGCGGAATTTGGGAGGGTTATGGGGGGGGGGATTGGGGATTTATTTGGGATTTGGGGGGGCTTTAAGGGGTTATTTGGGGATTTGGGGGGATTTAGGGGGTATTTGGGGTTTTATTGGGGATTTGGAGGGGATTAGAGAGATTTGAGGGGGGTTTGGAGGGCTCCAGAGGCTTTATTGGGGGATTTGGGGTGGATTTGGGGCTTTATTTGGGGTTCGGGGGGGGGGCTTAAAGATGTTACTGGGGGATTTGCGGGGTTGTGGGGGGATTTGGGGGTTTATTTGGGGTTTGGAGGGGTCTTTGTAGGATTTTGGGAGGATTTGGGGCTTTTGCAGGGGGCTTGGGGGGTCCCTGAAAGTTTATTGGGGGATTTAGAGAGATTTTGGGGGGCTTTAGGGGGGCTCAGGGGCTTTATTGGGGGATTTGGGGGGGTTTTGGGGGGCTTGAGGGGGATTTGGGGGTTTATTGGGGTTTTTGGGTGGTCTTTTGGGAGGTTTGGGGGCGATTCGGGGTTTTATTGGGGGTATTGGGGGGGCTCAGAGACGTTTTGGGGGGATTTTGGTGGGTCTGGAGGTCCTTGTGAGGGGACTTTTGGGCTCTGTAGGATTTTGGGGTCCTCCGGGGGGTCTGTAGGATTTCGGGGCACCCACGGAGGGGGTCCCCGCCCCCAAATCTCTCCCCCTTCCCCCCCCCAGAAAGGCGAGGAGGAGTTCGGGGCCGTCGACGCCATCGTGGTGTCGGTGGGGGTGGACGAGGAGATTGTCTACGCCAAGTCCACCGCCCTCCAGGTGAGCCCCCCGGGGACCCTTTTTGGGGTCACTTCGACCTTTTGGGGTCTCGGAACCCCCCAAAAAACCCTAAAACGCCCCCCCAGACCTGGCTTTTTGGGTACGAGCTGACCGACACCATCATGGCCTTCTGCGAGGACAAGATCCTCTTCATGGCCAGCAAGAAGAAGGTGGAGTTCCTCAAGCAGGTGGCCACCGGCAAGGGGGGGACAACGCCAACGGGGTCCCCGCCATCACCCTGCTGGTGCGGGGAGAAGGTGAGGGGGGCGAGCGGGGGCGGGGTTGCGGGGTTTTGGGGTTCGGGGGGCAGAGGTGGGCGGCGGGAGGCGGGGTGTTGAGGTGGGGACGTGGTTTTGGGGTCTCGCGGGGTAGAAATGGGCGTTGGGATGACCAAGGTTGAGGTGGGGACGTGGTTCTGGGGTCTTGGGGGGTGGAAATGGGCGTTGGGATGGCCAAGGTTGAGGTGGGGACGTGGTTTTGGGGTCTTGGGGGTGGAAATGGGCGTTGGGATGGCCAAGGTTGAGGTGGGGACGTGGTTTTGGGGTCTTGGGGGGTGGAAATGGGCGTTGGGATGGCCAAGGTTGAGGTGGGGATGTGGTTTTGGGGTCTTGGGGGGTGGAAATGGGCGTTGGGATGGCCAAGGTTGAGGTGGGGACGTGGTTTTGGGGTCTTGGGGGTAGAAATGGGCGTTGGGACGACCAAGGTTGAGGTGGGGACGTGGTTTTGGGGTCTTGGGGGGTGGAAATGGGCGTTGGGATGCCCAATTTTGAGGTGGGGACGTGGTTTTGGGGTCTTGGGGGTGGAAATGGGCGTTGGGATGGCCAAGGTTGAGGTGGGGACGCGGTTTTGGGGTCTTGGGGGGTGGAAATGGGCGTTGGGATGGCCAAGGTTGAGGTGGGGACGTGGTTTTGGGGTCTTGGGGGGTGGAAACGGGCGTTGGGATGGCCAAGGTTGAGGTGGGGACGTGGTTTTGGGGTCTTGGGGGGTGAAAATGGGCGTTGGGATGGCCAAGGTTGAGGTGGGGATGTGGTTTTGGGGTCTCGGGGGTAGAAACGGGCGTTGGGATGACCAAGGTTGAGGTGGGGACGTCCGGCGCTTTTAACCGTTTTCCGCGCTTTTCGGCCCAGAACGAGAGCAACAAGGCCAACTTCGAGAAGATGGTGGAGGCCCTGAAGGTTGAGGGTGGCGGCAAGCGTGGTTTTGGGGTCTTGGGGGGGTGAGGAGGGCGGAACGACTTGGGATGACCAAGGTTGAGGTGGGGACGTGGTGTTGGGGTCTTGGGGGGTAGAAACGGGCATTGGGACCCCAATTTTGAGGTGGGGACGTGCTTTTGGGGTCCCACCACCCTGACGGAGACGCCGTGTCCTCCGGCGTCTAGGTGGGGACGTGGTTTTGGGGTCCCACCACCTCGAGGTGATGCCCGGCGGTGGACGCCGGGGGACAGGAGGGCAGCTTCCGGCGCTTTTAACCGTTTCTCTTCGCTTTTCGGCCCAGAACGAGAGCAACAAGGCCAACTTCGAGAAGATGGTGGAGGCCCTGAAGGCCAGCAAGGGCGGCAAGCGCATCGGGGTCTTCAGCAAGGACAAGTTCCCCGGCGACTTCATGAGGAGCTGGAACGACTGCCTGGGCAAGGAGGGCTTCGAGAAGGTTCGAAGGTTCTCCCCACCCCCGCGTGGCCCCCCCGGGGGGGGGAGGAGAGGGGGCTCGTGCGTCACCCCGATGTCCCCCTCCACCCCAGGTGGACATCCAGCGCCGTGGCTTTGGCCTCACACCATGGCGGCCAAGGAGGACGGCGAGCTGCAGCTGATGCGCAAGGCGGCCGCCATCACCTCCGAGGTCTTCTCCAAGTTCTTCAAGGAGCGGGTGATGGAGATCGTGGACGCCGACGAGGTTTGGGGGGGGGGGGGGACACGCGGGGGGTGGGGGGTGGGGCAGCAGCGAGGGGACACGAGGCCACCGCCGCGTCCTCCCCGCAGAAGGTGCGGCACAGCAAGCTGGCCGAGTCGGTGGAGAAGGCCATCGAGGAGAAGAAGTACCTGGCGGGGGCCGACCCGTCCACCGTGGAGATGTGCTACCCCCCCCCATCATCCAGAGCGGCGGCAACTACAACCTCAAGTTCAGCGTGGTCAGGTGGGCCGGCCCCAAAAGTCGTCCCCCCCCCCCCAAAAACTTCTTCTCCCCGAGATTGGGCCCCAAAACCGTCCCCGTCCCGAGGCTGGTGGCATCTGGGGGGGCTTTGGTGCAAGGGTTCCATCATGGTGGCATCTGGGGGGGCTTCAGTGCAAGGGTTGCGGCATGGTGGCATCTAAGGGGGCTTCGGCGTTGGGGTTCCATCACGGTGGCATCTGAGGGGGCTTTGGTGCAAGGGTTCCATCATGGTGGCATCTAAGGGGGCTTTGCCAGGGCATCTGAGGGGGCTTTGGTGCAAGGGTTCCATCATGGTGGCATCTAAGGGGGCTTCGGTGTTGGGGTTCCATCATGGCGGCATCTAAGGGGGCTTTGGTGCAAGGGTTCCATCATGGTGGCATCTAAGGGGGCTTGGCCGTTGGGGTTCCATCATGGTGGCATCTAAGGGGGCTTCGGTGTTGGGGTTCCATCATGGTGGCATCTGAGGGGGCTTCGCTGTTGGGGTTCCATGGTGGTGGCATCTAAGGGGGCTTCGCCGTTGGGGTTCCATTGTGGTGGCATCTAAGGGGCTTGGCCGTTGGGGTTCCATCATGGTGGCATCTAAGGGGGCTTCGCCGTTGGGGTTCCATGGTGGTGGCATCTAAGGGGGCTTCGCCGTTGGGGTTCCATGGTGGTGGCATCTAAGGGGGCTTCGCCGCCGGGCTTCGCGTTCCACCGTGAAGACCTCAGGGAGGGTTTTGGAGAATCTCAAGGGGGTTTTGGGGTCGGGGAGGGCGTCATTGTCCCCCGCTGTCCCCCCCCCAGTGACAAGAACCACATGCACTTCGGGGCCATCACCTGCGCCATGGGCATCCGCTACAAGTCCTACTGCTCCAACCTGGTGCGCACGCTGATGGTGGACCCCCCGCAGGAGATGCAGGACCACTACGCCTTCCTCCTGCAGCTGCAGGAGGAGATGCTGAAGGAGATGCGGCACGGTGGGGACCTCGGGGTGGGGTTGGGGTGGGGGGGACGCCTCGGGGCCGCCGGGAGGTCCTCAGCGCCCTCCTTCTCCTCGGCAGGGGCGCGGCTCTGCGACGTCTACGGGGCGGTGATGGAGGTGGTGAAGAAGCAGAAGCCGGAGCTGCTGAGCAAGATCACCAAGAACTTGGGGTGAGAAGGGGGAGGGGCACCTCGGGGACGTTTTGGGGACGTTTTGGGGACGTTTCGGGGAGGTCTTGAGGACCTTCTGGTGGTCTCCAGCTTCGCCATGGGGATCGAGTTCCGGGAAGGCTCGCTCGTCATCAACAGCAAGAACCAGCAGCGCCTCAAGAAGGGTGAGGAGCACTTCCACGGCGACGTCCCCCCTTTTTTCGGGGGGGGTCCCCGCGGTGTCCCCCCCAACGTCCCCAACGTCCCCGCCGCCTCCTTCTCCAGGCATGGTCTTCAGCATCAACGTGGGCTTCTCGGACCTGCCCAACAAGGAGGGCAAGAAGCCGGAGGAGCGCACCTACGCCATGTTCATCGGCGGACACCGTGCTGGTGGACGAGGTGGGGACGCCGGTGGCGTCGGGCCCCACCCCGAGGGGCCGCCACCCGGCCGCGACCCCACGCTCTTCTTCTTCTTCTTCTTCTTCTTCTTCTTCTTCTTCTCTCCTCCTTCTCCTCCTCTTCCTCCTCGCAGGACGGCCCCGCCGTCATCCTGACCGCCGTCAAGAAGAAGGTCAAGAATGTCGGGATCTTCCTCAAGGTGATGCCCGGAGGATGTTTTGGGGGGGCAAAAACTCTTTTTTTTTCTCCTAATTTGGTCAAAATTCACGGTTTTCTGACGCGGTTTGGGCAAAAATCACATTTTTCCGACGTGGTTTGGGCAAAATTCACATTTTTCCGACGTGGGGATTGGGCAAAATTGGCTTTTTTCTGTCATGGTTTGGGCAAAATTTAGCTTTTTTCTGACGTGGTTTGGGCAAAATTTAGCTTTTTTCGCGCTAGGTTTGGGCAAAACGGACATTCCCCTGACGTGATTTGGGTAAAATTGACTTTTTTTCTGATAGGAATTGGGCAAAATTGGCTTTTTTCTGACACGGTTGGGGCCAAATTGACTTTCTTTCAACATGGTTTGGGCGAAATTGGTGTTTTCCTGACACAATTTGGGCAAAATTGACTTTTTCTGATAGGATTTGGGCAAAATAGAGGTTTTCCTGATGCGATTTGGGCAAAATTGACTTTTTTTGCCAGGATTTGGGCAAAATAGAGGTTTTCCTGATGCGATTTGGGCAAAATTGATTTTTTTCCTGACACGATTTGGGCAAATTGGCATTTTCCTGACATGATTTGGGCAAAATTGACTTTTTTCTGATGTGATTCAGGCAAAACTGGCTCTTTTCTGTTGGGGTTTGGGCAAAATTGATGGTTTTGTGATGTGATTTGGGCAAAATTGACTTTTTTCACGCTCGATTTGGGCAAAATTGACATTTTCCTGACGCGATTTGGGAAAAATCGACGTTTTTTGACGGGGTTTGGGCAAAACCAGCGTTTTTCTGACGCGATTTGGGCAGAACCAGCGTATTTTGCCAATTTGGCGTGAAAACGCCCTCTTTCCCCCAGAACGAGGACGAGGAGGAGGAGGAAGAGGAGAAAGACGAAGCCGAAGACCTCTTGGGCCGCAGCTCCCGGGCGGCGCTGCTGACGGAGCGGACGCGGGTAAGGCTTGGGGCTGGGGTTTTTTGGGCAAAAAAGGGGGAAATCGGGTCCGCCACGCCCTTCCCGGTGTCCTCCAGAACGAGCTGACGGCGGAGGAGAAGCGCCGGGCCCACCAGAAGGAGCTGGCCACCCAACTCAATGAAGAAGCCCGCCGCCGCCTGACCGAGCAGAAGGGCGAGCAGCAGATCCAAAAGTGAGCCTCGCTTTCCCGATTTCCCTGTTTTTTTCCCCAAAACGGCCCCTTTTTGACCCGTTTTCCCCTCCTTTCAGAGCCCGGAAGTCCAACATCTCCTACAAGAACCCGGCGCTGATGCCCAAGGAGCCCCACATCCGCGAGATGAAGATCTACATCGACAAGAAGTACGAGACCGTCATCATGCCCGTCTTCGGCATCGCCACCCCCTTCCACATCGCCACCATCAAGGTGGGGGCTTTGGGGACGTTTTGGGGGGTTTTGGGGACATTTTGGGGGGTTTGGGGACGTTCTGGGGGGCTTGGGGACACCTCGGGGTGCCCCAAGTTCTCTGAGGCGGCCAAAGGTTCGTCCAGCCTTGGAGAACCTCAAGGTTGGGTTTTGGGCTGGAGAAACGTTGGGTTTCGGGTTGGAGAACCTCAACGTAGGGTTTTTGGGGTGGAGAACCCCAATGTTGGGCTTTGGGGTGAAGAACCTCAACTTTGGGTTTTGGGGTGGAGAAACATTGAGTTTTGGGATTGGAGAACCTCAACATTGGGTTTTGGGGTGGGAAAATGTTGAGTTTTGAGGTGGAGAAACTCAGTTGAGTTTTGGGGTTGGAGAACCTCAACGTTGGGCTTTGGGGTGGAAAACGTTGAGTTTTGGGGTGAAGAAACTCAACGTTGGGTTTTGGGGTGAAGAACCTCAACGTTGGGTTTTGAGTGGAGAAATGTTGAATTTTAGGGTTGGAGAACCTCAACATCGGGTTTTGGGGTGGAAAACGTTGAGTTTTGAGGTGGAGAAACATTGAGTTTTGGGATTGGAGAACCTCAACGTTGGGCTTTGGGGTGGAAAACGTTGAGTTTTGGGGATGAAGAACCTCAACGTTGGGTTTTGGGGTGAAGAACCTCAACGTTGGGTTTTGAGGTGGAGAAATGTTGAATTTTAGGGTTGGAGAACCTCAACATCGGGTTTTGGGGTGGAAAACGTTGAGTTTTGGGGTTGGAGAACCTCAGCATGTTGAGTTTTGGGGTGAAGAACCTCAACGTTGGGTTTTGGGGTTGGAGAAAACGTTGGGTTTTGGGGTGAAGAACCTCAACATCGGGTTTCGGGGTGGGGTTGGGGTTAGAACCTCAACGTTGGGTTTTGAGGTGGAAAAACGTTGAGTTTCGAGGTGGAAAATGTTGGGTTTTGGGGTGAAGAGCCTCAACATTGGGTTTTGGGGTGGATAAATGTTGGCTTTTGGGGTGGAGAACCTCAATGTTGGGTTTTGGGGTGAAGAACCTCGACGTTGGGTTTCGGGGTTGGAGAAAACATGTAGGGTTTTGGGGTTGGAGAACCTCAACGTTGGGTTTTGGGGTGGAAAACCTTGACTTTTGGGGTGAAAAAACGTTGGGTTTTGGGGTGAAGAAAACCTTGAGGTTTGAGGTGGAAAAATGTTGACTTTTGGGGTTGGAGAACCTCAACGTTGGGTTTTGGGGTTGGAGAAAATGTTGGGTTTTGGGGTTGGAGAACTTCAACGTTGGGTTTTGGGGTGAAAACCTCAACATCAGGTTTTGGGGTTGGAGAACCTCAATGTTGGGTTTTGGGGTGGAAAACGTTGAGTTTTGAGGTGGAAAAATGTTGAGTTTTGGGGCTGCAGAACCTCAATGTTGGGTTTTGGGGTTGCAGAACCTCGACGTTTTGGGTTTTGGGGGGTTGCAGAACCTCAAAGTTGGCTTTTGGGGTGAAGAACCTCAGCATCGAGCTTTTGGGTTTTGGGGTGAGAACCTCAACATTGGGTTTTGGGGTCGGAGAACCTCAACGTCGGTCTTTTTGGGGTGAAATCGGGCGGATTTGACGCCGCGAGGCGCCGTTTGGCATCTCGGGGGGACGTAAAGCGCCGTAACTCCCCCCCCCCCTCCCTTTTTGGGTTCAAACCGTCCGTTTTTGGCGCAGAACATCAGCATGTCGGTGGAAGGAGACTACACCTACCTCCGCATCAACTTCTACTGCCCCGGCAGCGCCTTGGGGCGCAACGAAGGCAACATCTTCCCCAACCCCGAGGCCACCTTCGTCAAGGAGATGTGAGGGACGGGGTGGGGTGGTGGACACCTCGGGGACACCCTGGGGACACCCCGGGGACGTTTTCGGGGGGGGGTGACCCCGCGGTTGTCCACCTCCTGGCAGAACCTACCGGGCGTCCAACATGAAGACGCCGGGCGAGCAGACGGTGCCGGCGCTCAACCTGCAGAACGCCTTCCGCATCATCAAGGAGGTCCAGAAGCGCTACAAGACGCGGGAGGCCGAGGAGAAGGAGAAGGAGGTGACCGAAAAAAGGGGGGGGGGGAAGGCCCCGGCGGGCGGAGGTCCCCGCGGGTGTCGCCTAGGGGGCTGGTGGCACCCGTCGCGGTCTTCTCCAGGGGATAGTGAAGCAGGACTCGTTGGTCATCAACCTCAACCGGAGCAACCCCAAGCTGAAGGACCTCTACATCCGGCCCAACATCGCGCAGAAGAGGATGCAGGGCTCGCTGGAGGCCCACGTCAACGGTACCTGGTGGTGGAGATGGTGGAGGAGGTGGTGGAGATGAAGGTGGCGGTGATGACGATGATGATGGAGGCCGCCTCGGTTGTCCCCGCAGGGTTCCGCTTCACCTCGGTGCGCGGCGACAAGGTGGACATCCTCTACAACAACATCAAGCACGCCGTCTTCCAGCCCTGCGACGGCGAGATGATCATCGTGCTCCACTTCCACCTCAAGGTCCTCCACCGACGGGGCTCCCGGGGTCCTTTTTTGGGGAAAAAACACTAAAATTTGTGATTTTTTGGGTCGCAGAACGCCATCATGTTCGGGAAGAAGCGCCACACGGACGTCCAGTTCTACACGGAGGTGGGCGAGATCACCACCGACCTGGGCAAGCACCAGCACATGCACGACCGAGATGACCTCTACGCCGAGCAGGTGGGCTTTTGGGGGTCCTCAGGGTGGGCTTTTGGGTTCTTGGGTGGTGTTTTGGGGTCTCGGGGTGGTTTTAAGAGTTCTTGGGTGGTATTTTGGGGTCTCGGGTGGTCTTGGAGGTTCTCCGGGAGGTGTTTTGGGTCTCGGGGTGGTTTTGGGGGGTTCTCGGGGTAGTTTTCAGGGTTCTGGAAGAGTGTTTTGGTTTCTTGGGGTGGTATTTTGGGTTCTCGGGGTGGTTTTGGGTTCTTCAGTGGTGTTTTGGGGGTCTTGGGGTGGTTTTGAGGGTTCTTGGGTGGTGTTTTGGGTCTCGGGGTGGTCTTGGAGGTCCTCCAGGAGGTGTTTTGGAGTCTCGGGGTGGTTTTGAGGGTTCTTGGGGAGGTGTTTTGGGGTCTCGGGGTGGTCTTGGAGGTCCTCCCGGAGGTATTTTGGGGGTTCTCGGGGTAGTTTTGGGGTTCTCGGGTGTAGTTTTGGGGTTCTCGGGGTAGTTTTGGGGGTTCTGGAGAGTGTTTTGGGGTTTCTTGGAGGTGGTATTTTGGGGTCTCGGGGTGGTTTTGGGGGTTCTTCAGTGGTGTTTTGGGGGTCTTGGGGTGGTTTTGAGGGTTCTTGGTGGTGTTTTGGGGTCTCGGGGTGGTCTTGGAGGTCCTCCAGGGGTGTTTTGGGTCTCGGGGTGGTTTTGAGGGTTCTTGGGGTGGTGTTTTGGGTTCTTCAGTGGTGTTTTGGGGTCTTGGGGTGGTCTTGGAGGTTCTCCAGGAGGTGTTTTGGGGTCTCGGGGTGGTTTTGAGGGTTCTTGGGTGGTGTTTTGGGGTCTTGGGGTGGTCTTGGAGGTTCTCCAGGAGGTGTTTTGGGTTCTCGGGGTGGGTTTAAGGGTTCTTCAGTGGTGTTTTGGGTTCTCGGGGTGGGTTTAAGGGTTCTTGGGTGGTGTTTTGTGTTCTCAGGGTGGTCTTTTGGGTTCTTGGGTGGTGTTTTGGGGTCTCGGGGTGGTCTTGGAGGCTCTCCGGAAGGTGTTTTGGGGTCTCGGGGTGGTTTTTGAGGATCTCCGGGGGGCGTTTTGGGTTTTTGAGGTGTTTTTAAGGTTTCTTGGGTGGTGTTCTGGGTTCTTCAGTGGTGTTTTGGGGTCTTGGGGTGGTTTTTGAGGTTCTCCGGGAGGTGTTTTGGGTGTCTCGGGGTGGTTTTGAGGGTTCCTGGGAGGTGTTTTGGGTTCTGGACGAGTCTTTTGGTTTCTTGGGGTGGTTTTGGGTTCTTCAGTGGTGCTTTGGGGTCTCAGGGTGGTTTTTGAGGTTCTCCAGGAGGTGTTTTGGGGTCTTGGGGTGGTTTTGAGGGTTCTTGGGTGGTGTTTTGAGTTCTTCAGTGGTGTTTTGGGGTCTTGGGGTGGTCTTGGAGGTTCTCTGGGAGGTGTCTTGGGGTCTCAGGGTGGTTTTTGAGGTTCTCCAGGAGGTGTTTTGGGGTCTCGGGGTGGTTTTGAGGGTTCCTGGGAGGTGTTTTGGCTTCTGGGAGTCTTTTGGTTTCTTGGGGGGTTTTGGGACTTCAGTGGTGCTTTGGGGTCTCGGGGTGGTTTTTGAGGGTTCTCCGGGAGGTGTTTTGGGGTCTCGGGGTGGTTTTGAGGGTTCTTGGGAGGTGTTTTGGGGTCTCGGGGTGGTCTTTTGGGTTCTTCAGTGGTGTTTTGGGGTCTCGGGGTGGTCTTGGAGGTTCTCCAGGAGGTGTTTTGGGTGTCGGGGTGGTTTAGAGGGTTCTTGGGTGGTGTTTTGGGGTCTCGGGAGGTCTTGAGGGTTTCTGTGAGGTGTTTTGAGGTGTCGGGGTGGTTTTGAGGGTTCTTGGGTGGTGTTTTGGGGTCTCGGGGTGGTCTTGGAGGTTTCCGGGAGGTGTTTTGGGGACTCGGGGTGGTTTTGAGGGTTCTTCGGTGGTGTTTTGGGGTCTCGGGGTGGTCTTGGAGGTTCTCCAGGAGGTGTTTTGGGATCTCGGGGTGGTTTAGAGGGTTCTTCAGTGGTGTTTTGGGGTCTTGGGGTGGTCTTGGAGGTTCTCCAGGAGGTGTTTTGGGGTCTCGGGGTGGTTTAGAGGGTTCTTGGGTGGTGTCTTGGGGTCTCAGGGTGGTTTTCGAGGTTCTCCAGGGAGGTGTTTTGGGTTCTTGGGGTGGTTTTAAGGGTTCTTGGTGGTGTTTTGAGTTCTTCAGTGGTGTTTTGGGGTCTTGGGGTGGTCTTGGAGGTTCTCCAGGAGGTGTTTTGGGTCTCGAGGTGGTTTAGAGGGTTCTTGGGTGGTGTTTTGGGGTCTCGGGGTGGTTTTGAGTGTCCTTGAGTGGTGTTTTGGGGTCTCGGGGTGGTCTTGGAGGTCCTCCCGGAGGTATTTTGGGGTCTCAGGGTGGTTTTGAGGGTTCTCGGGGTAGTTTTCAGGGTTCTGGGAGTCTTTTGGTTTTTGAGGGGTATTTTGGGTTCTCGGGGTGAGTTCTTTTGGTGTTTTGGGGTCTTGGGGTGGTTTTTGAGGTTTCCGGGCGGTGTTTTGGGTCTCGGGGTGGTTTTGAGGGTTCTTGGGTGGTGTTTTGGGTTCTTCAGTGGTGTTTTGGGGTCTTGGGGTGGTCTTGGAGGTTCTCCGGGAGGTGTTTTGGGTTCTGGAAGAGTCTTTTGGTTTCTTGGGGTGGTATCTTGGGTTCTCGGGGTGGTTTTGAGCATTATCTGGTGGTGTTTTGTGTTGTCCAGGTGGTATTTTGGGTTCTTGGGGTGGTTTTAGAGGTTCTTGAGGTCTTTTGGGTTCCTGGGGTGGTCTTTTGGGTTCTCGGGGTGCTTTTGGGCGTTCTCAGGTTTTTTGGGTTCTCAGCGTCGTTTTGGAGGTTCTTGGGGTGGTTTCGAGGGTTCTGGAAGAGTCTTTTGGGGTCTTGGATGGTGCTTTGGGTTCTTGAGGTGGTTTTGAGGGTTCTCGAGTGGGTTTTGGGTGGGTGGTCTTCTGGGGTCTTGGGTGGTCTTTTGGGTTCCTGGGGAGGTGTTTTCAGTTTTAGGGTGGTGTTTTGGGTTCTTGGGGTGGTTTTGAGGGTTCTGGGGGTGTGTTTTGGGTTCTAGAAGAGTCTTTTCTGTTCTGGGGGTGGTCTTGGAGGTTCTGGGAGTGTCTTTTGGGTTCCGGAAGAGTCTTTTGGGGTCTTAGAGGTTCTTGGAGCAGTCTGGGAGGTTCTCGGGCTGTCTTTTGGGTTCTTCGGGTGGTTTTTTGCCTTTGGGGGGGGGGTCTTTTGTTTTTTTAGGGTGCTTGGGGGAGTTCTTGGGGAGGTTTTTAGGATTCTGGAGATGCTTTTGACCATTGGGGTGGTTTTTGGGGGTCCTCGGGGTGGCTTTGGGGGTCCTCGGGGTGGCTTTGGGGAGTTCTTGGGGAGGTTTTCAGGATTCAGGAGATGTTTTTGACCATTGGGGTGGGTTTGGAGGTCCTTGGGGTGTTTCGGGGCGATCTTGGGGTGCTTTTGGGTGTTCTGGGGTGGTTTTGGGGGTTCTGGTGGTGGTTTTGGGGCCGCTGACCCCCCAGGTCCCCCCCAGATGGAGCGGGAGATGCGCCACAAGCTGAAGACGGCCTTCAAGAACTTCATCGAGAAGGTGGAGGCCCTCACCAAGGAGGAGCTGGAGTTCGAGGTGCCCTTCCGGGAGCTGGGGTGAGTAGGGCCTCCGGGGCGAGGAGACCCCAAAATACCTCTTTTTTCCCCCAAAAAAACCCCACCTTTGGAGCCCCCCGAGCCCACCGCGCGTCTCCTCCAGGTTCAACGGCGCCCCGTACCGCAGCACCTGCCTCCTCCAACCCACCAGCAGCGCCTTGGTGAACTGCACGGAATGGGTGAGGGCCTTCGCTTTTTTTTTTTGGGGGGGGCCGAAACGAAGCGGGTTCGGAGGCCGGCGGGACCTCCCGCTTGACGGTTGCCTCCTCCTCCTCCTCCTCCTCCTCCTCCTCCTCCTCCTCCTCCTCCTCCTCCTCCTCCTCCCCAGCCTCCCTTCGTGGTGACCCTGGACGAGGTGGAGCTGATCCACTTCGAGCGGGTGCAGTTCCACCTCAAGAACTTCGACATGGTCATCGTCTACAAGGACTACAGCAAGAAGGTCACCATGATCAACGCCATCCCCGTCGCCTCCCTCGACCCCATCAAGGAGTGGCTCAAGTCAGTGTCCTCCCCCCACCCCACCCCACCCCACCCCACCCCGAGGCCCCACCGCCTCCTCCAGCCTCCTCTTCCTCCTCACCCTCCCCCCTTCCTCGCCCAGCTCCTGCGACCTCAAGTACACCGAGGGCGTCCAGTCGCTCAACTGGACCAAGATCATGAAGACCATCGTGGACGACCCCGAGGGCTTCTTCGAGCAGGGCGGGTGGTCCTTCTTGGAGCCCGAAGGCGAGGTGAGGACCTCCCTGGGCAACTTGGGGACCTCCCCGGGGCAGTTGGGGTCCTCCTGGGGGCAGTTTTGGACCTCCAGGGGCAGTTGAGGTCCACCTGGGGGCAGTGTTGGACCTCCAGGGGTAGTTTTGGTCTTAATGGGAGTAGTTTTGGACCTCCTGGGTTAGTTGAGGTCCTCCTGGGGGTAGTTTTGGACCTCCTGGGGCAGTTGAGGTCCTCTAGGGTTAGTTGAGGTCCTCCTGGGGGCAATTTGGGAACCTCCCGGGGCAGTTTTGGTCCTCCCGGGGGCAATTTGGGGACCTCCCGGGGGCAGTTTTAGACCTCCAGGGTTAGTTGAGGTCCTCCCAGGGCAGTTTTGGACCTCCTGGGGGCAGTTTTTGGACCTCCTGGGGGCAGTTTTGGACCTCCTGGGGGCAGTTGAGGTCCTTGCGGGGGCAGTTTTGGACCTCCTGTGGGCAGTTGAGGTCCTTGCGGGGGCAGTTTTGGACCTCCAGGGTTAGTTGAGGTCCTCCGGGGGTAGTTTTGGACCTCCAGGGGTAGTTGAGGTCCTCCTGGGGCAGTTTTGGACCTCCAGGGCTAGTTGAGGTCCTCCTGGGGACAGTTTTGGACCTCCAGGGCTAGTTGAGGTCCTCCAGGGGCAGTTGAGGTCCTCCCGGGGGCAGTTTTGGACCTCCATGGGCAGTTGAGGTCCTCCTGGGGACAGTTTTGGACCTCCAGGGCTAGTTGAGGTCCTCCTGGGGCAGTTGAGGTCCTCCTGGGGGCAGTTTTGGACCTCCTGGGGGCAGTTGAGGTCCTTGTGGGGGCAGTTTTGGACCTCCAGGGCTAGTTGAGGTCCTCCCGGGGGTAGTTTTGGACCTCCATGGGCAGTTGAGGTCCTCCTGGGGACAGTTTTGGACCTCCAGGGCTAGTTGAGGTCCTTCTGGGGCAGTTGAGGTCCTCCTCGGGGTAGTTTTGGACCTCCAGGGTTAGTTGAGGTCCTCCTGGGGCAGTTTTGGACCTCCATGGGCAGTTGAGGTCCTCCTGGGGACAGTTTTGGACCTCCAGGGCTAGTTGAGGTCCTCCTGGGGCAGTTGAGGTCCTCCTCGGGGTAGTTTTGGACCTCCAGGGTTAGTTGAGGTCCTCCTGGGAGCAGTTTTGGACCTCCAGGGTTAGTTTTGGACCTCCTGGGGCAGTTTTGGACCTCCAGGGCTAGTTGAGGTCCTCCTGGGAGCAGCTGAGGTCCTCCCAGGGGTAGTTTTGGACCTCCAGGGTTAGTTGAGGTCCTCCCGGGGGCAGTTTAGGACCTCCCGGGGCAGTTTCGGACCTCCCGGGGGCAGTTGAGGCCCTTCGTTGCCCTCCAACGTCGCGCCGTGTCCCCCCCCGGCAGGGCAGCGACGCGGAGGTGGGCGAGTCGGAGTCGGAGATCGAGGACGAGACCTTCAACCCCTCGGAGGAGGACTACGAGGAGGAGGAGGAGGACAGCGACGAGGATTACTCCTCCGAGGCCGAGGAGTCCGGTACGCGCCCGCCCAGACCCCAGGGAGCCTCCACGTCCCCGGGGAGGTGGCCTCCACGTCCCCAAGAGTCAAGGTGCCACATCCTCCAGGAGGTGGCCTCTAAATGCCCAAGGAGGTGGCCTCTAAATCGGAGGTGGCCTCTAAATCCCTAAGGAGGTGGCCTCCATGTCCCCAAAGAAGTGGCCTCCATGTCCCAAAGGAGGTGGCCTCCACATCCCCAAGGAGGTGGCCTCTAAATCCTCAAGGAGGCGGCCTCCACATCCCCAAAGAAGTAGCCTCCATGTCCCCAAGGAGGTGGCCTCTAAAATCCCCAAAGAAGTAGCCTCCGTGTCCCCAAGGAGGTGGCCTCCATCTCCCCAAGAGACAAGATGTCCCCAAGGAGGTAGCCGCCACCTCCCATTGAGGTGGCCTCTAAATCCCCAGGGAGGTGGCCTCCATGGCCCCAAAGATCCCGGTGCCATGTCCCCAAAGAAGTGGCCTCCATGTCCCAAAGGAAGTGGCCTCCACATTCCTAAGGAGTTGGCCTCCACCTCCCCAAGAGTCAAGGTGTCATGTCCCCAAGGAGGTGGCCTCTAAAGCCTCGAGGAGGTGGCCTCCACATCCCCAAAGAAGGGGCCTCCATGTCCCCAAGGAGGTTGCCTCCAAATCCCCAAGGAGGTGGCCTCCATGTCCCCAAAGAAGTGGCCCTCCATGTCCCCAAGGAGGTGGCCTCCACATTCCTAAGGAGGTGGCCTCTATGTCCCCAAAGAAGTAGCCTCCACGTCCCCAAGAGTCAAGGTGTCACGTCCCCAAGGAGGTGGCCTCTACATCCCCAAGAGTCAAGACACCATGTCCCCAAGGAGGTGGCCTCCATGTCCCCAAGGAGGTGGCCTCCATGTCCCCAAGGAGGTGGCCTCCATGTCCCCAAGGAGGTGGCCTCCAAATCCCCAAGGAGGTAGCCTCCACGTCCCCAAGAGTCAAGGTGTCACGTCCCCAAGGAGGTGGCCTCTACATCCCCAAGAGTCAAGACGCCATGTCCTCAAGGAGGTTGCCTCCAAATCCCCAAGGAGGTGGCCTCCTTGTCCCCAAAGAAGTAGCCTCCATGTCCCCAAGGAGGTGGCCTCTACATCCCCAAGAGTCAAGACACCATGTCCCCAAGGAGGTGGCCTCTAAATCCCCAAGGAGGTGGCTTCCATGTCCCCAAGGAGGTGGCTTCCATGTTCCCAAGGAGGTGGCCTCTAAATGCCCAAAGAAGTAGCCTCCACATCCCCAAGGAGGTGGCCTCCACGTCCCCAAAGAAGTGGCCTCCATGACCCCAAGGAGGTGGCCTCTACATCCCCAAGAGTCAAGACACCACGTCCCCAAGGAGGTGGCCTCCACATTCCTGAGGAGGTGGCCTCCATGTCCTCAAGAGTCAAGACACCAGGTCCCATGGAGGTGGCCTCCACATTCCTAAGGAGGTGGCCTCCATGTCCTCAAGAGTCAAGGCGCCATGTCCCCAAGGAGGTGGCCTCCAAATCCCCAAGGAGGTGGCCTCCTTGTCCCCAAAGAAGTAGCCTCCACATCCCCAAAAGTCAAGGTGTCATGTCCTCAAGTAGGTGGCCTCTAAATCCCCAAGGAGGTGGCTTCCATGTCCCCAAGGAGGTGGCTTCCATGTCCCCAAGGAGGTGGCTTCCATGTTCCCAAGGAGGTGGCCTCTAAATGCCCAAAGAAGTAGCCTCCACATCCCCAAGGAGGTGGCCTCCACATCCCCAAAGAAGTGGCCTCCATCTCCCCAAGAGACAAGATGTCCCCCAGAAGGTAGCCACCACCTCCCGAGGAGGTGGCCTCTACATCCCCAAGGAGGCGGCCTCCACGTCCCCAAAGAAGTGGCCTCCATGACCCCAAGGAGGTGGCCTCTACATCCCCAAGGAGGCGGCCTCCACGTCCCCAAAGAAGTGGCCTCCATGACCCCAAGGAGGTGGCCTCTACATCCCCAAGAGTCAAGACACCACGTCCCCAAGGAGGTGGCCTCCACATTCCTGAGGAGGTGGCCTCCATGTCCTCAAGAGTCAAGACGCCAGGTCCCCAAGGAGGTGGCCTCCACATCCCCAAAGTAGCCTCCACGTCCCCATGGAGCTGGCCTCCACCTCCCCAAGAGTCAAGATGCCACGTCCCCATGGAGGTGGCCTCCATGTCCCCAAGAGTCAAGGTGTCACGTCCCCAAGGAGGTGGCCTCTAAATCCCCAAGGAGGTGGCCTCCACCTCCCCAAGAGTCAAGGCGCCACGTCCCCATGGAGGTGGCCTCCACATTCCTAAGGAGGTGGCCTCCATGTCCCCAAGAGTCAAGGCGCCATGTCCCCAAGGAGGTGGCCTCCAAATCCCCAAGGAGGTGGCCTCCTTGTCCCCAAAAGAAGTAGCCTCCACGTCCCCAAAAGTCAAGGTGTCACGTCCCCAAGTAGGTGGCCTCTAAATCCCCAAGGAGGTGGCTTCCATGTCCCCAAAGAAGTAGCCTCCACATCCCCAAGGAGGTGGCCTCCAAATCCCCAAGGAGATGGCCTCCTTGTCCCCAAAGAAGTAGCCTCCACGTCCCGATGGAGCTGGCCTCCACCTCCTCAAGAGTCAAGATGCCACGTCCCCAAGGAGGTGGCCTCTACATCCCCAAGGAGGTGGCCTCTACATCCCCAAGGAGGTGGCCTCCATGTCCCCATGGAGATGGCCTCCATGTCCTCAAGAGTCAAGACATAATGTCCCCAAGGAGGTGGCCTCCATGTCCCCAAAGAAGTGGCCTCCACGTCCCCATGGAGGCGGCCTCCATCTTCCCAAGGAGGTGGCCTCCACATCCCCGAGGAGGCGGCCTCCACGTCCCCGGTGTCCCCCCCTAACCCCCGTCGTCCCCCCCAGAATACTCCAAGGAGTCCCTGGGGAGCGAGGAGGAGAGCGGCAAGGACTGGGACGAGCTGGAGGAGGAGGCCCGCAAAGGTGAGGCCGCGGAGGCTCTTTTTCGGGTCAATTTTTTGGCGGGTTTGGGGGTTCTCCTTTAACCGTTTTCGGCCTTTTTCCCCCCAAAAAACCACCCAAAGCCGACCGCGAGAGCCAGTACGAGGAGGAGGAGGAGCACGGCCGCAGCCGCAAGAGGAAGGCTCCGGCTCACGGCCGCCACAGCGCCCGCAGCCCCGGCCGCAGCGGGGGCCCCCGAAAAAGAAGAGGAAGTAAGGATCGGGGGGCCGGGGGGCCCGTCCCCCCGAAATCCTTCACGGACTCGTTTTTTTGCCCCCGTTTTCCTGGGTTTTGGGGTTTTTTTGGGGGGTTGTTTTTGGCGTTTTTTTGGTTTTTTTCCTCGCGGGGGGGGGGGGGGGGGCCGGACCAAGGCTTGGCGCGGGGTTGGGGTTGTGTTTGTTTTGTTGTTGTTTTTTTTTTTGGGGTGCGGGGGTCACCCCCTTTTTAAGGGGACGAACTTGGGAGCCCCAAAAGCCCCAAATCCCCAAGATTTGGGCTCAAAAACCCCAAGATTTGGGCTCGGAAACCCCAAAAACGGGGGCGCGGGGGCCTCAAAATGGCGGCCGCGGACCCCCCAAAATGGCGGCCGCGGGCCCCAAAGCGAGCCCCGAAATCGGGGTTAACGACCCCAAAACGGGGGCCGAACCCCCCCCCCCGCCCAGCTTCGGGCTGGGGGGTCCCCAAAAAGCCATAGAGGTGGGGGGGGGGGACCCCAAAACCCCCAGATTCACCCCAAAATTTGCGTGCGTCCCCCCCCCCCCCCCCCCCCCAAAGTTTCTGAATTTGGGGAGGGGGGACCCCTAAAACGCCCCTGAGACGGGCCCAAAATGCGCTGGGACAATACTGGGGGGGGTCCCCCAAAATTTTTAGGGGGGGCACCCCAAAAACAAAAAAAACACCCCAAAACCCCAAATTCCGCCCTATTTATCCCCCTGCCCCGCAGGAGGATAAATATTTATTTTTTTTTAACGTTTTTTGGCCCCCCCCGACTTTGGCCGTAGCCGGTAGCCCTCGGTCTTTTCCACGCGCCGCGTTCAATAAAAGACAAGTGGTGTTTTTTGTAACTTTTTGGGGTGAAAAGTGCTTGTTTTAGGACATTCGGGGCGGGGGGGGGGGGGGGGGCGCACCTGAGGAGACCGCTCGGGGAGGGAGGGGGGAGTGACAGGGCCGCCGGCCAATCGCGTCGCGGCGTTCTTGAAGCGTCAGCCAATCACAGCGCGCGTTCCGCCGAGGGCCCGCCCTCCCGCCGCCTCAGCCCGTTGGCCTCCCCCCTCCCTTCGAGCCAAGAGGCGGGCCCTCCCCACCGCTCTCCCTTCCTATTGGCTAACCCGCCTGACGAGCAGCCCCGCCGCCCAATCCCCGCGCCGACCCCCACCGCAGTCTCTCCCCCTCAGCCCTCCTCCCGCGCTTCGCCTCGCTCTCCCTCCTCCCCGCCCCTCCCATTGGCCGCCGGGATGATTGGCGCCGCGCTCAGCCAATCGCCGCGCGTCCTGAGGGGAAAGGGGGCGGGGCCGCGGGCTCCCGGCCGGAGCGGCGCAGAGGGCGGCGCGGGCGCCATTTTGTGAGCAGGCGGCGGCGGCGGCGGCGGCGGCGGAGCGGCGGGGCCCAGGGGTGAGGCCGCCGCTGAGGGGCCGGGGGGCTTCGGGGGGGTCCCCGAAACGATTTTGGGGCAAATCTGAGGGGTTTTGGGTTTTTATTCGCCCTCACGGGGCTTTGAGGGGGGGGGGGGGGGGGGGGGAGCGGCGCTGAGGGGGACGGGGCCGAGGCTGAGGGGGGAGGAGCGGGGATCGAGGCCGGGGAGGGGGGGGGAATAAGGCCGAGGGGGGGGCATAAAAAGGGGATATATCGCGATAGCGGCGCGACACGGCCGCGATAAGGCCGCTCAAAGCCCGCTGAGGCCTTCGGGGGGGGGGGGGGGGGGGGGGGGGCGGCTCTGTGAGGAGAAAGGGGGCGGGGCCTGGCTGGGGGCGGGGCTCGGCTCCTCCCCCCGTTTTTTAACCCCCCCCACACTAAATTTTGGAGCCCCCCCCCCCCCTTTTCCTGCCCCCGCTCTTCCCCCCCCCCTTCCCGGCCCCGTTTCTTTTGCAGGGGAAGGCTCCGAGCGCCGAGGGGACCCCCTCCAAATAAACCCCCTCCCCCCAAAACCCCCCCAGACACCCGTGTACTCCCCCATTTCCCCCCCCCGACCCCCCCATTTGCCCCCCAGACCCCCCCCCCCCCCCCATTTACCCCCCCAAACTCTCCATTTACCCCCCCAGACGCCCCATTTGCCCCCCGACCCCCCCGTTTCTCCCTTTAATCCCCCCAACCCCCCCGTTTCGCCCTATAGCCCCCCCATTTCACCGTCTAAGCCCCCTAATTCCCCCCCCCCAACCCCCCCCGTTTCACCCCATAACTCCCCCTAAACCCCCCAATTCACCCTCTAGCCCCCCCATAAGCCCCCCCATTTTCCCCCATAGCCCCCCCATTTCCCCCAGTACCCCCCAACTTCACCCCCTTTCCCCCTAACCCCCCTTACCCCCTCGTTTCCCTCTCTAACCCCCCTATTGCCCCCCCAACCCCCTTCTAACCCCCCGTTTCCCCCTAACCCCGTCACCCCCCCCACGTCCCCCCAGCCCCCCATTTTCCCCTCTAACCCCCCCATTTTCCCCCTCTAACCCCCCCCACCCCCCCCCCTCTAACCCCCCATTTTCTCTCTCTAACTCCCCATTAACCCCCCCCCCACCCCCCCATTTCCCCCTCTAACTGCCCTTTACCCCCCCATAACCCCCCCATTTTCTCCTCTAACCCCCGATTTTCCCCCGTAACCCCCCCCCCATTTTCCCCCTCTAACCCCTTATTAACCCCCCGATGACCCCCAGTTTCCCCCATAACCCCCCCATTTCCACCTCTAACCCCTCATTGCCCCCCCATAACCCCCCATTTCCCCCCAATTTCCCCCATAACCCCCCCATTTCCCCTTTAACCCCCCCATAACGCCCCCCATTTCCCCCTTTAACCCCCCCCATAACCCCCCATTTCCCCCCTCTAACCCCCCACCCCCCCCCCGCAACCCCCCCATTTCCCTCTCTAATCCCTCACTAACGCCCCAAACCCCCCCCCAATTTCCCCCACAGCCCCCCCATAACCCCCATTTCCCCCTTTAACTCCCCCATTTCCCCCCATTTTCTCCTCTAAACCCCCAGTTTCCCCATAACCCCCAATTTCCCTCTCTAACCCCCCCCCATTTCCCCCCAAACCCCCCCATTTCCCCCACAGCCCCCCCCGTAACCCCCATTTTCCCCTCTAATCCCTCATTAACACCCCTAACCCCCCAATTTCGTCTCTAACCCCCCAACCCCCCAAATTCCCCCCGTAACCCCCCCCCCCCATAACCCCCCCCCCATTCCCCCATAACCCCCCAATTCCCCCATAACCCCCCCAACCCACCCCATTTCCCCTATAACCCCCCTGTAACCCCCCCATTCCCCCCTTTACCCCCCCCGTAACCCCCCCATTTCCCCCATAACCCCCCCATTCCCCCTTACCCCCCAACCCGCCCCATTTCCCCTATAACCCCCCGTAACCCCCCATTTCCCCTATAACCCCCCGTAACCCCCCCATTTCCCCTATAACCCCCCCCATTTCCCCTATAACCCCCCTCTCGTAACCCCCCCGCACCCTATTTCCCCTATAACCCCCCCCCGCAACCCCCCATTTCCCCCTATAACCCCCCTGCAACCCCCCCATTTCCCCCATAACCCCATCTCCCCCCCCCCCATCTCCCTATAACCCCCCCGGCGCACCGCCCGCCCGCCCCCCCCGGGGGGGGGGGGGGGGGATGCTCTCTCGCTCTCTCGGGACGCCGGCCGCAGACGACGCGCGCGTGCGACCCCCCGGGGGCGGCGGGGCGGCGGGGGGGGGCCCCCGCGGCCGGCCCCCCCCCACCTGACTCACGCCTCTCCCTTCTCCTTCCGCAGGGGCAGCGAGGCCGACACCCCGGAGCCCAGCTTCGCCTGGCCCCCCCCCCTAAAAAAAAAAAACCCCAAAACCCCCCCCCAAAACCCCCTTCCCTCCCCCTCCCCCCCCTCCCACCCTTAGCGATTTTACCCCCGCCCCGCTTCACGTTTTAACCCCCCCCCCGGCACCGTTTTGAGGGGAAAAAGGGCTTTTCGGGGACCGTCCTAACCCGGGCTGTTGCCGTTGTGTTTTTCTCCCTTGCAGCGCCATTTTTTGAGCCGCCAGCCACAGTAAGTGACCGTGTCCCCCCCTCGTGCCCCCCCCCCCTTGAACCTTTCCCCTACCCCCCCTCAATTTTGCCCTTTTCCCCCCCCTTTTCGCCCCAAAAAACAACCGCCGGTGTGGCCGCGGGGGGGGGAGAGCGGGAGCCGGGGGTTGGGGCGCGGGGGGCTTTTTAACCCGTTTTTTATTTTTTTATTTTTTTATTTTTTATTTTTTATTTTTTCTCAGCGGTTTTTCCTAAAGGAGGGGCGAGGCTGTTCAAAAGAGGGAGGTCAGGGAGAGGCGAGGAGGAGGGAAAAGAGCTCGGAGAGGGCAAAAAGGGCGAAAAGAGGCCGAAAAAAGGGCAAGTAGAGGCCAGAGAGAGGCCGAAAGGGCCAAAAGTAGAGGCCGCTAGAGGCCGACAACAAAAAGGGGCCAAAAAGGCCAAAAAAGGGGAAGGTAGAGGCCGAAAAGGCCAAAAGTTAGAGGCCGAAAACAAAAAAGAGGCCGAAAAAGCCAAAAAAGGGCAGGTAGAGGCCAAAAAGGGCAAAAGCTAGAGGCCGAAAACAAAAAAGAGGCCAAAAAGGCCAAAAAAGGGGAAGGTAGAGGCCGAAAAGGCCAAAAGTTAGAGGTTGAAAACAAAAAAAAGGCCAAAAAAGGGGAAGGTAGAGGCCGAAAAGGCCAAAGTTAGAGGCCGAAAACAAAAAAGAGGCTAAAAAGGCCAGAAAAAGGGCAGGTAGAGGCCGAAAAGGCCAAAAGTTAGAGGCCGACAACAAAAAAGAGGCCAGAAAAGGGCAGGTAGAGGCCAAAAAGGCCAAAAGGTAGAGGCCGACAACAAAAAAGAGGCCAAAAAGGCCAAAAAAGGGGAAGGTAGAGGCCGAAAAGGCCAAAAGTTAGAGGCCGACAACAAAAAAGAGGCCAAAAAAGGGCAGGTAGAGGCCAAAAAGGCCAAAAGTTAGAGGCTGACAGCAAAAAGAGGCCAAAAAAGGGCAGGTAGAGGCTGAAAAGGCCAAAAGTTAGAGACCGACAACAAAAAAGAGGCCAAAAAGGCCAAAAGTTAGAGGCTGAAAACAAAAAAGAGGTCAGAAGAGGGCAGGTAGAGGCCAAAAAGGCCAAAAGGTAGAGGCCGACAACAAAAAGAGGCCAAAAAGGCCAAAAAAGGGGAAGGTAGAGGCCGAAAAGGGCAAAAGTTAGAGGCCGGAAACAAAAAGAGGCCAAAAAGGCCAGAAAAGGGCAGGTAGACGTCGAAAAGGGCAAAAGTTAGAGGTCGAAAACAAAAAAGAGGCCAAAAAAGGACAAATAGAGGCCGAAAAGGCCAAAAGTTAGAGGCTGACAGCAAAAAGAGGCCAAAAAAGTGCAGGTAGAGGCTGAAAAGGCCAAAAGTTAGAGGCCGACAACAAAAAGAGGCCAAAAAGGCCAAAAGTTAGAGGCTGAAAACAAAAAGAGGTCAGAAAAGGGCAGGTAGAGGCCAAAAAGGCCAAAAGTTAGAGGCCGACAACAAAAAAGAGGCCAAAAAGGCCAAAAAAGAGCATGTAGAGGCCGAAAAGGCCAAAAGTTAGAGGCCGACAACAAAAAAGAGACCAAAAAAGGGCAGGTAGAGGCCAAAAAGGCCAAAAGGTAGAGGCCGACAACAAAAAAAGAGGCCAAAAAGGTCAAAAACAGACAAATAGAGGCCAAAAAGGCCAAAAGCGAGAGGGCAAAACGGAAAAAGAGGCCAAAAACCAGAGGCCAAAACAGAAAAACAGGTCAAAAAGGCCAAAAATAGGAGGTCAAAAAACAAAAAAGAGGCCAGAAAAGGCAAATAGAGGCCGAAAAGGCCAAAAAGTAGAGGCCAAAAACAAAAAGAGGCCAAAGAAGGCCAAGAAAAGGCAAACAGAGGCCGAAAAGGCCGAAAAGTTTGAGGCCGGAAACAAAAGGAGGCCAAAAGGCCAAGAAAAGGCAAGTAGGGGCCAAAGAGCCCAAAAGTTTGAGGCCAGAAACAAAAGAGTGGCCAAAAAGGCCAAAAATTAGAGGCCAAAAACAAAAAAGAGGGAAAAAAGAGGTCAAAAAGGCCAAAAATTGGAGGCCAGAAGCAAGAAGGAGGTCAAAAGGCTGAAAAGTGGAGGCCATAAAGAAAAAAGAGGCCAAAAACTAGAGGCCAAAATAAAAGAGGCGAAGAAGAGGCCAAAAGGGCCAAAAATTGGAGGCCAAAGACGGACAAAGAGGCCAAAAACTTAAAGGCCAAAACCAAGAAGACTGAAAAGACCAAAAATTGGAGGCCAAAGACAAAAAAGAGGCCAAAAACTAGAAACCAAAACAAAAAAAGATGCCCAAAAGACCCAAAATTAGAGGCCAGAAACAAAAAAAAAGGCCGAAAGGAGGTCAGAAAGTTCGAAAATTGGAGGCCAACAGCAAAAGCAGGTGAAAACCACAAAAAATCAGAAGCCGTAAAGAAAAAGAAGCCAAAAACTAGAGGCCAAATCCAAAAAAAGGAGGCCAAAAAGACCAAAAGTTAGAGGATAGAAACAAAAGAGAGGTCAAAAAGGCCAGAAAGCGGAGGCCAAAACCAAAAAAGAGGCCAAAAGGAGGTCAAAAGGCCAAAAACCGGAGGCCATAAAAATAGAGACCAAGAACTGGGGGCCAAAAAGGCCAGAAATTAGAGGCCAAAAGCAAAAAGAAGGCCAAAAAGGCCAAAAGTTGGAGGCTGAAAGCAAAAAAAGAGGCCGAAAAAGAGCTGAAGAAGGCCAAATAAGAGAGGCCGGGGAAAAAAGAGGCCGAAAAGGCCAAAAAGAGGCCAAATTAGGGAGGCCAGAGGAAAAGAGGCCAAAGAGAGGTGGCGGAGGTCAGAAATGAGGCCAAAAAGGGCAAAAAAAAGGGGTAAAAAAGATAAAAGAGGGCAAAAAAGAGGCAGAAAAGGGTGAGAGAGGCCGAAAAGGTCAGAGAGGCCAAAAAAGAGGCCGAAAAAGGTCAAAGAGGCCGAAAAAGGTAGAAAAGGTCAAAAAGAGGGCGAAAAGGCAAAAAGAGGTCAAAAGGCAAAAAGAGGCCAGAAAGGCGAAAATGGAGGCCGGAAGCAGGCGAGGGAGGCCAGGGAAGCGAAGAATAGGGCAAATTGCCCAAAAAAGGCCGAAACCCCCCAAAAACCCTGCCCCGTTTTTCCTCCCCAGCGCAGAGCGGGACCCGGTTGCTCCTCGGCTGTTTTGCGCCTCCGGAAGTCGGTGATTTTTCCTCCTTTTCACTCCTTTTTCACAATTCCTCTCGTTTTTTTTTAATTTTCACATTCAAATTTTGGTTTTTTGTTTTTAAATTTTGGTTTTTTTTTTTAAATTTTGGTTTTTGTTTTTAAATTTTGGTTTTTTTTTTAAATTTTGGTTTTGTTTTTATTTTTTTATTTTTAAATTTTAGTTTTTGGTTTTTGTTTTTAAATTTTTTGGTTTTGTTTTTAATTTTGGTTTTTGGTTTTTATTTTTTTGGTTTTTTGTTTTTAAATTTTGGTTTTTATTTTTAAATTTTGTTTTTTTTGTTTTTCTGTTTTTCTTGATTGTTTTTCTTTTCAAATTTGGGTTTTTGCTTTGGACTTTCTGTTTTTAGTTTGAATTTCCATTTTTTGTTTTGACGTTTTCGGTTTTCTTTGTAAATTCTGCTTTTCGTTTCGGACTTTTGCTTTTTTGTTTTCACTTTCGCTTTTTTGTTTTAAATTTTGCTTTTTTAAAGTTTTTGCTTTTTTGTTTTTAAATTTTGTTTTTTATTTTCAAGTTTTGCTTTTCTATTTTTAAATTCTGTTTTTTTTTAATTTTGTTTTTTATTTTTAAATTTTATTTTTTATTTTTAAGTTTTGCTTTTTTGTTTTCAAATTTTGTTTTTTATTTTTCAATTTTGCTTTTTTGTTTTTAAAATTTTTTGTTTTTGAGTTTTCATTTTTTATTTTTCAATTTTGCTTTTTTGTTTTTAAATTTTGATTTTTTGTTTTTAAATTTTGATTTTTTATTTTTAAATTTTGATTTTTTTATTTTCAAATTTCGATTTTTTTCCCCAAATTTTCCTTTCCGGATTATTTTTCCCCCGATTTTTTTATTCCCCCCCCCCCCCCATCGCCCTCGCTCCTTCTCTCTCTATTTTCTCTCACCCCCCCCAACCCCCCCCCCCCCCAAACCCCCCCCCCCCCCCCACGGTCGTCGTTGGTCGGTCCCCGATTTTTAAGCCCCGCCCCCTCGCCCTTAAGCCCCGCCCCCTCCCCTTAAGCCCCGCCCCCTCCGCGCCGATGGGGGGGGGCCCCCACCCCGCCCCCCTCCCCACGGACCCACGGACACCCCCGGACCCCCGGCCACGGTAAGAGGGGGGGCCCCCCCCTTGGCCCTTCCCCCCCCCGCCCAATTAGCGCCGCTAATTAGCGCCGCTCATGGGGGGGGGGCGGGGCGCCACTCCCGCCCCTCGCAGCGCCCTCCGGGGGCCCCCCCCCCCCCCCCCAATTACCCCTCCCCCCCCCACTTCATCCCCTCCTAATTAATCGCTCCCTGGTGACCTTCTTAATTAATGCCCGCGCTAATTAGCGCCACTAATTAACAACGAGGTGAGTGCCCCCAGGTGGTCATTAAAGGACCCCCCTCCAAATTTCACCCCCCTCATTAGCAGATGAGGGTAATTAGCGGCCCCTCGTTAGCATGGAACAGTAATTAAACACTCCTCATTAGCATAAAGCGGTAATTAATGTCTGTCATTAGCACGTAACGGTAATTAGCATCGCCTTATTAGCATACGAGGGTGGTTATCGGACCCTAATTAACACACAAAGGGTAATTAGCGGCCCCTCGTTAACGTGCAGCGGTAATTAAGACCCTCGTTAGCACATAACGTCAATTGTTATTCTCTAATTAGTGTGTAATTAGCAGCACCTCATTGGCATATAATGCTAATTATGATCTCCATAATCAGCACATAATAGTAATTATTGCTCCCCTCATTAGCATATGAGGGTAGGGGAACCCCTCTGATTAGCATACAAGGGTAATTAGCAGCCTATCGTTAACACGCAGTGGTAATTAACACTCTCATTAGCATACAATTAGCATACAATGCCCCTCATCAGCACATGAAGGTGATTACTGCCCCCTAATTAGCATACAAAGGTAATTGGAGTTGTCCTCATTAACACTCAAGTCCAATTAGCAGCCCCTAATTAGTATGCAGGGGTAATTAACACCCTCATTAGCATATAATGGTCTTTATCGTCAACGCATTAGCATATAGCGGTAATTAACAGCCCCTCATTAGCACCCAGTGTTAATTAGCTGCCCCTCATTAACACGGGAGGGTGCTGAGCCCCTCATTACCCCCAACCCTAATTAAGGACCCATCCTGCTAATTAGCTAACGGGGGGTGGAGCTCTGGGGCTTAATTAGTTGGGGTAATTAGTGGCCTTAACGAGCAAGGGGACCTAATTAGACCCTAATTAGCGGCCCCCAAACCCTAATTAGCGGCCCCCAACCCTAATTAGACCCCCCCATGCCCTAATTAGTGGCGCTAACGAGCGCCGGTAACGAGCCCCGCCCCCAGGCCGAGCCCCGCCCCCCTCCCCCAGGCCCCCCCTCTCATTAGCGCCGCTAACGAGCTCGGGCTCCGCCCCCTCCATCTCCCTCCCCTCCCTCCTCGCCCCTTGGCTCCGCCCCCTTTGGCCCCGCCCCCTTTGGCCCCGCCCCCTTCCCCTCCCCCTTTCCCCTCCCCTCCCCTCCCCCTTCTCCTCCTCCTCACCCTCCCCCTCCCTCCCCTTTCCCCTCCCTCACCCCATCCCCTCCCCCGTCCCCATCACCCTTCCCCTCCCCCTTCCCATTACCCTTCCCCTCCCCTGCCCCTTCCCCCTCCCCTTCCCCTCCCCCTTCCTCACCCTTCCCCTCCCCTTCCCATTACCTTTCCCCTCCCCTTCCCCTCCCTCCCCCTCCCCATCCCCTCTCTTTCCCCCCTTCCTCACCCTTCCCCTCCCCCTTCCCATTACCTTTCCCCTCCCCGTCCCCCTCCCTCTCCCTCCCCCTCCCCATCCCTTCCCCTCCCCTATCCCCTATCCCTCCCCCTCCCCATCCCCTCTCTTTCCCCCCTTCCTCACCCTTCCCTTCCCCCTTCCCATTACCTTTCCCCTCCCCACCCCCTCACCCTCCCTCACCCTTCCCCTCCCCCTCCCTGCCCCTCCCCCTCCCCTCCCCTTCCCCTCTCCCTCCCTCACTCTTCCCCTCCCCATCCCCTCCCTTTCCCCCTTCCTCACCCTTCCCCTCCCCATCCCCTCCCTTTCCCCCTTCCTCACCTTCCCTTCCCCCTTCCCATTACCTTTCCCCTCCCCTTCCCTCCCCCTCCCTCACCCTTCTCCTCCCCATCCCCACCCTCACCCTTCCCCCTCCCCTCCCCCTCCCTCACCCTCCCCATCCCCTTCCCTCCCCTCCCCCTTCTCTCTCTCACCCTTCCCCACCCCTTCCCCTCCCCCCACCCTCACCCTTCCCCTCCCCATCCCCTCCCCCTCCCTCACCCTTCCCCTCCCCCCTCCTTCACCCCTTCCCATCCCCTTCTCCTCCCCCTCCCCATTCCCTTCCCTTCCCCTCCCCATCCCCTCCCTTTCCCCCTTCCTCACCCTTCCCTTCCCCCTTCCCATTACCTTTCCCCTCCCCTTCCCCTCCCCCTCCCTCACCCTTCTCCTCCCCATCCCCTCTCCCACACCCTCACCCTCCCCATCCCCTTCCCTCCCCCTCCCCCTTCTCTCTCTCACCCTTCCCCACCCCTTCCCCTCCCCCCACCCTCACCCTTCCCCTCCCCATCCCCTCCCTCACCCTTCCCCTCCCCTTCCCTCACCCTTCCCATCCCCTTCTCCTCCCCCTCCCCACCCCTTCCCCTCCCCATCCCCTTCCCCTCCCCCACCAACCTCCCCCACGCCCCCCCCCCCTCCCTCACCGACCTCCCTGCCCCCCCCACGACCCCCCCATGACGTCACACCCCCCTGCTGACGTCACGCCCCCCCCCTTCTCCCCCCCGCCCCCGTTTCCTGCAGGCGATGGCGAGCAACGTGACGAACAAGACGGACCCGCGCTCGCTCAACTCGCGGGTGTTCATCGGGAACCTCAACACGCTGGTGGTGAAGAAGAGCGACGTGGAGGCCATCTTCGCCAAGTACGGCAAGATCGTCGGCTGCTCCGTGCACAAGGGCTTCGCCTTCGTCCAGTTCGTCGCCGAGCGCAACGCCCGCGCCGCCGTCGCCGGCGAGGACGGCCGCATGATCGCCGGGCAGGTGCTGGGTGAGCGCTGGGTCAGACTGGGAGGGGACTGGGTTATACTGGGAGGGAACTGGGGGGCACTGGGAGGGGACTGGGTTATACTGGAAGCGGACTGGGAGGGACTGGGAGGGGAGTGGGAGGGACTGGGAGGGGACTCAGAGGGGATTGGGGGGGACTGGGAGGCACTGGGAGGGACTGGGATATACTGGGAGGGGACTGGGTGGGGACTGGATACACTGGGAGGGGACTGCGAAGGGACTGGGATAGACTGGGGGGCACTGGGATAGACTGGGAGGGCACTGGGATAGACTGGGGAGGGCACTGGGATAGACTGGGAGGGCACTGGGAGGGGACTGGGGGTTGGGAGGCACTGGGAGGGACTGGGAGGCACTGGGAGGGGACTGGGTTATACTGGGAGGGACTGGGAGGCACTGGGTTATACTGGGAGGGGACTGGGGGACACTAGGAGGGCACTGGGAGGGCACTGGGAGGCACTGGGAGGGCACTGGGAGCGGATTGCGGGGGGCTGGGGGGGGCTGGGAGGGACTGGGAGGCACTGGGAGGGAGTTGGAGGGAGTGGGATATACTGGGAGGGACTGGGAGGGGACTGGGATATACTGGGAGGGGACTGGGAAGGGACTGGGAGGGGACTGGGATAGACTGGGATGGACTGGGAGGGGACTGGGGTAGACTGGGAGGGCACTGGGAGGGGGTTTGGGGGGACTGGGATATACTGGGAGGGGACGGGGGGGACTGGGAGGGGCTGGGAGGGGGGTAATGGGGGCACATGGAGGCACTGGGGTATACTGGGAGAGGACAGGTATACTGGGAGGGGACTGGGGTATACTGGGAGGGGACTGGGAGGGGACTGGGTTATACTGGGAGGGACTGGGAGGCACTGGAGTTATACTGGGAGGGGACTGGGGGACACTGGGAGGCACTGGGGAGGGCACTGGGAGCGGATTGCGGGGGACTGGGGGGGCTGGGAGGGTCTGGGGAGGCACTGGGGTACACTGGGAGGCACTGGGAGGGAGTTGGGGGGAGTGGGATATACTGGGAGGGGACTGGGATATACTGGGAGGGACTGGGAGGGGACTGGGTAATACTGGGAGGGGACTGGGATAGACTGGGATATACTGGGAGGGGACTGGGATAGAATGAGAGGGGACTGGGATAGAGTGGGAAGGGACTGGGGGGCACTGGGAGGGGGTTTGGGGGGACTGGGATGGACTGGGAGGGGACTGGGAGGGGACTGGGTTATACTGGGAGGGGACTGGGGGGACATCGGGAGGGGGACTGGGAGGCACTGGGATAGAGTGGGAGGGGACTGGGATAGACTGGGAGGGGGTTTGAGGGGACTGGGAGGCACTGGGATAGACTGGGAGGGGACTGGGAGGGACTGGGAGGGGAACTGGGGGGGACTGGGAGGGGACGGGGATAGACTGGGAGGCACTGGGAGGCACTGGGAGGGGACTGGGTGGGGACTGGATACACTGGGAGGGGACTGCGAAGGGACTGGGATAGACTGGGGGGTACTGGGATAGACTGGGAGGGAACTGGGAGGGGACTGGGGGGGTTGGGAGGCACTGGGAGGGACTGGGAGGGGACTGGGGTATACTGGGAGGGACTGGGAGGCACTGGGAGGGGACTGGGAGGGGACTGGGGGACACTAGGAGGGCACTGGGAGGCACTGGGAGGGCACTGGGAGCGGATTGTGGGGGACTGGGGGGGCTGGGAGGGACTGGGAGGCACTGGGGTACACTGGGAGGCACTGGGAGGGAGTTGGGGGGAGTGGGATATACTGGGAGGGGACTGGGATATACTGGGAGGGAACTGGGATAGACTGGGAGGGGACTGGGATAGACTGGGAGGGGACTGGGATAGACTGGGATGGACTGGGAGGGGACTGGGGTAGACTGGGAGGGCACTGGGAGGGGATTTGGGGGGACTGGGATATACTGGGAGGGAACTGGGAGGCACTGGGAGGGGACTGGGATAGACTGGGGAGGGGACTGGGATAGACTGGGAGGGGACTGGGATAGACTGGGATGGACTGGGAGGGGGACTGGGGTAGACTGGGGAGGGCACTGGGAGGGGATTTGGGGGGACTGGGATATACTGGGAGGGAACTGGGAGGCACTGGGAGGGGCCGGGGGGGCACTGGGAGGGGCCGGGGGGGCACTGGGGGGCACTGGGAGGCACTGGGAGGGGCCGGGGGGCACTGGGAGGGGCCGGGGGGGGGCACTGGGAGGGGCCGGGGGGCACTGGGAGGGGCCGGGGGGCACTGGGAGGGGACTGGGAGGGAACTGGGAGGCACTGGGCGGGGCCGGGGGGGCACTGGGGAGGGGCCGGGGGGCACTGGGAGGGGCCGGGGGGGCACTGGGCGGGGCCGGGGGGCACTGGGAGGGGACTGGGATATACTGGGAGGGGCCGGGGGGCACTGGGAGGGGCCGGGGGGCACTGGGCGGGGTAATGCCCCCCCCCCTCCCCCAGACATCAACCTGGCGGCCGAGCCCAAGGTGAACCGCGGCAAGGCGGGCGTCAAGCGCTCGGCGGCGGAGATGTACGGGTCAGTAGCAGCCCCACCTTCTCCGGCCCCCCTCGTCAGGTCGGGCCCCCCTTTTTTTTACTCTTTTTTCCCCAAAACGCCCCCCCGATCCCCTCCCCCGCCCCCCGAAAAAATTTCCCCCGAAAAACCGGAAAAATCCCCAAAAACGCCCCCGAAAGAAAAAATAACTATTTTTTTTCAGGTCCTCCTTCGACTTGGATTACGACTTCCAGCGGGATTATTACGACAGGTAACGCCCTAACTCCCCCAAATCTCGCCGGTTTAGGGGTTTTTGGAGCAAAAAAACGCCCCGTTATTTCCTCGAGTCACTCTTTTCCCCAAAAAAATGCCATTATTTTGGTCATTTCTCGTTAATTTTCCCCAAAAATCCCATTATTTTGGTCATTTCTTGTTAATTTTCCCCAAAAATCCCATTATTTTGGTCATTTCTCGTTAATTTTCCCCAAAAATCCCATTATTTTGGTCATTTCTTGTTAATTTTCCCCAAAAATCCCATTATTTTGGTCATTTCTCGTTAATTTTCCCCAAAAATCCCATTATTTTGGTCATTTCTCGTTAATTTTCCCCAAAAATCCCATTATTTTGGTCATTTCTCGTTAATTTTCCCCAAAATCCCATTATTTTGATCACCCTTGCTAAATTTCCCCCCCAAAATCCCATTATTTGGATCATTCCTGCTTAATTTTCCCCAAAATTCCCATTATTTTGCTCATTTCCACTTATTTTTTTCCCCCAAATCCCCTTATTTTGCTCATTTCTTGTTAATTTTCCCCCAAAACCCCCTTATTTTGCACATTTCTGCTTATTTTTCCCCAAAAATCCCATTATTTTGGTCATTTCCGCTTATTTTTTTGCAAAAATCCCATTATTCTGGTCGTTTCTTGTTAATTTCCCCCAAAAATCCCCTTATTTTGCTCATTCCCGCTTATTTTCCCCCAAAAATCCCCTTATTTTGCTCATTTCCGCTTATTTTCCCCCAAAATCCCCTTATTTTGCTCATTCCCGCTTATTTTCCCCCAAAATCCCATTATTTTGCTCATTCCCGCTTATTTTTCCCCAAAATCCCCTTATTTTGCTCATTCCCGCTTATTTTTCCCCAAAATCCCATTATTTTGCTCATTCCCGCTTATTTTCCCCCAAAATCCCCTTATTTTGCTCATTTCCGCTTACTTTTTCCCCAAAACCCCGTTACTTCCCTCACGCGTATTCCTCAATTTCCCCCCCCCCAGAATCCCGTTATTTGCATCATTCCTCCTTATTTTTCCCCCAAAACTCCCCGTTATTTTGCTCATCCCTGGTCATTTTTCCCCCAAAATCCCACTATTTTGATCAACTTTCTCATTTCCTGCTGAATTCCCCCAAAAAATCCCGTTATTCCACTCGTTTCTCCTTATTCCCCCCAAGCCCCCTCCCTCCCTCCCCCCCCCCCCCCGAACCCCGTTACCCCCCCTCCCTCCTTCCCTGAGCGCCCGTTAACCGCCCTTTTTGACCAAAACCGCCCTTTTTCGCCCCAAACCAGGATGTACAGCTACCCGGCGCGCGTGCCGCCGCCGCCGCCCATCGCGCGCGCCGTGGTGCCCTCCAAGCGGCAGCGGGTCTCCGGCAACACCTCGCGGCGCGGCAAGAGCGGCTTCAACTCCAAGAGCGGCCAGCGCGGCTCCTCCTCCAAATCCGGCAAATGTGCGCGCCCCGTTTTCCCCGGAATTCACCCCAAAGCCGCTCGGGCCCCCCCCGCTTAATTAGCGCCGCTAATTGGCTAGCTGACGGAGCGGGAGCGCCACTCCCGGCCCTCCTCCGAGGACCCCCCGCTCTAAAAGTCACCCCCTGGTTAGCGTTCGAACCTAATTAGCAGCCCCTCGTTAGCGTGAGACGGTAATTAGCGCCCCTCATTAGCATTCACGCCTAATTAGCGGCCCCTCGTTAGCACGAAATGGTAATTAATAGCCCTCATTAGCACGTAACGGTAACTATCATCGCCTTATTAGCATATTAAGCTGGTTACCAGCCCCTAATTAACATACAAAGGGTAAGTAGCAGTCCCTAATTAACATTCAAAGGGTAATTAGCGCCTAATTATCATACAAAGGGTAGTTAGCGGCCCCTCATTAGCATGACATAGTAATTATGGTTGCCCTATTGGTATAAGAGGGTGGTTAGCAGAACCTAACTGACACGCAGAGGGTAATTAGCAGCCCCTCATTAGCATGAGACGGTAATTAGCACCCCTCATTAGCATTCACGCCTAATTAGCAGCCCCACATTAGCACAAAATGGTAATTAATAGCCCATCATTAGCACGTAACGGTAACTATCATCGCCTTATTAGCATATTAAGCTGGTTACCAGCCCCTAATTAACATACAAAGGGTGATTAGCAGGCCCTCGTTAGCATGAGACGGTAATTAGCACCCCTCATTAGCGGTCAAGCCTAATTAGCAGACCTTCATTGGCATGAAATGCTATTTAACACTCCTCATTAGCATGTAATGGTGATTATCGTTGCCTTATTGGGATATGAGGGCGGTTAACAGACCCTAATTAACATACAAAAGGTAATCAGCAGCCCCTCATTAGCATGGAATGGTAATTAATACCCTATCATTAAGAATAGGGTAATTAATACCCTATCGTTAGCATGAAATTGTAATTAATATCCCCTCATTAGCACGTAATGGTAATTATCATTGCCTTATTAGCATATGGGGGTGATTGGCAGCCCCTAATTAGCATACAAAGGGTAATTAGCACGCGGTGGTAATCAATTAAGCATATGATGGCAATTGTTATCCCCTAATTAGCATATAAGCGTAATTAGCAGGCCTTTGTTATCAGGCAGTGGGGATTAACGCCCCTCGTTAGCACATAACGCTAATTTAAATCACCTAATTAGCATACAGTGCTAATCATCGCTCCCTCGTTAGCGTACAAGGGTAGGAGGAACCCCTAATTAGCACGCGAGGCTAATTAACAGCTCGACGGCGGTAATTAACGCTGATTACTCTCCCTGCGCCAGCAGGCGAAGGCGATCGTCGCCCCCTCATTAGCATAGGGGGGCCCCCCTCGTTAGCGCGCGGGCCTGATGAGCCGCCTAACGAGCCTGATGAGCCGCCTAACGAGCCTAATTAGCCGCCTAACGAGCCTAATTAGCCTAACGAGCTCTCCCCCCCCCGCAGTGAAAGGCGACGACCTGCAGGCCATCAAGAAGGAGCTGAGCCAGATCAAGCAGAAGGTGGACGCGCTGCTCGAGAGCCTCGAGAAGATCGAGAAGGAGCAGAGTAAGGCCCCAAAACGCCCCTTTTCGCCCCAAAATCCCCCCCGGGGGGGCCCCGGCCCCGCTTCCCCTTAAAAATCCCATTATTTTGGTCATTCCTGCCTAATTTCCCCCAAAATTCCCATTATTTTGGTCATTTCTGCTTAATCCCCCCCAAATTCCCATTATTTTATCATCTCTCTCATTTATTCCTTAATTTCCCCAAAAATCCCCCATTATTTGCTTTAAATTCTTCGTTTCCCATTTATTTCCCCCAAAATCCCATTATTTGGGTCACTCCTGCTTATTTTTTCCCCAAAATCCCGTTATTTTGGTCATTCCCGCTTATTTTCCCCAAAAATCCCCTTATTTTGGTTATTCCCGCTTATTTTTCCCCCAAACCCCATTATTTTGGTCGTTCCTGCCAAAATTTTCCCCAAAAATCCCATTATTTTGGTCATTCCCGCTTATTTTTCCCCCCAAATCCCATTATTTTGGTCGTTCCTGCCAAATTTTTCCCCAAAATCCCATCATTTTGGTCATCCCCGCTTATTTTTCCCCCAAAATTCCATTATTTTGGTCATTCCTGCTTAATTCCCCCCATAATCCCATTACTTTGGTCATCCCCAATTAATTTTTCCCCAAAAATCCCATTATTTTCATCATTCCCACTTAATTTTCCCCAAAAAAATCCCATTATTTGGCCGTTCCCGCTTATTTTTTCCCCCAAAATCCCATTATTTTTGGTCATCCCTGCCAAATTTTTCCACAAAAACCCCGTTATTTTGGTCGCTCCCCTCATTTATTGCCCAATTTCCCCCCAAAATCCCATTATTTTGGTCATCCCCACTTAATTTCCCCCAAAATCTCATTATTTTTGGTTATCCCCACTTCATTTTTCCCCCAAAATCCCATTATTTTGGTCATTCCTGCTTAATTTTTCCCCCCAAAATCCCATTATTTTGGTCATTCCTGCTTATTTTTCCCCCCAAAATCCCATTATTTTGGTCATTCCTGCCAAATTTTTCCCCAAAAATCCCATTATTTTGTTCATCCCCACTTAATTTTCCCCTCAAAAATCCCATTATTTTGGTCATTCCTGCCTAATTTCCCCCAAAATTCCCATTATTTTGGTCATTCCTGCTTATTTTTTCCCCAAAATCTCATTATTTTGGTTACTCCCCTCATTTATTGCTGGATTTCCCCAAAATCCCATTATTTTGGTCATCCCCACTTAATTTTTCCCCAAAAATCCCGTTATTTTCGTCATTCCCACTTAATTTTCCCCAAAAAAATCCCATTATTTTGCTCATTCCTGCTTATTTTTCCCCCAAAATCCCATTATTTTGGTCATTCCCACTTAATTTTCCCCAAAAATCCCATTATTTTGGTTATCCCCACTTCATTTTTCCCCCAAAATCCCATTATTTTGGTCATCCCAATTAATTTTTTCCCCCCAAACCCCATTATTTTGGTCATTCCTGCTTCATTTTTCCCCAAAATCCCCTTATTTTGGTCATTCCCCCTTATTTTTCCCCAAACCCCCATTATTTCGGCCGCCCCGTCCTTCCCCCCCCCCCCCCCCCCCGTTACTCCTCCCATTTTCCCCCTTATCCCCCCAAAACCTCCCCCTCCCCCCCCAACCTCTCCCTCCCCCCTCCCCTCCCCTCGCCCCCCGCCCCCGATTCCGCCGGGACCCGCCCCCGAAACGCCCCCCCCCCCCCCCCCCCCCCCCCCCGCAGAGCAGAAGGGCGACAAGGCGGAGGAGGAGCAGGGCGGGGGCTCGGCCAAGAAGGAGGAGGCCGGCGCCAAGCCCGAGGCCGGGGCCGACGACTCGGCGGAGGAGGGCGACCTCCTGGATGACGACGACGCCGAGGAGCGGGGCGACGACCAGGTGCGAAGCCCCGAATCCGCCCGTTTTCACCCAAATCCCCCTTTTTTCTACCCAAAATCCCGCTCCAAATCCCGTCCTCCCCCTCAAAATTTGGGCCTCTTCCCCCGCCCCCCGCAGCTGGAATCCATCAAAGGCGACGAGAAGGAGGCCGAGGAGGGCGAGGACGACCGGGACAGCGCCAACGGCGAGGACGACTCCTAAAAACGCCGCTTTTCGCCCCAAAAATAAACCTTAACACGGGAACGGTGAAGGCTGGGAGCCCCCCTCCCCTCCCCCTCCCCCCTCCCCCTCCCCCCGTGTTCGTGGTGTTGTGACCCCGCCCCTCCCCCCCCTAGTTCCGGCTCGGCCCCGCCCCCTGTAATTGGCCCCGCCCCCCCCCCCGCCCCCTCCCCCTCCTGTTAATTTTGATACCTCGTTAACGACTTAACGATTAAAGGACGGATGGTTTTTAGAGAGGCTGCCTCCGCCAAGATGGCCGCCCCCGGGGGAGGGCGGGGGGGGGGATGGGACGGGCCACGCCCAACATGGCCGACTTCGTGTGACTGTGCCACACCCAAGATGGCCGCTTCCATTGGGGACACGCCCATCCAAGATGGCTGCCCCCGTGGGGTTTGCCACACCCAACATGGCCGACTTCGTGTGACTGTGCCACACCCAAGATGGCGGCCGCCATTGGCACACATCCCACAAGATGGCCGCTTCCATGGGGGACACGCCCATCCAAGATGGCCACCCCCAGGGGGACATGCCTACCCAAGATGGCGGCATCCACGGGGCTTGCCACGCCCAACATGGCCGCCTTCGTGTGGGTTGGCCGCACCCAAGATGGCGGTCTCTGTGGTGAATGCCACGCCCAACATGGCTGCCTTCATGTGACTGTGCCACGCCCAAGATGGCGGCCTCCATGGGGACACGCCCACACAAGATGGCGGCCTCCACGGGGTTTGCCCCACCCAACATGGCTGCCTTAATAGGGTGGGGTTACTGCCACACCCACCATGGCTGCCTTCGTGCGAGGTGGCCACACCCAAGATGGCGGTCTCCGTGGTGATTGCCACGCCCAACATGGCTGCCTTCATGTGACTGTGCCACACCCAACATGGCTGCCTCCATGGGAGGGGATACACGCACTCAAGATGGCTGCCCTCGGGGGGGGGTTGCCACACCCAACATGGCGGCCTCCATAGGACGTGCCCCACCCAAAATGGCCACGCCCATGATGGCTAGCCCCACCCACCCCAACATGGCTGCCTTGATGGGGGGGTGGAGGTACCGCCACACCCAACATGGCCGTCCTCATGTGAAATTGCCACACCCAAGATGGCGCCCCTCACCTGACTGAGCCCCACCCAACGTGGCTACTTCGATGGGGGTGGGGTCACCGCCACACCCAACATGGCCGCCTCCATGGGGAGGGGAGGGTGAAGCTCTTGCCACACCCAACATGGCCGCCCTCATCCCATGTGCCCCGCCCAACATGGCCGTCTTCACGCGAGCCGGCCCCACCCAAGATGGCTGCCTCCCATAGGGGGGCTCTAAACCCACCCAAGATGGCCGCCCCCAGGACACCGCCACACCCAACATGGCCGCCCCCACGGCCCCCCTCTCCGTACAAGATGGCGGCGCCCAGTCCCCCTCCCCCCCCCCATGAAGGAGACGTCCGAGGCCGGGCCGCAATTAGCAGGGGCCGTTAATTGGCGGGGGAGGGGCGGGGCTCGGGGGGAGGAGCACTGCAGGCGGGGGGGGCCGCGGCCGAGGGGGGGGGCGGCGCCCGTTCACCACCAGCGCCAGCGGCGTCGCCACGCGGATGCCCAGGAAGGAGAAGGTCTGCGCCAGTATAAACCAGTATAAACCAGTATAGACCAGTATACACCAGTATAAACCAGTATAGACCAGTATAAACCAGTATACACCGGTATGCACCAGTATACACCAGTACGGACTGGTAGACACTGGTACGGACCGGTATAAACCAGTATAGACTGGTAGAAACCAGTATAGACCAGGAGGGGCCCACCCAGGAGGTGGGTCTCGCCCTCCCAGTATATCCCAGTGTCCGCCCAGTACAGCCCAGTCCCGCCCCCAAACCCCCTCCCAGTCCCTCCCAGTGTCCCTTAACCCCCCTCCCAGTCCGTCCCAGTTCTTCCCAGTCCATCCCAGTTCCCTCCCAGTCCGTCCCAGTGCCTCCCAGTCCCCTCCCAGTCCATCCCAGTTCCCTCCCAGTACGTCCCAGTGCCTCCCAGTCCCCTCCCAGTCCATCCCAGTTCCCTCCCAGTACATCCCAGTGCCTCCCCAGTCCCCTCCCAGTACATCCCAGTGCCTCCCAGTTCCCTCCCAGTACATCCCAGTGCCCCCAAACCCCCTCCCAGTCCCCTCCCCAGCCCCCCCAGTGCCCCACAACCCCTTCCCACTGCCTTCCCAGTCCCTCCCAGTGCTCCCAGTTCCCCCTCCCAGTCCTTCCCAGTACATCCCAGTCCCCTCCCAGTGCCCTAGAACCCCCCTCCCAATCCCTCCCAGTACCCTCCCAGTATAGCCCAGTGTCCCCCCAGTGACCCCAACCCCCCTCCCAGTCCCTTCTCACCCCCCTCCAGCCCACTACCCCCTCCCAGTCCCTCCCAGTGCCTCCCAGTCCTCTCCCAGTATATCCCAGTATACCCCAGTCTCCTCCCAGTAGACCCCCAGTACCCCCCCAGTCCCTCCCAGTATCTCCCAGTACCCCACCAGTGCCCCCAAACCCTTTCCCCAGACCCTCCCAGTCCCTCCCAGTATATCCCAGTGTCCTCCCAGTATATCCCAGTATCCCCCAGTCCCCTCCCAGTGCCCCGAAACCCCCCAACCCCCCCCCGTAAAGCCCCCCAAACCCCCCCATAACCCCCTCCCAGTCCCTCCCAGTTCCCTCCCAGTACATCCCAGTCTCCTCCCAGTATATCCCAGTCCCTCCCAGTCCCCTCCCAGTATATCCCAGTGCCTCCCAGTCTCCTTGCAGTATACCCCAGTCCCCTCCCAGTCCCTCCCAGTCCCTCCCAGTCCCCTCCCAGTACCCCAAACCCCCCAAATCCCCCTATAACCCCCTCCCAGCCCCTCCCAGTCCCCCCCAATCCCCTCCCAGTCCCTCCCAGTCCCTCCCAGTCCCCTCCCAGTATATCCCAGTCTCCTCCCAGTCCCTCCCAGTATCTCCCAGTCCCCTCCCAGTACCCCAAACCCCCCCAAATCCCCCCCCAACCCCCTCCCAGCCCCCTCCCAGCCCCCCCAGCCCCCCCCAGTCCCTCCCAGTGCCCCCCAGTGCCCCCAGTACCTTGCCCTGGTGCTGCACCAGGTGCTGGCGCAGGCGGGGCTCGGGCAGCCCCAGGGCGTCCCCCACCAGCACCCCCAGCTCGGCGCCGCGTTGAACACGCTCACGGCCGCCACCGCCCCCGCCCCGTCCGCCACCCCCAGCGTGCTGCGCCAGTACAAACCAGTACAAACCAGTAAGGGCCAGTACGGACCACTAGGGACCAGTACAGACCACTAGGGACCAGTAGAAACCAGTAAGGGGCAGTACAAACCACTAGGGGCCAGTACGAACCAGTAGGGGCCAGTATGGACCAGTAAGGGGCAGGACGGACCACTAAGGGGCTGCACCAGTAAGGACCAGTACTAACCAGTAAGGACCAGTACAAACCAGTAAGGGCCAGTACAGACCACTAGGGACCAGTACAGACCACTAAGGGCCAGAACGAACCAGTAGGGGCCAGTATGAACCAGTAGGGGCCAGTATGGACCAGTAGGAGCCAGTACGGACCAGGAAGGGGCTGTGCCAGTAAGGACCAGTACTAACCAGTAAGGACCAGTACAAACCAGTAAGGGCCGGGACGGACCACTAGGGACCAGTACAAACCACTAGGGACCAGTATGAACCAGTAGGGGCCAGTACGGACCAGTAGGGGCCAGTATGAACCAGTAGGGGCCAGTACGGACCAGTAGGGGCCAGTACAGACCAGGAAGGGGCTGTGCCAGTAAGGACCAGTACTAACCAGTAAGGACTAGTACAAACCAGTAACGGCCGGGACAGACCACTAGGGACCAGTACATATCACTAGGGACCAGTATGGACCACTAAGGGGCAGTACGAACCAGTAGGGGCCAGTATGAACCAGTAGGGGCCAGTATGGACCAGTAAGGGCCAGTACGGACCAGTAAGGGCCAGTACAGACCAGTATGGGCTAGTACGGACCAGGAAGGACCAGTACAAACCAGTAAGGGCCAGTACGGACCACTAAGGACCAGTACAAACCAGTAAGGGCCAGTACAAACCAGTAAGGGCCAGTACAAACCAGTAAGGGCCAGTACGGACCAGTAAAGGCCAGTACGGACCAGTAAGGGCCAGTACGGACCAGTAGGGGCCAGTACGGACCAGTAAGGACCAGTACAGGCCCCTACGGAGCTGTAGGGCCCAGTATGGGGGGGGGGGAAGGGGATGGGGCGCTTATAGGGGCAGGAGGGCGCTTATGGGGTTGTTTATGGGGAGATTTGGGGACAGTTATGGGGTCGTGGGGACACTTATGGGGGCACTTATGGGGACATTTGGGCACTTATAGGGTCGTGGGGGCACTTATGGGGTCATTTATGGGGACATTTGGGCACTTATAGGGTCGTGGGGGCACTTATGGGGTCATTTTGGGGGACATTCGGGCATTATAGGGTCACGGGGACACTTATGGGGTCATTTATGGGGATATGAGGGCAGTTATAGGGTCGTGGGGACAGTTATAGGGTCACTGATGGGGACTTTCAGACACTTATAGGGTCATGGGGGCACTTATGGGGTCATTTATGGGGACATTTGGGGCCTTATGGGGTCATGGGGAGCCTTATGGGGTCATTTATGGGGTCGTGGGGACAGTTATAGGGTCGTGGGGCCACTTATAGGGTCACTTATGGGGACACTGGGGTACTTATGGGGTCGTTTATGGGGTCTTCCAGGCACTTATAGGGTCGTGGGGCCGCTTATAGGGACATTTTGGGGGACATTCGGGCATTATAGGGCCGTGGGGGCACTTATGGGGTCGTTTATGGGGACATTTGGGCACTTATAGGGTCGTGGGGGCACTTACGGGGTCCTGGGGCCGCTTATAGGGCCATAGGGACCGCTTATAGGGCCACAGGGACGCTTATAGGGCCATAGGGATGCTTATAGGATCACCCACGCGAAGCCCCCCAAATCCCCCAAACCCCCCCCAAACCCCCAACCCCCGACCCCCCCAAACCCCATAACCCCCCCCCCCCGACCCCCCCGAAACCCCAAAAACCCCACAAACGGCCCCAAAAACTCACAAGGGGACGCGCTCCTCGGGGGTGAGGCTGAAGAGGACGCGGCCCAGCAGCGCCCGCCCCGGGTTGGCCCCGAGCCGCAGCGACCCCAAAAGGGCCGGGGACCCCCCCAGCGGCCCCAAAAGGGACGGGGGCAGCGACCCCAAAAGGCCCCGCAGCCGCTTGCCCCGCACCTTGCCCTAAAAAGGGGGAAACGGCCCCAAAACGGGCTCAGGCGGCCCCAAAAGGCCCCTCCGGGGCCCTAAAAGGCGGCGAACGGCCCCAAATCCACCCTGAATGGCCCCAAAACCACCCCAAATTGCCCTAAATCCACCCAAAATAACCCCAAATGGCCTCAAATCCACCCCAAACAACCCCAAAACTGCCCCAAAACCACCCTAAATGGCCCCAAATCCACCCAAAACCGCCCCAAAACCACCCAAATCCGCCCCAATGGCCCCAAATCCGCCCCGAATGACCCCAAAATAACCCCAAATTGCCCTAAATCCACCCAAAATAACCCCAAATGGCCCCAAATCCACCCCCGAACGGCCCCAAATCCACCCCGAATGGCCCCAAAAAGGCCCCAAAAGCACCCTAAATCCACCCAAAAAGGCCCCAAAACCACGCCAAATGGTCCCAAAAGGCCCCAAATCCACCCTAAATGGCCCCAAATCCACCCCAAATGGCCCCAAAACCACCCCGAATGGCCCCAAATCCGCCCCGAACGGCCCCAAATCCGCCCCGAACGGCCCCAAAATAACCCCAAATTGCCCTAAATCCACCCAAAATAACCCCAAATGGCCCCAAATCCACCCCAAACAACCCCAAAACTGCCCCAAAACCACCCTAAATGGCCCCAAATCCACCCAAAACCGCCCCAAAACCACCCAAATCCGCCCCAATGGCCCCAAATCCGCCCCGAATGGCCCCAAAATAACCCCAAATTGCCCTAAATCCACCCAAAATAACCCCAAATGGCCCCAAATCCGCCCCGAACGGCCCCAAATCCACCCAAAATGGCCCCAAAAGGCCCCAAAAGTGCCCCAAAAGGCCCCAAAAGTACCCCAAAAGACCCCAAATTGCCCTAAATCCACCGAAAAAGGCCCCAAAACCACCCCAAATGGTCCCAAAAGGCCCCAAATCCACCCTAAATGGCCCCAAATCCACCCCAAAGTGCCCCAAAATAACCCCAAATGGCCCCGAAACCACCCCAAATCCACCCCAAAATGGCCCCAAATCCACCCCAAATTGTGTTAAATGGCCCCAAAATAACCCCAAATGGCCCCAAATCTGCCCCAAATAGCCCCAAAACCACCCGAAATGGCCCCAAAACCGCCCAAAACGGCCCCAAAACCGCCCAAAATCCGCCAAATAGTCTTAGTCTTAAATGGCCCCAAATCCACCCAAAATAGCCCCAAATCCACCCCAAATGACCCCAAGTCCCCCCAAAAGATACTTAAAACCCCCAAAAGACCCCAAATCCCCTCCCAAAAAAGCTCCAAAATCCCCCAAAATGCCCCAAATCCCCCAAAATTCCCCAAAATTATCCCAAAAATCCCCGAAGTCCCCCCAAAATCCCCAAAATCCCCCAAAATCCCCCAAATCCCCCCAAAATGCCCCAAATCCCCCAAAATGCCCCAAATCCCCCAAAATGCCCCAAATCCCCCCAAATGCCCCAAATCCCCCAAAATCCCCCAAATCCCCCCAAAATGCCCCAAATCCCCCAATTTTCCCCCCAAATCCCCCAAAATGCCCCAAAATCCCCCAAAATGCCCCAAATCCCTCCAAAATCCCCCAAATCCCCCAAAATGCCCCAAAATCCCCCAAAATGCCCCAAATCCCCCAAAATGCCCCAAATCCCCCCAAAACGCCCCCAAAATCCCCCAAATCCCCCCAAAATCCCCCAAATCCCCCAAAATGCCCCAAATCCCCCCAAAATGCCCCAAATGCCCCCAAAATGCCCCAAATCCCCCCAAAATGCCCCAAATGCCCCCAAAATGCCCCAAATCCCCCAAAATGCCCCAAATCCCCCCAAAATGCCCCAAATCCCCCCAAAATGCCCCAAATCCCCCCGTTTTCCCCCCAAATCCCCCCCCACAAAATGGCCGCCGCCCTCCCCTCACGCCAAGCCCCGCCCCTTCCCCCGTAAGCCCCGCCCCCTCCCCCAAGCCCCGCCCCCCGGCTGTCACTCACGCGGTTGCTCAGCAACGTGCAGAGCCGCCCCAGGTAGTCCAGCAGCCGCGCGTGGCGCATGCGCGGCTCCGCCCAGTCCGGCGCCAGCGCCGCCGCCCGCGCCAGCCCCTCCAGCGCCGCCCCGTAGCGCTCCTGGTACTGCAGCAGCTGCGCGCCCATTGGCTGAGCCGCGCGGCCCGCGCGCGCCCATTGGCTGAGCCGCGCCGCGCCGCGCGCCCGTTGGCCGCCGCCTCGGCGCTCGTCCCGCCCCCTCCCCCGGTTCCGCCCGCCCCCTCCTGGCCCCGCCCACCTCGCTCCCCATTGGCTGCCGTACCGTGGCGCGGTTGGGGTGGAGGTCGGGATTGGCTGCGGCGGCCGGGTCGATTTTCTCCTGGGGGGCGGGGCCGCGTCACCATGGCGACGGGACCCCGCCCCCTAGCAACGGGGCCTGCCCCTAGCGACGGGGCCTGCCCCTAGCAACGGGGCCTGCCCCTAGCAACGGGGGCCTGCCCCATAGGTTCCACCAGGCCCTATAGGGACCCCATAGCAACCGTAGGGCCCTAAGGGGACTATAGGGCCCCACAGCGACCCTATAGCGACCATAGGGCCCCACGGAGACCCCATAGCGACCCCAGGCCCTATAGTGGCCATAGGGCCCCACAGTGACCCCACAGACACCCCCGGCCCTATAGGGACCCCATAGCAAACCCCCGACCCTATAACAACTATAGGGCCCCACGACAACCCTATGGCGACTATAGGGCCCCATAGCGACCCCACAAACACCCCTGGCCCTATAGGGACCCCATAGCAACTATAGGGCCCCACCGTGACCCTATAGCGCCTATAGGGCCCCATAGCGACCCCATAGACATCCCTGGCCCCATAGGGACCCCATAGCAAACCCCGACCCTATAACAACTATAGGGCCCCATAGGGACCCCATAGAGCCCCATAGTGACCCCATAGCGACCCCAGGCCCTACAGTGGTCATAGGGCCCCATAGCGACCCCATAGACACCCCCGGCCCTATAGGGACCCCATAGCAAACCCCCGACCCTATAGCGACCATAGGGCCCCATAGTGACCCCATAGCGACCCCAGGCCCTATAGTGACCATAGGGCCCCATAGCGACCCCATAGACACCCCCGGCCCTAGGGACCCCCAGGCCCTACAGGGACCCCCCAGGCCCTATAGGGACCCCCGGGCCCTATAGGGACCCCCCGAGCCCTATAGGGCCGCGTACCGCCTGTGCGTAGGCACCCAGCGCGCGGCGCGCGGCCTCGGGGGCTCTGCCCCCCGGCGAAGAAGAGCGAGACGTAGGCGTTGCCCAGCACGTCTGGGGGGGGGCGTTATTAGGGACCCCCGTCCCCGTCCCCCTCACCCCACAGGGACCCCCCAAAACCCCCCCGACCCTATAAGACCCCCCCGACCCCATAAAAACCCCGTAACGACCCTATAAGACCCCATAACCCCCCCTTTACCCCAAACACCCCCCCCCCCCGACCCCAATAACCCCCCACCACCCCCCCACCAACCCCCCAAACCCCCCTCCCCCTCACCCCAGCGGGACCCCCAAAACCCCCCCGACCCTATAAAACCCTATAACGACCCCATAAGACCCCATAACCCCCCCAGGCCCCCATAACCCCCCCCAACCCCCACCGACCCCCCCCGACCCCAATAACCCCCCACCCCCCCCCACCAACCCCCAAACCCCCTCCCCCTCACCCCACAGGGACCCCCCAAACCCCCCCGACCCTATAAAACCCTATAACGACCCCATAAGACCCCATAACCCCCCAGGCCCCCATAACCCCCCCTTAACCCCCAACGACCCCCCCGACCCCAATAACCCCCCACCACCCCCCCCACCAACCCCCAAACCCCCCGTCCCCCTCACCACAGGGACCCCCAAAACCCCCCGACCCTATAAGACCCTATAACGACCCCGTAAGGCCCCTATAGGGCCCTATAAGGCCCCCCGACTCACACCAGGACCGCCCGTCGGTGGGGGCGCAGCGCACGGCGGCCTCGGCCTGGGCCAGGCTCTCCCCCAGGGCCCCCCCCGGCGCAGGGCCATGGAGAGCAGGCGGCGCGCCTCCGCGTCCTCGCCCTATAGGGTTTTGGGGGAGAAAAACCCCAAAAAGGGACCCCAAAAAAGGTCGAAATCCTATAAAAAAGCCCCCGATCCTATAGGGGGACCCTAAAGGTATAGGGGGCGGTTAGGCATAGGGGGCGCTCGGGGGGCGGCAATACCGAAATCCTATAAAATAAGGGCGCGACCCTATAAGCGACCCTAAAAGGTCAGCGGGGCCCCAAATCCCCCGTAACCCCCCGAACCCGCCCCAAATCCCCCCGAATCCGCCCCAAATCCCCCCCCATAGCCCCCCCCCGACCCCATAAATCCCCTATAACCACCCCAACCCCCCCAGCCCTCGAATCGGCCCTATAAGGCTCCGCACCGACCCCATAACCCCGGTACGGACCCTATAGCCCCCGTACTGACCCTATAACCCCCCAAACCTCCCCCAAATCCCCCCATACCGACCCTATAACCCCAATAATCGACCCTATAACCCCCATACCGACCCTATAACCCCCATACTGACCCTATAACCCCTCATGCTGACCCTATAACCCCCCAAATCGACCCTATAACCTCAAAATCGACCCTATAACCCTAATAATTGACCCTATAACCCCTTACATCGACCCTATAACCCCTTACATCGACCCTATAACCCCTTATGTTGACCCTATAACCCCCGACATTGACCCTATAACCCCCCATATTGACCCTATAACCCCCCAAATTGACCCTATAACTCCTGAGATTGACCCTATAACCCCCATATTGACCCTATAAGCCCTGAGATTGACCCTATAACCCCCCATATTGACCCTATAACCCCCCATACTGACCCTATAACCCCTGACATTGACCCTATAACCCCTTACATCGACCCTATAACCTCTATATTGACCCTATAACCCCTGATATTGACCCCATAAGCTCCCATACTGACCCTATAACCCCTCATATTGACCCTATAACCCCCAAATCGACCCTATAACCCCCAAATTAACCCTATAACCGCCCATATTGACCCTATAACCCCTCATACTGACCCTATAACCCCCATATTGACCCCATAACCCCTCATATTGACCCTATAACCCCCAAATTAACCCTATAACCCCCAAATTAACCCTATAACCGCCCATATTGACCCTATAACCCCTCATACTGACCCTATAACCCTTCATATTGACCATATAACCCCTTTCATTGACCCTATAACCTCAAAATCAACCCTATAACCCCTCATACTGACCCTATAACCCCTGACATTGACCCTATAACCCCTTACATCGACCCTATAACCTCTATATTGACCCTATAACCTCTAAATTGACCCTATAACCCCTGATATTGACCCTATAACCCTGAAATCGACCCTATAACCTCTGATATTGACCCTATAACCTCTAAATTGACCCTATAACCCCTCATATTGATCCTATAACCCTGAAATCGACCATATAACCCCTGATATTGACCCTATAACCCCTTACATCGACCCTATAACCCCTCATACTGACCCTATAACCCCCATATTGACCCTATAACCTCAAAATCGACCCTATAACCCTTCATACTGACCCTATAACCCCCCATATTGACCCTATAACCTCAAAATTGACCCTATAACCCCTCATACTGACCCTATAACCCCCGATATTGACCCTATAACCCCCGATATTGACCCTATAACCCCTTACATCGACCCTATAACCCCTGATATTGACCCTATAACCCCCGATATTGACCCTATAACCCCTTACATCGACCCTATAACCCCTGATATTGACCCTATAACCCCTGACATTGACCCTATAACCCTGAAATCGACCATATAACCCCTGATATTGACCCTATAACCCCTTACATCGACCCTATAACCCCTCATACTGACCCTATAACCCCCCATATTGACCCTATAACCTCAAAATCGACCCTATAACCCTTCATACTGACCCTATAACCCCCCATATTGACCCTATAACCTCAAAATTGACCCTATAACCCCTCATACTGACCCTGTAACCCCCGATATTGACCCTATAACCCCTGATATTGACCCTATAACCCTGAAATCGACCCTATAACCCCCATATTGACCCTATAACCCCTCATACTGACCCTATAACCCCCGATATTGACCCTATAACCCCTGATATTGACCCTATAACCCTGAAATCGACCCTATAACCCCTGATATTGACCCTATAACCCCCATATTGACCCTATAACTCCTGATATTGACCCTATAACCCCCGATATTGACCCTATAACCCCTGACATTGACCCTATAACCCTGAAATCGACCCTATAACCCCTGATATTGACCCTATAACCCCTTACATCGCCCCTATAACCCCTTATATTGACCCCATAACCCCCCATATTGACCCCATAACCCCCATACTGACCCCATAACCCCCATACTGACCCCATAACCCCCCATACTGACCCCATAACCCCCCATACTGACCCCATAAGCCCCCATACTGACCCCATAACCCCCCATACTGACCCCATAACCCCCCATACTGACCCCATAACCCCCATACTGACCCCATAACCCCCGCTATCGCCCCCATAACCCCCCATACTGACCCCATAACCCCCCATACTGACCCCATAACCCCCGCTATCGCCCCTATAACCCCTTACACCGACCCCATAACCCCTTACACCGACCCTATAACCCCTTACACCGACCCTATAACCCCTGACACCGCCCCCGTAACCCCCCACCCCCCCCCCGAGCCCCGCTCACGTGCGCCAGGGCCCCTCGGAAGCAGCCGCGGGGCGCCGTCCAGGTCCCCGCGGCGCCAGCGGGCCTCCCCGAGGCGGGTCCAGGCGGGCGCCAGCCCCGGCTGCAGCTTCAGCGCCCGGCCCAGCGCCGCCTCCGCCCGGCCCCGGCCCCCGGCGCGCCTCCGCGCCCGCGCCCGCAGCAGCAGCGCCCGCGCCCGGCCCTGCGGGGAGACTGGGGGGGGCGGGGCAGGCGGGGGCGGGGCTTAACGGAGGGGGCGGGGCTTAATGGAGGGGCGGGGCTTAACGGAGGGGTGGGGCTTAGACGGGGGGCGGGGCTTAATGGAGGGGGCGGGGCTTAGAAAGGGGGCGTGGCTTAGAAAGGGCGGGGCTTAATGGAGGGGGCGTGGCTTAAAGTGAGGGGCGGGGCTTAGAAAGGGGGCGGGGCTTAACGGAGGGGGCGGGGCTTAATGGATGGGGCGGGCTTAGAAAGGGGGCGGGGCTTAATGGAGGGGCGGGGCTTAATGGAGGGTGCGGGGCTTAATGGAGGGGAGGGGATTATGGGAGGGGGCGGGGCTTAATGGAGGGGGCGTGGCTTAGAAGGGGGCGGGGCTTAATGGAGGGGGCGGGGCTTAGACAGGGGCGGGGCTTAGAGAGGGGGCGGGGCTTAGACGGGGGCGGGGCTTAGACAGGGGGCGGGGCTTGGACGGGGGCGGGGCTTAATGGAGGGGGCGGGGCTTGGACAGGGGGCGGGGCTAGGACAGGGGCGGGGCTTAATGGAGGGGGCGGGGCTTAATGGAGGGGCGGGGCTTAATGGAAGGGTGGGGCTTAGGGAGGGGCAGGGCTTAAAGTGATGGGCGGGGCTTAAAGTGAGGGGCGGGGCTTAAAGTGGGGGCGGGGCTTAATGGAGGAGGCGGGGCTTAGAAAGGGGTGGGGCTTAATGGAGGGGGCTTAATGGGGGCGGGGCTTAAAGTGATGGGCGGGGCTTAATGGAGGGGGCAGGGCTTAGAAAGGGGTGGGGCTTAATGGAGGAGGCGGGGCTTAGGGGAGGGGCGGGGCTTAATGGGGGCGGGGCTTAAAGCGAGGGGGCGGTGCTTAAAGTGAGGGGCGGGGCTTAAAGAGAGGGGCGGGGCTTAAAGCGAAGGGGCGGGGCTTAAAGTGAGGGGGCGGGGCTTGAAGTGAAGGGGTGGGGCTTAAAGTGAAGGGGCGGGGCTTAAGGTGAGGGGCGGGGCTTAATGGAGGGGGCGGGGCTTAAAGGGAGGAGGCGGGGCCTATTGGTGGGGCGGGGCCGGGGGGGCGTGGCCTGTGGAGTGGGGGGCGTGGTCTGGCAGGGGCGGGGTCTGGTAAGGGGGCGGAGCCAGGGGGGCCCAGGGGGCGGGGCTACGCGAAGGGGGGCGGGGCCAGAGGGGGCGGGGCTTAGGGAGGGGGCGGGGCTTAGGGAGGGGGCGGGGCTTGGGGAGGTGGGCGTGGCTTGGGGAGGTGGGCGGGGCTTGGCTCACCCTGGACGGCCTCCATGCGCTGCACCGTGCGCTCCATCGCCTCCTCCAGCGCCGCCAGCGCCTCGCTGCGGGGGGCGCCGCCGGCACCGGGGGGGGCGCCGCCGTCGCCGGCGGGGGAGCCGGGGGGGGGGGTCGGGGCCGTCGGCGTCGCCGGGGGGTCGCCGAGGCCCGGGGGGTCGCCGTCGGGCAGCCGCAGGGTGTCCTTGAAGCGGTACAGCTCGGCCACCATCTCCTGGGGGGGGCAAAAAAGAAAAGGGGGGGTGTTTGGGGGGGTTGGGGGGGGGTTGGGGGGGTATTGGGGGGGGTTGGGGGGTATTGGGGGGGATTTGGGGGGGATTTGGGGGGGGATTTGGGGGGATTTGGGGGGGTTTGGGGGGGTTGGGGGGGGGTTGGGGGGGTATTGGGGGGGATTTGGGGGGGGGGGTTGGGGGGATTTGGGGGGGATTTGGGGGGTTTTGGGGGGGGTTTTGGGGGTTGTCAGGCGGCTGTTGTCATGGTGACAGGGTGTTGTCACCCCCCTCCCCCCCCGGGGGGGGTGATGTGGGGGTGACGGGGCACAGGCAGCCAAAGTCGCCCCGGCAACCGGGCCCTGTCACCCCCCGTTTCCATAGCAACCAGGCCCTGTCACCCCAAATCGCCCTGGCAACCAGGCCTTGTCACCCCTAGGCCTCGTCCCCATGGCAACCGGGCCTTGTCACCCCTTGTCACCCCGTTTCCATAGCAACCAGGCCCTGTCACCCCAAATCTCCATAGCAACCAGGCCCTGTCACCCTAAATCGCCATGGAAACCGGGCCCTGTCACCCCTTGTCACCCTGTTCCCATAGCAACTAGGCCCTGTCACCCTAAATCGCCATGGAAACCGGGCCCTGTCACCCCTTGTCACCCCGTTCCCATAGCAACCAGGCCCTGTCACCCTAAATCGCCATGGAAACCGGGCCCTGTCACCCCTTGTCACCCTGTTCCCATAGCAACCAGGCCCTGTCACCCTAAATCGCCATGGAAACCGAGCCCTGTCACCCCTTGTCACCCCGTTCCCATAGCAACCAGGCCCTGTCACCCCAAATCACCACGGCAACCAGGCCTGGTCACCCCTAGGCCTTGTTCCCATGGCAACCAGGCCCTGTCACCCCGTTCCCCTAGCAACCAGGCCCCGTCACCCCCTAGCAACCGGCCCCCCGCCCCACCCCCACCCCAGCGCCGTCCCCATGGCAACCAGGCCCCGCCCCCGCGTCCCCATGGCAACCAGCGCCCTCCCCCCACCTCCAGGGCCTTCAGGGCCTCCTCGTCGCCCCCTTCCCCGTCCCCCTCGGCCGCCGCCGCCGCCTCCTCCGGGGCCTCCTCGGCCGCCGCCATTGCTGCCGTGGCCACGCCCCCTCCCGCTGGCCACGCCCCCTCCCTCTGGCCACGCCCCCTCCCGCTGGCCACGCCCCCAGCCCCCACAGCGCCCCTGGCCCCACGGAGGCCTACAGCGGCCGCGCGACCTCCCCAAGATGGCGGCGCCCCCCGCGCTGCCACACTCAAGATGGCGGCGCAAGCCCGCGAAAATTAGGCCAATAGGGAAGCAGGGCTCGGCGGGGCATCTCCATATATGGGCAAGGCCGCACCCAAAATGGCGCCTGCCTCATGGCTGTAGCCGAGCCCCACTCAAAATGGCGGCCAGCCCGCCAAAACCGGACCAATAGGAACGCGGGGCTCAGGCGCCCCGCTCCATATACGGGCAACGCCACACCCAACATGGCGTCGCCCTGCGGCCGTAGCGGGCGCCGCGCTCAAAATGGCGGCGCTGCGCATGCGCAGTCACCCGAGTGTCTCAGCCCTCTCCCCCTCCCCAGGGGCATCCCAAAATGAGGCAAAATCGGCGATTTTCACTATTTTATTTAAATTTTCACCACTTCTTCCCGTCCCTTTTCAATTCTTTTCCTCCCCGTTTCCTCCCCCTGGCTTTTAACGCCAGCCAGCGGCTCCAAGCCGCGCCGTAAAGCCGGGACCGGCCCCGAGCAGCCCAGCGCTGAGGTAAAAAAACCAAAATTCCCCCAAATTTTTGACCGTTTTTGACCGTTTTTACACATTTTCAGCTCCCAACGCCCTCGAAATCCCCCTCAGAAAGACGTCCGCGAAAAACCCCCGCTTCTAGACCCGATTTTAAGCCTGAGGCGCTAAGAGTGAGAGACACAGGACGCTTTTTTTTAAAAAATAAAATATTTTTATTAACATTTTTATTAATTTTTCTTATTTTTTAAATATTTCACCCCAAATTTCAACTCTTGCTGCTCCTCCGCGCGGCCACAGGGCGTTTATTGCGCTGAAAAGCTCCAAAAACGGTGATGTTTACCCAGATGCGGAGGTTGGTAGAGCCTCCTCTGGGTGCTCAGGGCTCGGAAAGGGGAATAAAATTACTCAAAAATTAATAAAATACAAAAAAAAAAAGGGAAAAAATGAGGAAAAAATGGGTTTAAAAGGGAAAAATTTGGGGTGAAAAGGGGGAAAAAGGGATAAAAATGGGGATAAAAGGGGGGGGTTGAAGGGGTGGGAGGCTTACCTGAGCGCTGTGGGCTTAAAAATATTAACTAATAAATTTAAAGAATTATAAAAAAATGAAGAAAAAAGGGAAAAAATGGTTTAAAAGGAAAAAAATGAGTTTAAAAGGGAAAAATTTGGGGTGAAAAGGGGGAAAAAGGGATAAAAATGGGGATAAGAGGGGGGGGTTGAAGGGGTGTGAGGCTTACCTGAGCGCTCCGGGATTAAAAATGGGGATTGAAATTTAAGGAAATAATTAAAAACGAAGGAAAAAAAAAAAAGAAATAAATTTAAAAGGGAAAAAAAAGGGGTTTTAAAAGGGAAAATTTAGGGGAAAAAAAGGGGAAAAAGGGTAAAAAGGGGAAGGAGGAAGGGAAGGGGGGGGTTGAAGGGGTGTGAGGCTTACCTGAGCGCTCCGGGCTCGGAAATAGTCATTAAAACACAGAAAATGATAAAAAATGGGAAAAAAAAAGGAAAAAAGGAGTTTAAAGTGAAAAAAAAAGGTAATTTGAAAGGGAAAAGTTAGGGGTTAAAAGGAGGAGGAGGAGGGTTCGAAGCTTAGGGGAGCGCTCCGGGCTCGGAAACAGCGATCAAAACACAGAAAGTGACGGGAAAATGAAGAAAAAAATGATAAAAAAGGGGAAAAAAGGGAAAATTGGGGGGTTAAAAGGGGAAAAAAAGGGAAAAAAGGGAAAATTGGGGGTTAAAAGGGGAAGGAGGAAGGGAAACGGGGAGGGGTTGAAGGGGGGTGCGGGGCTTACCTGGAGCGCTCCGGGCTCGGAAACAGCGATCGGAACACAGAAAGTGACGGAAAATGAAGAAAAAAATGATAAAAAAGGGGTAAATTAGGGAGTTAAAAGGGAAAAAAAAAGGGAAAAAAGGGAAAATTGGGGGGTTAAAAGGGGAGAAAAAGAGATGAAAAGGGGAAAAAGAGGAATAAAAAGGGGGGGGGGGGGGAAGTACCTCCACAAAATGGCCGCCGCCGCCATCTTGTGCCTCACGGAGCGGGACCTGCGGGAGAAGGCGGGAGCTCGGCACCGGCACCGGGACCGGGACCGGGGACCGAGGACCGGGACCGGGACCGGGGACCGGGGCCCCCCCGGAGGCCGCTGTGTACGAGCCCGTGAAATCCGCGCTGCCTCCCCGCTGCGGGCAGCGCGAGCGAAGCCACCGAGCCGCCGCTGTCCCCTTTTTTGCTCTGCGACGCCGCTGAAAGCCCGGCGCCCGCGGCTGGCGGCGGCGGGAGGAACGCGGGTCGCCCCCGGAGCCCTCCCCGCTTCCCGCCCCCCATCCGCACCCTTCGGCGTCCCGCCGCCGACTGAGCTCCGCCCGCCGCCCGCCGCCGCCAGCCACGCCCCCGCGGCGCGCTATTGGCTGAGGGGGGACGGGGGGCGGGGACGGCGAAGGGGATTGGCTGAGGGGCGGGAGGGGGCGTGGCTTGTAGGGGGTGCACGGAGGGAGGGGGAGGGGGGTGAGAAGGGGGCGGGGCTTGGAGGGGGCGGGGCTTGGAGGGGGCGTGGCCTCGTCCGGGGGCGTGGCTTTGCCGGAAGGGGGCGTGGCTCGTGCGCAAGGGGGCGGGGCTTCCGGGATCCCCTGCCCCATAGATCCTGCCCCATAGATCCTGCCCCATAGATCCCTGCCCCATAGATCCTGCCCCATAGATCCTGCCCCACAGATCCCTGCCCCATAGATCCCTGCCCCATAGATCCTGCCCCATAGATCCTGCCCCATAGATCCTACCCCATAGATCCTGCCCCATAGATCCTGCCCCATAGATCCTGCCCCATACATCTCTGCCCCATAGATCCTACCCCATAGATCCCCAGCCCCATAGATCCCCAGCCCCATAGATCCCCTGCCCCATAGATCCTGCCCCATTAAATCCCCTGCCCCATAGATCCCTGCCCCATAGATCCTGCCCCATAGATCCTGCCCCATGGATCCTGCCCCATAGATCCCGCCCCATAGATCCTGCCCCATAGATCCCTGCCCCATAGATCCCAGCCCCATAGATCCCCTGCCCCATAGATCCTGCCCCATAGATCCCAGCCCCATAGATCCCCTGCCCCATAGATCCTGCCCCATGGATCCTGCCCCATAGATCCCAGCCCCATAGATCCTGCCCCATAGATCCTGCCCCATGGATCCCAGCCCCAGAGATCCCTGCCCCATAGATCCCTGCCCCATAGATCCCCTGCCCCATAGATCCCAGCCCCATAGATCCTGCCCCATAGATCCCCAGCCCCATAGATCCTGCCCCATGGATCCTGCCCCATAGATCCTGCCCCATAGATCCCCAGCCCCATAGATCCTGCCCCATGGATCCTGCCCCATAGATCCTGCCCCATAGATCCCCAGCCCCATAGATCCTGCCCCATGGATCCTGCCCCATAGATCCCCAGCCCCATAGATCCTGCCCCATAGATCCTGCCCCATGGATCCTGCCCCATAGATCCCTGCCCCATAGATCCTGCCCCATGGATCCTGCCCCATAGATCCCAGCCCCATAGATCCTGCCCCATAGATCCCAGCCCATAGATCCCGCCCCATAGATCCTGCCCCATAGATCCCAGCCCCATAGATCCTGCCCCATAGATCCTGCCCCATAGATCCCAGCCCCATAGATCCTGCCCCATAGATCCCCTGCCCCATAGATCCCCTGCCCCATAGATCCCCCTGCCCCATAGATCCTGCCCCATGGATCCCCTGCCCCATAGATCCTGCCCCATAGATCCTGCCCCATAGATCCCCTGCCCCATAGATCCTGCCCCATAGATCCCTGCCCCATAGATCCCCCGCCCCATAGATCCCTGCCCCATAGATCCTGCCCCATAGATCCTGCCCCATAGATCCCGCCCCATAGATCCTGCCCCATAGATCCCCAGCCCCATAGATCCCTGCCCCATAGATCCTGCCCCATAGATCCTGCCCCATAGATCCCAGCCCCATAGATCCTGCCCCATAGATCCCAGCCCCATAGATCCTGCCCCATAGATCCTGCCCCATAGATCCCTGCCCCATAGATCCCCAGCCCCATAGATCGCTGCCCCATAGATCCCCTGCCCCATGGATCCTGCCCCATAGATCCCTGCCCCATAGATCCTGCCCCATAATCCCCAGCCCCATAGATCCCCTGCCCCATAGATCCTGCCCCATGGATCCTGCCCCATAGATCCCAGCCCCATAGATCCTGCCCCATGGATCCTGCCCCATAGATCCCAGCCCCATAGATCCTGCCCCATAGATCCCTGCCCCATAGATCCTGCCCCACAGATCCTGCCCCATAGATCCCAGCCCCATAGATCCCCTGCCCCATAGATCCCTGCCCCATAGATCCCCCTGCCCCATAGATCCCAGCCCCACAGATCCTGCCCCATAGATCCCAGCCCCATAGATCCCCCTGCCCCATAGATCCCTGCCCCATAGATCCCCTGCCCCATAGATCCCAGCCCCATAGATCCCTGCCCCATAGATCCCCTGCCCCATAGATCCCAGCCCCATAGATCCTGCCCCATGGATCCTGCCCCATAGATCCCAGCCCCATAGATCCTGCCCCATAGATCCTGCCCCATAGATCCTGCCCCATAGATCCCCTGCCCCATAGATCCCCAGCCCCATAGATCCCTGCCCCATAGATCCTGCCCCATAGATCCTGCCCCATAGATCCCCAGCCCCATAGATCCTGCCCCATAGATCCTGCCCCATAGATCCCCAGCCCCATAGATCCTGCCCCATAGATCCTGCCCCATAGATCCCCTGCCCCATAGATCCCTGCCCCATAGATCCTGCCCCATAGATCCCAGCCCCATAGATCCTGCCCCATAGATCCTGCCCCATAGATCCCAGCCCCCATAGATCCCCAGCCCCATAGATCCCTGCCCCATAGATCCCCTGCCCCATAGATCCCAGCCCCATAGATCCTGCCCCATGGATCCTGCCCCATAGATCCCCAGCCCCATAGATCCTGCCCCATAGATCCTGACCCATAGATCCCTGACCCATAGATCCTGCCCCATAGATCCTGCCCCATAGATCCCCTGCCCCATAGATCCTGCCCCATGGATCCTGCCCCATAGATCCCTGCCCCATAGATCCCGCCCCATAGATCCCAGCCCCATAGATCCCAGCCCCATAGATCCTGCCCCATAGATCCCCAGCCCCATAGATCCTGCCCCATAGATCCTGCCCCATAGATCCCCAGCCCCATAGATCCTGCCCCATAGATCCTGACCCATAGATCCCTGACCCATAGATCCTGCCCCATAGATCCTGCCCCATAGATCCCCTGCCCCATAGATCCTGCCCCATGGATCCTGCCCCATAGATCCCTGCCCCATAGATCCCGCCCCATAGATCCCAGCCCCATAGATCCCTGCCCCATAGATCCTGCCCCATAGATCCCCAGCCCCATAGATCCTGCCCCATAGATCCTGCCCCATAGATCCCCAGCCCCATAGATCCTGCCCCATAGATCCTGCCCCATAGATCCCTGACCCATAGATCCTGCCCCATAGATCCTGCCCCATGGATCCTGCCCCATAGATCCCTGCCCCATAGATCCCTGCCCCATAGATCCCCTGCCCCATAGATCCCAGCCCCATAGATCCCAGCCCCATAGATCCTGCCCCATAGATCCCTGCCCCATGGATCCTGCCCATAGATCCCCAGCCCCATAGATCCCAGCCCCATAGATCCCAGCCCCATAGATCCTGCCCCATAGATCCTGCCCCACAGATCCCCAGCCCCATAGATCCCCAGCCCCATAGATCCCCTGCCCCATAGATCCTGCCCCATAGATCCTGCCCCATAGATCCCAGCCCCATAGATCCCCTGCCCCATAGATCCCCTGCCCCATAGATCCCAGCCCCATAGATCCTGCCCCATAGATCCTGCCCCATGGATCCTGCCCCATAGATCCCAGCCCCATAGATCCTGCCCCATAGATCCCCTGCCCCATAGATCCTGCCCCATAGACCCTGCCCCATAGATCCTGCCCCATAGATCCCTGCCCCATAGATCCTGCCCCATAGATCCCTGCCCCATAGATCCTGCCCCATAGATCCCCTGCCCCATAGATCCTGCCCCATAGATCCCTGCCCCATAGATCCCTGCCCCATAGATCCCTGCCCCATAGATCCTGCCCCATAGATCCTGCCCCATAGATCCCAGCCCCATAGATCCTGCCCCATAGATCCCCCTGCCCCATAGATCCCTGCCCCATGGATCCTGCCCCATAGATCCCCAGCCCCATAGACCCTGCCCCATAGGTCCTGCCCCACAGATCCCTGCCCCATAGATCCTGCCCCATAGATCCCAGCCCCATAGATCCCAGCCCCATAGATCCTGCCCCATAGATCCTGCCCCACAGATCCCCAGCCCCATAGATCCCCAGCCCCATAGATCCCCTGCCCCATAGATCCTGCCCCATAGATCCTGCCCCATAGATCCCAGCCCCATAGATCCCCTGCCCCATAGATCCCCTGCCCCATAGATCCCAGCCCCATAGATCCTGCCCCATAGATCCTGCCCCATGGATCCTGCCCCATAGATCCCAGCCCCATAGATCCTGCCCCATAGATCCCCTGCCCCATAGATCCCTGCCCCATAGATCCTGCCCCATAGATCCCAGCCCCATAGATCCCCTGCCCCATAGATCCCCTGCCCCATAGATCCCAGCCCCATAGATCCTGCCCCATAGATCCTGCCCCATGGATCCTGCCCCATAGATCCCAGCCCCATAGATCCTGCCCCATAGATCCCCTGCCCCATAGATCCCTGCCCCATAGATCCTGCCCCATAGATCCCAGCCCCATAGATCCTGCCCCATAGATCCCCTGCCCCATAGATCCCTGCCCCATGGATCCTGCCCCATAGATCCCTGCCCCATAGATCCCAGCCCCATAGATCCTGCCCCATAGATCCCCTGCCCCACAGATCCTGCCCCATAGATCCCAGCCCCATAGATCCCAGCCCCATAGATCCCTGCCCCATAGATCCTGCCCCATAGATCCTGCCCCATAGATCCCCTGCCCCATAGATCCCAGCCCCATAGATCCTGCCCCATAGATCCCCTGCCCCATAGATCCCAGCCCCATAGATCCTGCCCCATAGATCCCCTGCCCCGACAGATCCTGCCCCATAGATCCCAGCCCCATAGATCCCAGCCCCATAGATCCCTGCCCCATAGATCCCAGCCCCATAGATCCCCTGCCCCATAGATCCCAGCCCCATAGATCCTGCCCCATAGATCCCCTGCCCCACAGATCCTGCCCCATAGATCCCAGCCCCATAGATCCCAGCCCATAGATCCCTGCCCCATAGATCCTGCCCCATAGATCCCGCCCCATAGATCCCGCCCCATAGATCCCAGCCCCATAGATCCCGCCCCATAGATCCCAGCCCCATAGATCCCCAGCCCCATAGATCCCTGCCCCACAGATCCCAGCCCCATAGATCCTGCCCCATAGATCCCAGCCCCATAGATCCCCTGCCCCATAGATCCCAGCCCCATAGATCCCCTGCCCCATAGATCCCAGCCCCATAGATCCCAGCCCCATAGATCCCTGCCCCATAGATCCTGCCCATAGATCCAGCCCCATATATCCAGCCCCATAGATCCTGCCCCATAGATCCCCTGCCCCATGGATCCTGCCCCATAGATCCTGCCCCATAGATCCCCTGCCCCATAGATCCTGCCCCATAGATCCCTGCCCCATAGATCCCCTGCCCCATGCATCCCCTGCCCCATAGATCCCCAGCCCCATAGATCCCCTGCCCCATAGATCCCAGCCCCATAGATCTTGCCCCATAGATCCTGCCCCATGGATCCTGCCCCATAGATCCCAGCCCCATAGATCCTGCCCCATAGATCCCTGCCCCATAGATCCCTGCCCCATAGATCCCCTGCCCCATAGATCCCCTGCCCCATAGATCCTGCCCCATAGATCCCCAGCCCCATAGATCCCTGCCCCATAGATCCCCTGCCCCATAGATCCTACCCCATAGATCCCAGCGCCATAGATCCCTGCCCCATAGATCCCCTGCCCCATAGATCCTGCCCCATAGATCCCCAGCCCCATAGACCCTGCCCCATAGATCCTGCCCCATGGATCCCCTGCCCCATAGATCCTGCCCCATAGATCCTGCCCCATAGATCCGCTGCCCCATAGATCCTGCCCCATAGATCCTGCCCCATAGATCCCCAGCCCCATAGATCCCCAGCCCCATGTATCCCTGCCCCATAGATCCTGCCCCATGGATCCTGCCCCATGGATCCCCTGCCCCATAGACCCAGCCCCATAGACCCTGCCCCATAGATCCCCAGCCCCATAGATCCCCAGCCCCATAGATCCCCAGCCCCATAGATCCTGCCCCATAGATCCTGCCCCATAGATCCCTGCCCCATAGACCCTGCCCCATATATCCCAGCCCCATAGATCCAGCCCCATAGATCCTGCCCCATAGATCCTGCCCCATAGATCCCAGCCCCATAGATCCTGCCCCATAGATCCCCTGCCCCATAGATTCCCAGCCCCATAGATCCCTGCCCCATAGATCCTGCCCCATAGATCCAGCCCCATACATCTCTGCCCCATAGATCCCCAGCCCCATAGATCCCTGCCCCATAGATCCTGCCCCATAGATCCCAGCCCCATAGATCCTGCCCCATAGATCCCCTGCCCCATAGATCCCCTGCCCCATAGATCCTGCCCCATGGATCCTGCCCCATAGATCCCTGACCCATAGATACTGCCCCATAGATCCCCTGCCCCATAGATCCCCTGCCCCATAGATCCCGCCCCATAGATCCAGCCCCATAGATCCTGCCCCATAGATCCCTGCCCCATAGATCCTGCCCCACAGATCCTGCCCCATAGATCCCAGCCCCATAGATCCCCTGCCCCATAGATCCTGCCCCATAGATCCTGCCCCATAGATCCGCTGCCCCATAGATCCCAGCCCCATAGATCCTGCCCCATAGATCCCTGCCCCATAGATCCTGCCCCACAGATCCTACCCCATGGATCCCCTGCCCCATAGATCCCCTGCCCCATAGATCCTGCCCCATAGATCCGCTGCCCCATAGATCCCAGCCCCATAGATCCTGCCCATAGATCCCCAGCCCCATAGATCCCCAGCCCCATATATCCAGCCCCATAGATCCTGCCCCATGGATCCTGCCCCATGGATCCCCTGCCCCATAGACCCAGCCCCATAGACCCTGCCCCATAGATCCCCAGCCCCATAGATCCCCTGCCCCATAGATCCCCCACCCCATAGATCCCAGCCCCATAGATCCCAGCCCCATAGATCCTGCCCCATAGATCCTGCCCCATAGATCCCGCCCCATAGATCCCCTGCCCCATAGATCCTGCCCCATAGATCCTGCCCCATAGATCCGCTGCCCCATAGATCCCAGCCCCATAGATCCTGCCCCATAGATCCCCAGCCCCATAGATCCCCAGCCCCATAGATCCCAGCCCCATAGATCCCCTGCCCCATAGATCCTGCCCCATAGATCCCCTGCCCCATAGACCCAGCCCCATAGACCCTGCCCCATAGATCATACCCCATAGATCCTGCCCCATGGATCCTGCCCCATGGATCCCCTGCCCCATAGATCCCTGCCCCATAGATCCCCAGCCCCATAGATCCCCAGCCCCATAGATCCTGCCCCATAGATCCCCTGCCCCATGGATCCTGCCCCATAGATCCTGCCCCATAGATCCCTGCCCCATAGATCCTGCCCCATAGATCCAGCCCCATACATCTCTGCCCCATAGATCCTGCCCCATAGATCCTGCCCCATAGATCCCCTGCCCCATAGATCCTGCCCCATAGATCCAGCCCCATACATCTCTGCCCCATAGATCCTGCCCCATAGATCCTGCCCCATAGATCCCCTGCCCCATAGATCCTGCCCCATAGATCCTGCCCCATAGATCCCCTGCCCCATAGATCCTGCCCCATAGATCCAGCCCCATACATCTCTGCCCCATAGATCCTGCCCCATAGATCCTGCCCCATAGATCCCCTGCCCCATAGATCCCCTGCCCCATAGATCCTGCCCCATAGATCCCCTGCCCCATAGATCCTGCCCCATAGATCCTACCCCATAGATCGCTGCCCCATAGATCCTGCCCCATAGATCCCTGCCCCATAGATCCCCTGCCACATAGATCCTGCCCCATAGATCCTGCCCCATAGATCCCGCCCCAAACTTGGGGGGTGACCCCAGCCCCACAAGTGACCCCAGCCCCAATAGTGACCCCTGCCCCACAAGTGACCCCAGCCCCACAAGTGACCCCAGCCCCACAAGTGACACCTGCCCCATAAGTGACCCCAGCCCCACAAGTGACCCCAGCCCCACAAGTGACCCCTGCCCCACAAGTGACCCCAGCCCCACAAGTGACCCCAGCCCCACAAGTGACACCTGCCCCATAAGTGACCCCAGCCCCACAAGTGACCCCAGCCCCACAAGTGACACCTGCCCCACAAGTGACCCCTGCCCCATAAGTGACCCCTGCCCCACAAGTAACCCCAGCCCCACAAGTGACCCCAGCCCACAAGTGACCCCTGCCCCACAAGTGACCCGAGCCCCACAAGTTACCCCTGCCCCACAAGTGACCCCAGCCCCATAAGTGACCCCTGCCCCACAAGTGACCCCTGCCCCACAAGTGACTCCAGCCCCATAAGTGACCCCAGCCCCACAAGTGACCCCTGCCCCACAAGTGACCCCTGCCCCACAAGTGACCCCAGCCCCACAAGTGACCCCTGCCCCACAAGTGACCCCTGCCCCACAAGTGACCCCAGCCCCATAAGCAGCCCCTGCCCCACAAGTGACCCCTGCCCCACAAGTGACCCCAGCCCCACAAGTGACCCCAGCCCCATAACTGGACCCAGCCCCACAAGTGACCCCAGCCCCACAAGTGCCCCAGCCCCACAAGTGACCCCTGCCCCACAAGTGACCCCTGCCCCATAAGTGACCCTGCCCCACAAGTGACCCCAGCCCCACAAGTTACCCCTGCCCCATAAGTAGACCCTGCCCCACAAGTGACCCCAGCCCCATAAGTGACCCCTGCCCCACAAGTGACCCCTGCCCCACAAGTGACCCCTGCCCCCACAAGTGACCCCTGCCCCATAACTGGACCCTGCCCCACAAGTGACCCCAGCCCCATAAGTGACCCCTGCCCCACAAGTGACCCCAGCCCCACAAGTGACCCCTGCCCCACAAGTGACCCCTGCCCCACAAGTGACCCCTGCCCCATAAGTGACCCCTGCCCAAGTGACCCCAGCCCCACAAGTGACCCCAGCCCCACAAGTGACCCCAGCCCCATAAGTAGCCCCTGACCCATAAGTGACCCCAGCCCCACAAGTGACCCCTGCCCCATAAGTGACCCCAGCCCCACAAGTGACCCCTGCCCCACAAGTGACCCCAGCCCCACAAGTGAGCCGTGCCCCACAAGTGACCCCTGCCCCACAAGTAGCCCCTGCCCCACAAGTGACCCCTGCCCCACAACTGACCCCAGCCCCACAAGTGACCCCTGCCCCATAAGTGACCCCTGCCCCACAAGTGACCCCTGCCCAAGTGACCCCAGCCCCACAAGTGACCCCAGCCCCACAAGTGACCCCTGCCCCATAAGTGACCCCTGCCCCACAAGTGACCCCTGCCCAAGTGACCCCAGCCCCACAAGTGACCCCTGCCCCACAAGTGACCCCTGCCCAAGTGACCCCAGCCCCAGAACTGGACCCAGCCCCACAAGTGACCCCTGCCCCACAAGTGACCCCAGCCCCATAAGTAGCCCCTGACCCACAAGTGACCCCAGCCCCACAAGTGACCCCAGCCCCATAAGTAGCCCCTGCCCCTTAAGTGACCCCAGCCCCACAAGTGACCCCAGCCCCACAAGTGACCCCTGCCCCACAAGTGACCCCAGCCCCACAAGTGACCCCAGCCCCACAAGTGACCCCAGCCCCAGAACTGGACCCAGCCCCACAAGTGACCCCAGCCCAAGTGACCCCTGCCCCATAAGTGACCCCAGCCCCACAAGTGACCCCAGCCCCACAAGTGACCCCTGCCCCACAAGTGACCCCAGCCCCACAAGTGACCCCAGCCCAAGTGACCCCTGCCCCACAAGTGACCCCAGCCCCACAAGTGACCCCAGCCCCATAACTGGACCCAGCCCCACAAGTGACCCCAGCCCCACAAGTGCCCCAGCCCCACAAGTGACCCCTGCCCCACAAGTGACCCCAGCCCCACAAGTTACCCCTGCCCCACAAGTGACCCCTGCCCCACAAGTGACCCCTGCCCCATAACTGGACCCTGCCCCACAAGTGACCCCAGCCCCATAAGTGACCCCAGCCCCACAAGTGACCCCAGCCCCACAAGTGACCCCAGCCCCACAAGTGACCCCTGCCCCACAAGTGACCCCTGCCCCATAAGTGACCCCTGCCCCATAAGTGACCCCTGCCCAAGTGACCCCAGCCCCACAAGTGACCCCAGCCCCATAAGTAGCCCCTGACCCATAAGTGACCCCAGCCCCACAAGTGACCCCTGCCCCATAAGTGACCCCAGCCCCACAAGTGACCCCTGCCCCACAAGTGACCCCAGCCCCACAAGTGAGCCGTGCCCCACAAGTGACCCCTGCCCCACAAGTAGCCCCTGCCCCACAAGTGACCCCTGCCCCACAACTGACCCCAGCCCCACAAGTGACCCCTGCCCCATAAGTGACCCCTGCCCCACAAGTGACCCCTGCCCAAGTGACCCCAGCCCCACAAGTGACCCCAGCCCCACAAGTGACCCCAGCCCCACAAGTGACCCCAGCCCCATAAGTAGCCCCTGACCCATAAGTGACCCCAGCCCCACAAGTGACCCCTGCCCCACAAGTGACCCCTGACCCATAAGTGACCCCAGCCCCACAAGTGACCCCAGCCCCAGAACTGGACCCAGCCCCACAAGTGACCCCAGCCCCACAAGTGACCCCAGCCCCATAAGTAGCCCCTGACCCACAAGTGACCCCAGCCCCACAAGTGACCCCAGCCCCATAAGTAGCCCCTGCCCCTTAAGTGACCCCAGCCCCACAAGTGACCCCAGCCCCACAAGTGACCCCACCCCAAGTGACCCCTGCCCCACAAGTGACCCCTGCCCCATAAGTAGCCCCTGCCCCATAAGTGACCCCAGCCCCATAAGTAACCCCTGCCCCACAAGTGACCCCAGCCCCATAAGTAGCCCCTGCCCCACAAGTGACCCCAGCCCCACAAGTGACCCCAGCCCCACAAGTGACCCCAGCCCAAGTGACCCCAGCCCCACAAGTGACCCCAGCCCCACAAGTGACCCCTGCCCCATAAGTGACCCCAGCCCCACAAGTGACCCCAGCCCCACAAGTGACCCCAGCCCCACAAGTGACCCCAGCCCCACAAGTGACCCCTGCCCCACAAGTGACCCCTGCCCCACAAGTGACCCCAGCCCCACAAGTGAGCCGTGCCCCACAAGTGACCCCAGCCCCACAAGTGACCCCAGCCCAAGTGACCCCAGCCCCATAAGTGACCCCTGCCCCACAAGTGACCCCAGCCCCACAAGTGACCCCAGCCCCACAAGTGACCCCTGCCCCACAAGTGACCCCAGCCCCACAAGTGACCCCTGCCCCACAAGTGACCCCAGCCCAAGTGACCCCAGCCCCACAAGTGACCCCACAGGGACCCCACATTGGGGTCGCTGCGGGGTTGGGACGGGGTCAGGGCGCCGGGGCCGAAACGGGGCCGGAAAGGGGGAAATCGGGCAAAAAGGGGAAATGGGGCCAAAATGGGGAAAAAAAAGGGGATAATGGGGACCAAAAGGGGACAATGGGGCCAAAAAGGGGACAATGGGGACAAAATGGGGACAAAAAGGGGAAAATGGGGACGAAAAGGGGCCAAAAAGGGGAGAACGGGGACAAGAAGGAGACAGTGGGGCTGAAAAGGGGACAATGGGGCCAAAAAGGGGCCAAAAAGGGTCAAAAAGGGGACAATGGGGCCAAAATGGGGAAAAAAGGGGACAATGGGGCCAAAGAGGACAATGGGGCTGAAAAGGGGCCAAAAAGGGGAAAATGGGGATGAAAAGGGGATGTTGGGGCCAAGACGGGGGCAATGGGGCCAAAAGGGGGAAATGGGGCCGAAAAGGGGCCAATGGGGCCGCAGAGGGTCCGGGGCCAGGCTCTGCGGGGACACCGGGAGCATCACGAAGACCTCGGCGGCCACCACGAGGGGCCTCGGGGGCCACCTTGGCGACCTCGGTGGCCGTTTTGGGGGGCTTTGGTGGCCATCTCGGGGGCTTTGGTGGCCATCATGAAGACCTCGGTGGCCATTCTGATCGCGTTGGCCATCACAAAGACCTTGGTGGCCACCACGAGGACCTTGGTGGCCAGCATGGGGACCTTGGTGGCCACCACGAAGACCTCGGTGGCCATTTTAGGGCTCTTGGTGGCCCCCACGAAGACCTCAGTGGCCATTTTAGGGCTCTTGGTGGCCACCACGAGGACCTCGGTGGCCATTCCGACCTTGTTGGCCATCACGAAGACCTCGATGGCCATCACGGTGTCCTCAGTGGCCACCACGAACACCTCGGTGGCTACCATAAGGATCTTGGTGGCCCCCACGAGGACCTCGGTGGCCATTTTAGGGCTCTCGCTGGCCCCCACGAGGCCTTTGGGGGCCGTTCCGCTCTTGGTGGCCACCAGGAGGACCTCGATGGCCATCATGGTGACCTCGGTGGCCATCATGAAGACCATGGTGGCCATCACGAAGACCTCGGTGGCCACCACGAAGACCTCGGTGGCCATTTTATGGCTCTTGGTGGCCCCCAGGAGGACCTTGGTGGCCAGTCTGATCTTGTTGGCCACCACGAAGACCTCGATGGCCAGCATGGTGACCTCGGTGACCGCCATGAAGACCTCAGTGGCCACCACGAACACCTCGGTGGCTACCATAAGGATCTTGGTGGCCCCCACGAGGACCTTGGTGGCCATTCCGACCTTGGTGGCCACCACGAAGACCTCAGTGGCTGCCATGAAAGACCTCGGTGGCCAGCATGAAGACCTCAGTGGCCACCACGAGGACCTCAGTGGCCATTATAAGGACCTTGGTGGCCAACATGAGGACCCTGGTGGCCACCACGGGGACCTCGATGGCCATCACGAAGACCATGATCATCTTGGTGGCCATCATGAAAACCATGGTGGCCACCACGAAGACCTCGGTGGCCACTGGATGGATCCTGGTAGTCCCCAACGAAGACCTCGGTGGCCATTTTAGGGCTCTTGGTGGCCCCCACTAGGACCTTGGTGGCCATTCCGACCCTGTTGGCCACCACGAAGACCTCGGTGGCCACCAGACAGATCCTGGTGGCCCCCACGGAGACCTTGGTGGCCACTGGATGGATCTTGGTGGCCCCCACAAGGACCTCGGTGGCCATTTTAGGGATCTTGGTGGCCCCCACGAGGACCTATGGTGGCCATTCCAACCTTGTTGGCCACCACGAAGCCCTCAGTGGCCGCCATGAAGACCTCGGTGGCCAACACGAGGACCCTGGTGGCCACCACGGGGACCTTGATGGCCATCACGAAGACCATGATCATCTTGGTGGCCATCATGAAGACCATGGTGGCCACCACGAAGACCTCGGTGGCCACTGGATGGATCCTGGTAGTCCCCAACGAAGACCTCGGTGGCCATTTTAGGGCTCTTGGTGGCCCCCACGAGGACCTTGGTGGCCATTCCGACCTTGGTGGCCCCCACGAGGCCCTCGGTGGCCATTTTAGGGCTCTTGGTGGCCCCCACGAGGCCCTCGGTGGCCATTCCCCTCTTGCTGGTGGCTGGGGGGCGGGGCCTACCCGGTAGGGGCGGGGCACGGGCGGCCAATCGGGGAGCGGGGGGGGGGGGGGCGGCACTGGGGGCGTCCCCGTGGCCACCGCCACCAGCGGGGACACGGGGGGACACGGGGACAATGGAGTCAAGGGGGCAATGGGGGCAGTGGGGACAATGGGGTCAAGGGGACAATGGGGTCGATGGGGTCAATGGGGGCAATGGGGACATTGGGGGCAATGGGGGCAATGGGGGCAATGGGGAACAATGGGGGCAATGGGGTCGATGGGGGCAATGGGGGCAATGGGGACAATGGGGACAATGGGGGCAATGGGGGCAATGGGGACAATGGGGGCGATGGGGGCAATGGGGACAATGGGGACAATGGGGGCAATGGGGGCAATGGGGGCAATGGGGACAATGGGGACAATGGGGACAATGGGGGCAATGGGGTCAAGGGGGACAATGGGGGCAATGGGGGCAATGGGGGCAATGGGGGTAATGGGAGCAATGGGGACGATGGGGTCGATGGGGTCAATGGGGGCAATGGGGACAATGGGGGCAATGGGGACAATGGGGGCGATGGGGACAATGGGGGCGATGGGAGGCAATGGGGACAATGGGGACAATGGGGACAATGGGAGCAATGGGGGCAATGGGGAGCAATGGGGAGCAATGGGGGCCATGGGGGCAATGGGGGCAATGGGGAGCAATGGGGGCAATGGGGACAATGGGGGCAATGGGGGCAATGGGGAGCAATGGGGACGATAAGTCGATGGGGTCAATGGGGGCAATGGGGACAATGGGGGCAATGGGAACAATGGGGGCGATAGAACAATGGGGGCGATGGGGAACAATGGGGACAATGGGGACAATGGGGACAATGGGGGCAATGGGGAAGCAATGGGGGCAATGGGGGCAGAAGAGCAATGGGAGCAATGGGGGCAATGGGGGCAATGGGAGCAATGGGGGCAATGGGGAACAATGGGAGTCAATGGGGGCAATGGGAGGCAGTGGGGACAATGGGGACAATGGGGTCAATGGGGACAATGGGGAGCAATTAAGTCAATGGGGACAATGGGGGCAATGGGGGCAATGGGGGCAATGGGGGGCAATGGGGACAATGGGGGCAATGGGGACAATGGGGACAATGGGGGCAATGGGGGCAATGGGGTCGATGGGGACAATGGGGGCAATGGGGACAATGGGGGCAATGGGGACAATGGGGGCAATGGGGGCAATGGGGGCAATGGGGTCGATGGGGACAATGGGAGCAATGGGAGGCAATGGGGACAATGGGGGCAATGGGGACAATGGGGGCAATGGGGTCGATGGGGGCAATGGGGGCAATGGGGAGCAATGGGGGCAATGGGGACAATGGGGGCAATGGGGGCAATGGGGGCAATGGGGGCAATGGGGGCAATGAGGACAATGGGGTCAATGGGGAGCAATGGGGGCAGTGGGGACAATGGGGACAATGGGGTCAATGGGGACAATGGGGGCAATGGGGTCAATGGGGACAATGGGGGCAATGGGGGCAATGGGGGCAATGGGGGCAATGGGGACAATGGGGGCAATGGGGACAATGGGGACAATGGGGGCAATGGGGGCAATGGGGTCGATGGGGACAATGGGGGCAATGGGGACAATGGGGGCAATGGGGACAATGGGGGCAATGGGGGCAATGGGGGCAATGGGGTCGATGGGGACAATGGGGGCAATGGGGGCAATGGGGACAATGGGGGCAATGGGGACAATGGGGGCAATGGGGTCGATGGGGGCAATGGGGGCAATGGGGCCCTTGGGGCCATTTTGGGAGCCATTTGGGGCCATCTTGGGGCCATTTTGGGGCTGTTGAGGCCATTTTGGGGCCATTGGGTCCATTTTGGGTCCATTTGGGGCCATTTTGGGGCCATTTTGGGAGCCATTTTGGGGCCTTTTGGGTCCCTTTGGGGTCCCCAAATGTCCCCAAAATGTCCCCAAAGTCCCCTAAGGGTCCCCAAAATGTCCCCGAAGTGTCCCCAAATGTCCCCAAAATGTCCCCAATGACCCCAAAGTGTCCCCAAAGCGCCCCCAGGTGTCCCCGGGGGTCCCCACCACCCCTAAATGTCCCCCCCCCCCGGCGTCCCCAAAACGTCCCCCGGTGTCCCCAAGGTGCCACGGAAGAGGCGGACGCAGGCGGGGCTGGGGGCGGAGCCTTGTTGGGGGGCGGGGCCAGCGGGGGCGGGGCCGGCTCAGTCCCGCCACGTCACCTCCACCTCGTCCGTGCGGTACCTGGGGGCGGGGGCGGTGTCAGCGCGGCGCCGTCGGCATTGTCACCGGCATTGTCACCCGCGTCATTGTCATCGTCATTGTCACCGTGTCACCGTCATTGTCATCGCGTCATTGTCATTGTCACTGTGTCATTGTCACCGTGTCATTGTCATCGTCATTGTCATTGCGTCATTGTCATCGTCATTGTCATCACGTCATTGTCATTGTCACCGCGTCATTGTCACCATGTCATTGTCATCGTCATCGTCATTGTCATCACGTCATTGTCATTGTCACCGTATCATTGTCACCGTGTCATTGTCATCGTCATTGTCATTGTCACCGTGTCATTGTCACCGTGTTGTTGTCACCGTGTCACCGTCATCGTCATCGTCATTGTCACCGTGTCGTTGTCACCGTGTCGTCACCGTCATCGTCACCGTGTCATCGTCATTGTCATCGCGTCATTGGCATTGTCATCACTGTCACCGTGTCATTGTCACCGTGTCATTGTCATCGTGTCATTGTCATTGGCACCGTGTCATTGGCACTGTCATCATGTCATTGGCATTGTCACCGCGTCATTGTCATCACATCATTGTCATTGTCACCGTCATTGTCATTGTGTCATCGTCATTGTCACCACGTCATTGTCATCGCGACATTGTCATTGTGTCATCGTCACTGTCACCGTGTCATTGTCACCATGTCATTGTCACCATGTCATTGGCACCATGTCATTGGCACCGTGTCATCGTCATTGTCATCGCGTCATTGTCATCGCGTCATTGTCATTGTCATCACCATTGTCACCACGTCACCATAGTCACTGTGTCATTGTCATTACGTCATTGTCATTGTCACCACCTCATTGTCATTGAGTCATCACTGTGTCATCGTTGTCATCGTGTCACTTGTCATTGTCACCACGTCATTGTCATCGTCATTGTCACTGAGTTGTCATCGCATCATCATTGTCACCATGTCATTGTCGTCGTGTCATTGTCATTGGGTCACTTGTCATTGTCATCGTGTCATTGTCACCGTGTCATTGTCATCGTGTCACCGTCGCCGCGTCATCGTCACCACAGTGTCCCCACCCCTCGGGTCCCCTCGGTGTCCCCAACACCCCCGCCGTCCCCAACGTCCCTCAATGTCCCCAAGGTCCCCCATGTCCCCATCCCCAACATCCTTGATGTCCCCAACGTCCCCAACGTCCCCAACGCCCCCCATGTCCCCAAGGTCCCCGATGTCCCCAAGATCCCCAATGTCCCCAATGCCCTCGGTGTCCCCAACGTCCCCCATGTCCCCGATGTCCCCAAGGTCCTCGATGTCCCCAACGCCCCCACGTCCCCGATGTCCCCAAGATCCCCCATGTCCCCAATGCCCTCGGTGTCCCCAATGTCCCCGATGTCCCCAACGTCCCCGATGTCCCCAAGGTCCCCCATGTCCCCAATGCCCTCGGTGTCCCCAATGTCCCCCATGTCCCCAAGGTCCCCCATGTCCCCAATGCCCTTGGTGTCCCCAACGTCCCCGATGTCCCCAACGTCCCTGATGTCCCCAAGGTCCCCCATGTCCCCAAGATCCCCGATGTCCCCAATGCCCTCGGTGTCCCCAACGTCCCCCATGTCCCCAAGGTCCCCCATGTCCCCAAGGTCCCCCATGTCCCCAAGGTCCTCGACGCCCCCAACACCCCCAACACCCCCAACGTCCCCGATGTCCCTGACGTCCCCGATGTCCCCAATGTCCCCAACGCCCCCCACGTCCCCGATGTCCCCAAGGTCCCCCATGTCCCCAGGGTCCTCCATGTCCCCAATGCCCTTGGTGTCCCCAACACCCCCAACACCCCCCACGTCCCCGATGTCCCCAACATCCCCAACGTCCCCGATGTCCCCAACATCCCCAACGTCCCCGATGTCCCCAACACCCCCGACGCCCCCGACATCCCCGATGTCCCCAACACCCCCGACGCCCCCATGTCCCCCACGCCCCCGACGTCCCCGACAATGTCCCCGCAGACGCCCCCACCTCTGGGTGACCCCGGAGCGGGCGATGTCGGTCACCTGCCCCGTCCGCAGCATCTCCCAGCCGGCCTGGGCGATCATGGCGCCGTTGTCCACGCAGAACCTGGGGACGGGCGGCCGCCACCGTGTCCCCAACGCATCCCCAACGTGTCCCCACGCGTCCCCGGCGTCCCCAAAGTGTCCCCAAGTGTCCCCAACGCGTCCCCACCTCTCGTCGCTGGCGCAGAGCCGGGCCCCGCGGGCGGCGCACATCTCCTGCAGCATCTCCTGGAGGCGCTGGTTGCCTGCGGGGACATCGAGGTGGCCGTGTCCCCTCCCCCCGTGTCCCCTCCCCCCCCCCCGTGTCCCCTCCCCCCCCAGTGTCCCCAACTCACAGCCGACCCCGCCCACCAGCAGCAGCTCGGGCGCCCGGGTCAGGGCCATGGCGCGCTCCGTCACCTCCACCAGCATGGCGAACGCCGTCTCCTGCCACCGACGGGGCCAACGGTGTCCCCAAGGGGCCAACGGTGTCCCCAAGGGGTCACCCGATGACCTTTGGGGTCACCCAATGGCCCTCGGGGTCACCCACGACCCTACGGGGTCGCCCGACCCCGTTGACGTCACCCAACCCCGTCGACGTCACCCAGCCCTTGGTGGCACCCAACCCTTTGGGGTCACCCAACCTTGTGGGGTCACCCAACCCCTTCATACCCCCAAAACCCACTCAATATCCCCCCAAACCCACTTAATATCCCCCCAACCCCCCCCCAATATACTCCAAAACCCCCATAAGAACCCCAAAAGCTCATGAATGGCCCCCAAAAAAACCTTAAGAACCCTCCAAACCCCTTTAAGAACCCTCAAAATCCCTGAAATTTCCCCCAAATCTCCTTAAAACCCCCCAAATACCCCCAAATCTCCTCAAAACCCCTCAAATACCCCCATAAGAACCCCAAAAGCCCATGAATGGACCCCAAAAAACCCTTAAGAACCCTCAAAAATCCTTTAAGAATGCTCAGAATCCCTTAAAAGTCCCCCAAATCCCCATAAAAACATCCAAAACCCCCATAAGAACCCCAAAAGCCCATGAATCGTCCCCAAAAAACCGCTTAAGAACCCTCAAAAATCCTTTAAGAATAGTCAAAATCCCTTAAAATCCCCCCAAATCTCCTTAAAACCCCCCAAACCCCCATAAGAACCCCAAAAGCCCACGAATGGACCCCCAAAAAACCTTAAGAACCCTCAAAACCCCTTTAAGAACCCTCAAAATCCTTGAAAATTCCCCGAAATCTCCTTAAAACCCCCCCAAATACCCCCAAATCTCCTCAAAACCCCTCAAATACCCCCCATAAGAACCCCAAAAGTCCATGAATGGCCCCCAAAAAACCTTAAGAACCCTCAAAAACACTTTAAGAATCCTCAGAATCCCTTAAAATTCCCCCAAATCCCCTTAAAACCCCCCAAAACCCCCATAAGAACCCCAAAAGTTCATGAATGGCCCCCAAAAAAACTTAAGAACCCTCAAAAACCCCCTTTAGAACCCTCAAAATCCCTTAAAAGCCCCCCAAAACCCCTTGAATTTCCCCCAAAACCCCCTAAAGCCCCCCAAAACCCGTTAACAACACCCAAAACCCATTAACAAGCCCCAAAACCCCCCTGAGAAACCCTCAAAACCCCTCAAGAACCCCCAAAACCCACTAAAGAGCCCCAAAAGTTCATGAACGATCCCCTCAAAACCCCTGAAGAACCCCAAAACCCCGCAAACAGCCCCCAAAAGCCCCTTAAAAACCCCAAAACCCCTTAAATTCCCCCCAAAACCCCTCGACGACCTCCCCCAACCCCCCGTAATCCACCCCAAAACCCCCTTAAGACCCCAAAAGCTCCTTAAGAACCCCAAAACCCCTTGAAATCCCCCAAAACCCTCAAAACCCCTGAAGAACCCCAAAACCCCATAAACAGCCCCCAAAAGCCCCTTAAAAACCCCCAAACCCCTTAAATTCCCCCCAAAACCCCTTGACGACCTCCCTCAACCCGCCGTAACTCACCCCAAACCCCCGAAGACCCCCAAAGCCCCTTAAGAACCCCAAACCCCCTGAAATCCCCCCAAATCCCCTCAAAACCCCTTAAGAACCCCGAAACCCCAAAAACAGCCCCGAAAAGCCCATAAACAGCCCCAAAAATCCCCTAAAAACCCCCAAACCCCTTAAATTCCCCCCAAAACCCTTGACGACCTCCCTCAACCCCCCGTAATCCACCCCAAAGCCCCCCGAAGACCCCCAAAGCCCCTTAAGAACCCCAAAACCCCTTGAAATCCCCCCAAATCCCCTTAAAAACCCTAAAACCCCCTTAAGAGCCCCAAAACCCCATAAACAGCCCCAAAGCCCCTTAAGAACCCCAAAACCCTTAAATTCCCCCCAAAACCCCTTGACGACCTCCCTCAACCCCCCGTAATCCACCCCAAACCCCCCGAAGACCCCCAAAGCCCCTTAAGAACCCCAAAACCCCTTAAAATCCCCCCAAATCCCCTCAAAACCCTTAAGAACCCCAAAACCCCGCAAACAGCCTCAAAAAGCCCCTTAAAAACCCCAAAACCCCTTAAATTCCCCCCAAAACCCGCTGAAGACCTCCCTCAACCCCCGTAACCCACCCCAATCCCCCCCGAGGACCCCAAAAGCCCCTTACGAACCCCAAAACCCCATAAAACCCCCCAAAACCCCGTAATTCCCCCCCCCGGCCCTTTAATATCCCCCCGCTTCCCCCCAAAACCCCAAAATCGCTGGAATTTGCCCCAAAACCGCCCCCTACCTGCAGGGAGAAGCAGAGGTCCTCCGCGGTGGCCTCGCCGGTGGCCAGGAGCCGGGGGGCCACCGCCTTTGGGGTGGGGGGGACACGGGGCACGGTGACCGGGGGCCCCTCGGGGACATCGGGGTCCCCTTGGGGACATCTTGGGGGTTTTGGGGTCTTGATGACGTCATCACCCCTTTTGGGGACTTTGGGGGCCTTTTGGGGTCTTTGGGGGCCTTTTGGGGTCTTTGGGGACATCTTGGGGACATTGGGGACCTCTTGGGGACATCGGGGACCTCTTGGGGACATCGGGGTCTTCGTGGGGACGTTGGGGACATCTTGGGGGCTTTGGGGTCTTGATGATGTCACCACCCTTTTGGGGTCTTTGGGGACATCTTGGGGACTTTGGGGACCTTTTGGGGTTTTGGGGGCATTTTGGGGTTTTCGGGGACATCGGGGACCCCTTGGGGACATCGGGGACCCCTTGGGGACATCGTGGACCCCACAAGGGACATCGGGGTCTTCATGGGGATGTTGGGGACATCTTGGGGGCTTTGGGGTCTTGATGACGTCATCACCCTTTTGGGGACTTTGGGGACCTTTGGGGACTTTGGGGGCCTTTTGGGGGATTTGGGGACCTTTTGGGGACATCGGGGACATCTTGGGGACATCGGGGACCCCTTGGGATCATCAGGGTCTTCGTGGGGATGTTGGGGACATCTTGGGGGCTTTGGGGTCTTGATGACGTCATCACCCTTTTGGGGACTTTGGGGCCTTTGGGGGACTTTGGCGGCCTTTTGGGGTCTTTGGGGACCTTTTGGGGTCTTTGGGGGCCTTTTGGGGACTTTGGGGGCCTTTTGGGGTCTTCAGGGACCCCTTGGGGACATCGGGGACCCTATAAGGGACACCGGGGTCTTCATGGGGACGTTGGGGACATCTTGGGGGCTTTGGGGTCTTGATGACGTCATCACCCTTTTGGGGATGCTACGGCCCTTTTGGGGACTTTGGGGGCCTTTTGGGGTCTTTGGGGACCTTTGGGGTCTTTGGGGACCTTTGGGGACATCGGGGACCCCTTGGGGACATCGGGGACCTCACCTCGACGTGCGACAGCAGCCCCGAGAAGGAGACGTCCATGCCCTTCACCACGTAGGGCAGCTCCACCAGCTTGGTCCCCTGCGGCCATTTTGGGTCCGTTTTGGGCCGTTTTGGGCCATTTGGGGCCATTCTGGACCATTTTGGTCCACTTTGGGCCATTTTGGCCCATATTGGACCATTTGGGGCCATTTTGGGTCATTTTTGGTCCATTTTGGGGCCATTTTGGTCCATTTTGGTCCATTTTGGGTCATTTTGGTCCATTTTGGGGCAATTTTGGTCCATTTTGAGGCAATTTTGGTCCATTTTGGTCCATTTTGGTCCATTTTGGACCATTTGGGTCCATTTTGGGCCATTTTGGGCCATTTTGGGTCCATTTTTGGCCCATTGTGGGGACATTTTGGGTCGTTTGGGTCCATTTTGGTCCATTTGGGGCCATTTTTGGACCATTTCGTGCCATTTTAGTCCATTTTGGGCCATTTTGGTCCATTTTGGGGCATTCTGGGGCATTTTGGTCCATTTTGGTCCATGTGGGGCCATTTTGGAACATTTTGGTCCATTTGGGTCCATTTTGGGTCATTTTGGTCCATTTTGGGGCAATTTTGGTCCATTTTGGGTCCATTTTTGGCCATTTAGGTCCATTCTGGTCCATTTTGGTCCACTTTGGGCCATTTTGGTCCATATTGGACCATTTTGGTGCATTTTGGGCCATTTTGGGTCCATTTTGGGCCATTTTGGGTCCATTTTGGTCCATTTTGGACCATTTGGGGCCATTTTGGTCCACTTTGGGGCCATTTTGGTCCAATTTGGTCCATTTTGGGCCATTTTGGACCATTTTGGGCCATTTTGGGGTCAATTTGGTCCATTTGGGGTCAATTTTGGTCCATTTGGGGCCATTTGGGGTTATTTTGGGCCATTATGGGCCATTTTGGGCCATTTTGGGTCCATCTTGGGTCCATTTTGGTCCATTCTGGTCCATTTTGGTCCATTTTTTGGGGCCATCTTGGGTCCATTTTGGTCCATTTTGGTCCATTTTGGGGCCATTTTGGGGCCATTTTGGTCCATTTTGGTCCATTTTGGGTCCATTTTGGGGCCATTTTGGTCCATTTTGTTCCATTTTGGTCCATTCTGGTCCATTTTGGACCATTTTGGCCCATTTGGGTCCCGTTTTGGGCCATTTTGGGTCCATTTTGGCCCATTTTGGTCCCACTTGGGGCCATTTGGGGCCGCCTCGCTCACCTCTTGGCCAGCTGCTCGATGTTGTAGCCGGGGCTGGGGTCGTTGGAGATCTGCGGGGGACGCACACGCGTGTGACACGGGTGCGACACGCCAAGGCCACGCCAAGGACGCGCGTGGGACGCCCCCCACCTTGAGCGCGCGGGCGAAGCGGTCCAGGCAGTTGCCCACGGCGATGTCCAGCGTCTCGCCGAAGATGCGGGTAGCGCCGGCGCGAGAAGGCGATGACCTGCGGGGTGCGGGGGGGGGCGCCACGATGGCTCGCGGTAGCCCATAATATGGCGACATATCGCGATATAACGCCGATATCGCCCGATATCGCCCGATATTGCCCGATATTGCCCGATATTGCCCGATATCGCCCGATATTGCCCGATATCGCGCGATATCGCGACGGGGGGGGGGCGTACCTGGGTGTTGCCGCCGCTGACGTAGAGCACGAGGGGGTCGCGGGCGCGGGCCAGCAGGCGCCCCATCTCGATGTGCCCCACGCAGTGGTTGACGCCCAGCAGGGGCCGCCCCCAGAGCTGCGCCAGCGTCCGCGCCACCACCGCCACCACCGCCAGCGGCGCCCCCATGCCGGGGCCTGCGGGGGGGGGGGGCACGACACGCTAAGGACACGCTAAGGACATGCTAAGGGCGCGCGAAGGGCAAGGAGCTGTAGGGAAGCGCTGGACACGCTAAGAACACGCTAAGGGGAGGTTAAGGACACGCTAAGGAGGTCATTGGGAGGGAGAACACGCTAAGGACACGCTAAGGGGAGGTTAAGGACACGCTAAGGAGGTCGTTGGGAGGGAGAACACGCTAAGGACACACTAAGGGGAGGCTAACGACATGCTAAGGACACGCTAAGGAGGTCGTTGGGAGGGAGAACACTCTAAGGACACGCTAAGGACATGTTAAAGACACACTAAGGACACGTTAAAGGGGTCATTGGGAGGGAGAACACGCTAAGAACACGCTAAGGGGAGGTTAAGGACACGCTAAGGACATGCTAAGGAGGTCGTTGGGAGGGAGAACACGCTAAGGACATGCTAAGGGTGGATTAAGAACACGCTAAGGGCACGGTAAGGAGGTCGTTGCGAGGGAGAACACGCTAAGGACACATTAAGGGTGGATTAAGGACACGCTACGGACACGCTAAGGAGGCCATTGGGAGGGAGAACACGCTAAGAACATGCTAAGGACATGCTAAAGACACGCTAAGGACAAGCTAAAGGGTTGTTGGGAGAACACGCTAAGGACACGCTAAAGGAAGGCTAAGGACACGCTAAGGAGGTCGTTGGGAGGGAGAACACGCTAAGGACACGCTAAGGGTGGATTAAGAACACGCTAAGGACACGCTAAGGAGGTCGTTGGGAGGGAGAACACACTAAGAACACGCTAAGGGAGGTTAAGGACACACTAAGGAGGTCGTTGGGAGGTAGAACACGCTAAGGACATGCTAAGGGGAGGCTAAGGACACGCTAAGGATGTTGTTGGGAGGGAGAACACACTAAGAACACGCTAAGGATGGATTAAGGACACGCTACGGGCATGCTAAGGAGGTCGTTGGGAGGGAGAACACCCTAAGGACACGCTAAGGGTGGATTAAGGACACGCTACGGGCACGCCCTGAGGTCGGTGTGAGCAGGGACATGCTAAGAACACACTAAGAGCTGATGAAAAATACACTATGGGCACGGGAGGGACACAGTAAGGACACGCTAAGGACACACTAAGGGCACGCTAAAGCCATGTTAAGGACATGCTTAGAACAACCTAAAGACATGCTAAGAACACATTAAAGACACGGTAAGGACAAGTTAAGGTCATGCTAAGAACATGCTAAGGACATGTTAAAGACATGCTAAGGACACGCTGAGGGCACGCTTAGGACAACCTAACGACATACAAAGGACACGTTAAAGACATGGTAAGACCATGCTAAGGACACGCTAAGGACAGGTTAAAGACACATTAAAAACATGCTAAGGACATGTTAAAGACACGCTAACGACACACTAAGGCCACGTTAAGGACACGCTAAGGACATGCTTAGGACAGCCTAACGACATGCTAAGGACACGTTAAAGACACGGTAAGGACAGGTTAAGGCCATGCTAAGGACACGCAAAGGACACACTGAGGACATGTTAAGGACATGCTAAGGACAACCTCAGGACATACAAAGGACACGTTAAAGAGACATCAAGGACACGCCAAGGACACATTAAGGACAAGCTATGGACACGCTAAGGACACGCTAAGGCCATGTTAAGGACACACTAAGGGCACGTGTAGGACAACCTAAGGACATGTTAAAGACACATTAAGGACATGTTAAGGACACGCTAAAGACACGCTAGGGACACACTGAAGACACGCTAAGGACACACTAAGGCCATGTTAAGGACATGCTAAGGGCATGCTAAGGACAGGTTAAAGACACACTAAGGACATGCTAAGGACACGCTAAGGGCATGCTTAGGACAACCTAACGACATGCTAAGGACACGTTAAAGACACGGTAACAACAAGTTAAGGCCATGCTAAGGACACGCTAAGGACACTCTAAGGACACGCTTAGGGCAACCCAAGGACATGCTAAGGACACGTTAAGGACAGGTTGAGACCATGCTAAGAACATCCTAAGGACGCGCTAAGGCCATGCTAAGGCCATGCTAAGGACATGCCAAGGCCACATTAAGGCCATGCTCAGGACAACCTAAGAACACGCTAAGGACAGGTTAAAGACACGCTAAGGACATGCTAAGGACACGCTAAGGGCACGCTTAGGACAACCTAACGACATACAAAGGACACGTTAAAGACATGCTAAGGACAGGTTAAGGCCATGCTAAGGACACACCGAGAACACGCTAAGGACACGTTAAGGACACACTAAGGCCATGCTAAGGACACGCTAAGGACACGCTAAGGCCCCGCCAAGGCCCGGCACTGACCGCGGGTGAAGGCGACGGCGTCGACGTCGCGGGGCCGCAGCCCGGCCTCCTGCAGGGCCTCGGCCACCAGCCCCAGCACCGCCCCCCGGTGGTGCCCGCCCCGTGGGGCCGGGGGCGAAGCCTGGGGGGGGGGAGAGGGGTCAGAGGTCACCGCGGGGTCACGGGGAGGTCAAGGGTCACGGGGAGGTCAAGGGTCACGGGGAGGTCAAGGGTCACGGGGGGTGGGGGTCCCTTGGGGGTCGGGGGGCTGGGGGGGCGGGGTGAGGACTAGGGGGGAAGAGGTCACGGGGAGGGTAGGGGTCACGGGAGGGGTCAGGGGTCACGGGGGGTCAAGGGTCATGGGATGGGGTCATTGGGGTCACGGGGAGGTCAGGGGTCATGGGGAGGTCAGGGGTCGCGGGGGGTGGGGCTCAGACGGGCCGGGGGTGAAGACGGGGGGGAAGAGGTCACGGGGGCTGGGGGGTCAGGGGTCATGGGGGGTCAGGGGTCACGGGGGTCAAAGGTCATGGGCTGGGGTCATGGGGAGGTCAGGGGTCATGAGGAGGTCAGGGGTCACGGGGGGGGAGGGGGTCAGGGGGGCTGGGGGTGAAGAATGGGGGGGAGAGGTCACAGGGGGGCAGGGGTCACGGCAGGGGCAGGGGTCACCGCGGGGTCAGAGGTCATGTGCCGGGGTCACGTGGGGTCAGGGGTCGTGGGGGGAGGGATCATGGAGGGGGAGGGGCGACGGGGGGAGGGTTTTGGGGGGGTGGCAGCTGGGCGGTGACGTCACCGGGGTGTGTGTGATGATGTCATAGGGCAGGGCGATGACATCATCGGGGTGGTGACGTCATACCGGGGGTGGTGACGGGGGTGATGACGTCATAGGAGGGGCGATGACATCATACAGAGGGCGGTGACATCATAGGAGGGGGGTGAGGGCGGTAAAAGGGGGCGGGGCATGGAGGGGGTGGCACGGAGGGGGCGGGGCCTGGGAGAGTGACGTCACGGGGGAGGGGCTCCGGGGGTGACGTCACGCGGTGGGGGGGCAGTGATGTCATCGGGGGAGGGGCGCGGTGATGTCATAAGGGGGGAGGGGCCTGGGGGAGGGGAAGCGACTTCGGGGGGAGGGGCTATGGGGGAGTGACGTCACGGGGGGCGGGGTCTAGGGGCGTGACGTCACGGGGGCGGGGCCTAGGGAGCATGACGTCACATGGATGGGGGGTCCCCGTGACGTCACGGGGGGCGGGGTCTGGGGGCGTGACGCCACGGGGGGGGGGGCTCCCGGGCGGTGACGTCATTAGGAGTGGGACGGGGGGGGGGGAGTGACGTCACCCGGGCAGGGGGGTGGGTGGGTCGAGCCCCGTGACGTCACTTCCGCTCACCGTGCCCCGGCGGCGTGACGTAGGTGGCGCGGCGGTTGCTGAGCACGCGCCCGTCGCGCACCAGCCCCGCCCCCACCTTGTTGGCCGAGCCCTCCAGCCCCAGCACCGTCGGCATCGCTGACGTCACCGCCGACGTCACCGCCGACGTCACCGCCGACGTCACCGCCGACGTCACCGCCGCCGCCGCCGCCTCCCCTCCTCCTCCCGCCGCCGCCGCCGCCTCCCCCGCGCCGCTGCGCTTCCGCTTCCGGCCCGCGCGGCCTCACTTCCGGTACCTCCGCCCGGCGTCACTTCCGCTCCCGCTCCCCGCTTCCGCTTCCGCCCCGCGCGCCGCACGCGGAGAGCCCGGGCCCGGCCGCGCCGCCGCCGCCGCCGCTGATTGGCTCCGGGGCGGCCCCCGCGGCGGGCGCTGATTGGCGGAGGGGGCCGGGGGAGGGGCGGGGCCAGGCGGCGCCATGCCGAAGCGAGGCCGGAAGGAGAACGGCGGCGACAAGGAGGGTGAGTGGCACCAGTATAAACCAGTACGGACCAGTACGGGCCGGTATGGGCCAGTGTAGACCAGTTGGGACCCCTGTGGGCTGGAACGGGCCGGTTGGGAGCGGTGTGAACCAGTATAAACCGGTATAGACCGGTATAGACCAGTATAAACCAGTATAGACCAGTATGAATAGACCAGTGTAGACCAGTATAGACCAGTTGGGACCAGTATGGACGGGTACGGGGCGGTTGGGACCGGTATAAACCAGTATAAACGAGTATAGACCGGTATAGACCAGTATAAACCAGTATAGACCAGTATAAATAGACCAGTGTAGACCAGTATAGACCAGTTGGGACCAGTATGGACGGGTACAGGGCGGTTGGGACCGGTATAGACCAGTATAGACCAGTATAGACCAGTATAAATAGACCAGTGTAGACCAGTATAGACCAGTTGGGACCAGTATGGACGGGTACGGGGCGGTTGGGACCGCTATAAACCAATATAAACCACTATAGACTGGCATAGACCAGTACAAACCAGTATAGACCAGTATAAATAGACCAGTGTAGACCACTATAGACCACTTGGGACCAGTATGGACGGGTACAGGGCGGTTTGGACCGGTATAAACCAGTATAGACTGGCATAGACCAGTACAAACCAGTAGAGACCAGTATAAGTAGACCAGTGTAGGCCAGTATAGACCAGTTGGGACCCTTATGGGCTGGTACGGGCCGGTTGGGATCGGTATAAACCACTATAAACCAGTTTAGACCGGCTGGGACCAGTATAAACCAGTATAAACCAGTTTAGACCAGTATAAACAGACCAGTGTAGGCCAGTATAGACCAGTTGGGACCAGTATGGACGGGTACGGGGCGGTTGGGACCGGTATAAACCAGTATAAACCAGTATAGACCGGTTGGGACCAGTATAAACCAGTACAAACCAGTATAGACCAGTATAAATAGACCAGTGTAGACCAGTATAGACCAGTTGGGACCAGTATGGACGGGTACGGGGCGGTTGGGACCGGTATGAACCAGTATAGACCAGTATAGACCAGTATAAACCAGTATAGGCCAGTATAAATAGACCAGTGTAGACCAGTATAGACCAGTTGGGACCAGTATGGACGGGTACGGGGCGGTTGGGACCGGTATAAACCAGTATAAACGAGTATAGACCGGTATAGACCAGTATAAACCAGTATAGACCAGTATAAATAGACCAGTATAGACCAGTTGGGACCAGTATGGACGGGTACGGGGCGGTTGGGACCGGTATAAACCAGTATAAACGAGTATAGACCGGTATAGACCAGTATAAACCAGTATAGACCAGTATAAATAGACCAGTGTAGACCACTATAGACCAGTTGGGACCAGTATGGACGGGTACAGGGCGGTATAAACCGGTATAAACGAGTATAGACTGGCATAGACCAGTACAAACCAGTAGAGACCAGTATAAGTAGACCAGTGTAGGCCAGTATAGACCAGTTGGGACCCTTATGGGCTGGTACGGGCCGGTTCGGACCGGTATAAACCAGTATAAACCAGTATAGACCGGTATAGACCAGCATAAACCAGTGTAGACCAGTATAAATAGACCAGTATAGACCAGTATAGGCCAGTTGGGACCCTTGTGGGCCGGTACGGGCCGGTTCGGACGGGTATGAACCAGTATAAACCAGTATAGACCAGTATAAGTAGACCAGTGTAGACCAGTATAGACCAGTAGGGACCAGTATGGACAGGTACGGGGCAGTTTGGGCCAGTATAAACCAGTATAAATGAGTACAGACCGGTATAGACCAGTATAAACCAGTATAGACCAGTTGGGACCCTTATGCACCGGTATGGGCCGGTTGGGACCAGTATAAACCAGTATAGACCAGTATAAACCAGTATAGACCAGTATAGATCAGTTGGGACCCTTATGGGCCGGTACGGGCTGGTTGGGACCGGTATTAAGCAGTATAAACCAGTACAGACCAGTATAGACCAGTATAAACCAGTATAGACCAGCATAAACCAGTATAGACCAGTTGGGACCAGTATGGACGGGTACGGGGCGGTTGGGACCGGTATAAACCAGTATAGACCGGCATAGACCAGTATAAACCAGTATAGACCACTATAAGTAGACCACTATACACCAGTATAGACCAGTTGGGACCGTTCTGGGCCGGTATGGGCCGGTTGGGACCAGTATAAACCAGTATAGACCGGTATAGACCAGTATAAGCCAGAGTAGACCAGTATAAGTAGACCAGTATAGACTAGTATGGGCCAGTATAGATCAGTAGGAGCTGGTATGGACCAGTAGAAACCAGTATAAACCAGTATAGACCAGTATAAACCAGTATAAGTAGACCAGTATAAACCAGTACGGACCAGTATGGACTGGTACAGGGTGGTGGGGACGGGTATAGACCAGTATAAACCAGTATAGAGCAGTACAGACCAGTATAAGCCAGTATAGACCAGTGTAAGTACACCAGTAGAGACCAGTATGGGCCAGTATAGATCAGTAGGGGCCTGTATGGACCAGTAGAGACCAGTATAAACCAGTATAGACCGGTATAGGCCAGTATAAACCAGTATAGACCAGTATAAATAGACCAGTATGGACCAGTACAGGCCAGTATGGGCTGGTATAGACCAGTATGGACCAGTATAAACCAGTAGGGGCCGCTCTGGGCCTGTGCAAACGGCTGGAGGGGGAGGGCACCAGTATGGACCAGTAGGGACCAGTTTAGACCAGTACGGGTCAGTGCGGACCAGTACAGACCAGTACAGACCAGTAAGGGTTAAGGGGACCAGTAAGGACCAGTACGGGGCACGGGGAGGGGGCTCCTCCCAGTGCCCCCCAGTGCCCCCCAGTCCCTCCCAGTCCCTCCCAGTATACCCCAGTATATCCCAGTCCTTCCCAGTCCCCTCCCAGTATCTCCCAGTCCCTCCCAGTCCCCTCCCAGTACCCCAAACCCCCCCCCAAAGCCCCCCAAACCCCTTTAAATCCCCCCCTAAACCCCCCCCCAAACCTCCCCCAGTCCCTCCCAGTTCCCTCCCAGTACATCCCAGTTCCCTCCCAGTATATCCCAGTATCCCCCAGTTCCTTCCCAGTACATCCCAGTACCACCAAAACCCCCCTAGACCCCCCAAATCCCCCCCAAACCCCCTCCCAGTCCCCCCCAGTGCCCTCCCGGTCCCTCCAGTTCCCTCCCAGTATATCCCAGTATCCCCCAGTTCCCTCCCAGTACATCCCAGTACCCCAAAACCCCCCAAACCCCCCCCAAACCCCTTCCCAGTCCTTCCCAGTCCCCTCCCAGTGTATCCCAGTACATCCCAGTTCCCTCCCAGTATCCCCCAGTCTCCTCCCAGTGCCTCCCAGTACATCCCAGTCCCTCCCAGTTCCCTCCCAGTATACCCCAGTATCCCCCAGTCTCCTCCCAGTCCACTCCCAGTACCCCAAAACCCCCGAAAAGCCCCCCGAACCCCCCCCGACCCCCCCCAAATCCCCCTATAACCCCCTCTGAGTCCCTCCCAGTTGCCTCCCAGTACATCCCAGTACATCCCAGTCCCCTCCCAGTATATCCCAGTATCCCCCAGTCTCCTCCCAGTATATCCCAGTCACCTCCCGGTCCCTTCCAAGTACCCCAAAACCCCCCAATTCCCCCTAAAACCCCCCCAAACCCCCTCCCAGTCCCTCCCAGTATATCCCAGTTCCCTCCGAGTAACCCCCAGTCTCCTCCCAGTCTCTCCCAGTCCCCTCCCAGTACCCCAAACCCCCCCAAACCCCCCTGAAACCCACCCCAAACCCCCTCCCAGTCCCCCCCAGTGCCCTCCCGGTCCCTCCCAGTCCCCTCCCAGTCCCTGCCAGTGCCCTCCCAGTATATCCCAGTATCCCCCAGTTCCCTCCCAGTACATCCCAGTACCCCAAAACCCCCCAAAACCCCCCCGAACCCCCCCCCAAATCCCCCCCAAACCCCCTCCCAGTCCCCCCCCCCAGTGCCCCCCAATGCCCTCCCAGTGCCCTCCCAGTATATCCCAGTATAGCCCAGTATATCCCAGTCCTTCCCAGTCCCCTCCCAGTATCTCCCAGTCCCTCCCAGTACCCCAAAACCCCCCCAAATCCCCCCCAAACCCCTTCCCGGTCCTTCCCAGTCCCCTCCCAGTATATCCCAGTCGCCTCCCAGTATATCCCAGTATACTCCAGTCTCCTCCCAGTATATCCCAGTCGCCTCCCAGTATATCCCAGTATACTCCAGTCTCCTCCCAGTATATCCCAGTCACCTCCCTGTACATCCTAGTCCCCCAAAACCCCCCCAAATCCCCCCCAAACCCCCCCCATAACCCCCCCAAACCCCCTCCCAGTGCCCCCCAGTCCCTGCCAGTCCCCTCCCAGTACATCCCAGCCCCTCCCAGTCCATCCCAGTGCCCTCCCAGTATATCCCAGTATCCCCCAGTTCCCTCCCAGTACATCCCAGTACCCCAAAACCCCCCAAAAGCCCCCCGAAACCCCCCCCAAATCCCCCCCAAACAGCCTCCCAGTCCCCCCCAGTCCCCCCCAGTGCCCCCCAGTGCCCTCCCAGTGCCCTCCCAGTATATCCCAGTATACCCCAGTATCTCCCAGTCCTTCCCAGTCCCCTCCCAGTATCTCCCAGTCCCTCCCAGTCCCCTCCCAGTACCCCAAAACCCCCCCAAATCCCCCCCAAACCCCTTCCCGGTCCTTCCCAGTCCCCTCCCAGTATATCCCAGTCGCCTCCCAGTATATCCCAGTATACTCCAGTCTCCTCCCAGTATATCCCAGTCACCTCCCAGTACATCGTAGTACCCCAAAACCCCCCAAATCCCCCCCAAACCCCCCCCATAACCCCCCCAAACCCCCTCCCAGTGCCCCCCAGTCCCTCCCAGTCCCTCCCAGTCCCCTCCCAGTCCCTCCCAGTCCCTCCCAGTATATCCCAGTAAGCCCAGTTCCCCCCCAGCGCCCGCCAAGCGCCCCCCCGCGGAGCCGTGTCCCTACGAGGACCCCCCCGCGCGCGAGGTGGCCCCGGGGGGCGCGGCCGCGTCCCTGCGCGTCGCCTCCTGGAACGTGGGCGGCCTGCGGGGCTGGCTGCGCAAGGGCGGCCTCCAGGTACGGTTTGGGGCGAATTCGGGGGATTTTGGGCAAATCGGGGGGTTGGGGGGGTTGGGGGGGTCGGGGGGGTTGGGGGGGTGAGGGGGGGGTTGGGGGGTTGGGGGTTTTGGGGGGGTTTTGGGGGGATTTGGGGGATTTATGGGGTTTTGGGGGAAATTAGGGGGTTTTTGGGGTTTGGGGTAATTTATGGGGTTTTTGGGGTTTGGGGGGGAAATTATGGGGTTTTGGGGGGTTGGGGGATTTGGGGGGATTTTGGGGGATTTAAGGGATTTAGGGGGTTTGGGGGATTTAGGGGGTTTTGGGGGGGTTTAGGGGGTTTGGGGGATTTATGGGGTTTTGGGGGAAATTATGGGTTTTTTGGGGTTGGGGGGGTTTATAGGGTTTTGGGGGGTTGGGGTTTCGGGGGCTTTTGGGGGTTCGGGGGAATTTAGGGGGTTTGGGGGTTTTGGGGGGGGTTTAAGGGATTTAGGGGATTTGGGGGAAATTATGGGGTTTTGGGGGGTGAGGGGGTTTGGGGAAATTTGGGGGGAATTTGGGGGATTTGGGGGAATTTTGTGGGTTTGGGGGTTGGGGGGATTTGAGGGGTTTGAGGGTTTTGGGGGGTTTGGGGGATTTGGGGGATTTATGGGATTGAGGGATTTGGGGGGGATTTCTAGGGTTTTGGGGATTCGGGTTTGGGGGGGATTTCTGGGATTCGGGGTGGATTTGGGGGGATTTATGGGATTTGGAGTGGATTTGGGGGATTTATGGGATTTGGGGGATTTGGGAGGGATTTATAGGGTTTTGGGGATTTGGGTTTTCGGGGGATTTATGGGATTTGGGGCATTTCTGGGATTGGGGGTGATTTCTGGGGATTCGGGGTGGATTCATGGGATTTGGGGGATTTGGGGGGGATTTATAGGGTTTTGGGGATTTGGGTCTTTGGGGGATTTCTGGGATTTGGGGGATTTCTGGGATTGGGGGTGGATTTATGGGATTTGAGGGATTTAGGGAGGATTTATAGGGTTTTGGGGATTTGGGTTTTCGGGGGATTTATGGGATTTGGGGCATTTCTGGGATTTGGGGCGATTTATGGGATTTGGGGGATTTGGGAGGGATTTATAGGGCTTTGTGGATTTCTGGGATTTGGGGGATTTCTGGGATTTGGGGCATTTCTGGGATTTGGGGGGCATTTCTGGGGCCGGGGGCGATTTCTGGGGACTGGGGGTGGATTTCCGTATTTTCGGGGCATGTTCCTGCGTTTTTAATTTCCCGGGGCGTATTTATGGGGTTTTTTTTGGGGTTTTTTTTTGGGGGCGCGTCAGTGGGTGCAGGAGGAGGCCCCGGACGTGCTGTGCCTGCAGGAGACCAAGTGCGCGGCCCCCGAGGTGCCCCCCGAGGTGCGGGCGCTCCCGGGGCTCCCCCACCAGTTCTGGGCCAGCCCCGAGGGGCGCCCGGGCTACAGCGGCGTCGGGCTGCTGGCCCGCCACGAGCCCCTCAGCGTCACCTACGGCATCGGTGAGACCCCCCCCCCAAAAAAACCCCGACCCCAAAACCCCACCCCGGGACCCCAAAACCCCACCCCGGGACCCAAAATAGCTCCCCGGGCTTCAAAACCCACCTTGAAGGACCTAGAACCTTCATAAATGGGCCCAAATTGGAGCTAAAGTGACCCAAAATATACACTGGGACAAGGAAGGGACCACCCTGACCCATAATTTTCTTGTAGGGGACCCCAAAACCCCACCCCGTAACCCCAAATAGCTCCCTGGGCTTCAGAAGCTACCTTGACGAACCTAGAACCTTCATAATTGAGCCCAAATTGGAGCTAAAGTGACCCAAATTGGAGCTAAAGTGACCCAAAATCTACCTCAGGACCACCAAGGGACCCCCCCGACCCCATAACTATCTTGTAGGGGTCCCCAAAACCCCACCCTGTAACCCCAAATAGCTCCCCAGGCTTCAGAAGCTACCTTGACGGACCTAGAACCTTGATAATTGAGCCCAAATTGGAGCTAAAGTGACCCAAATTGGTGCTAAAGTGACCCAAAATATACCCCAGGATCAGCAAGGGACCCCCCGACCCCATAACTATCTTGTAGGGGACCCCAAAACCCCACCCCGTAACCCCAAATAGCTCCCCGGGCTTCAGAACCTACCTTGACGGACCTAGAACCTTCATAACTGGACCCAAATTGCCCCAAATTAGAACTAAAGTAACCCAAAATTCACCCCAAAACCACCAGGTGACCCCCCAACCCCATAACTACGTCTCAAGGGACCCCAAAACCCGATCCCGTAACCCCAAATAGCTCCCCGGGCTTCAGAAGCTACCTTGAAGGACCTAGAACCTTCATAAATGGACTCAAATTGGAGCTAAAGTGACCCAAATTGGTGCTAAAGTGACCCAAAATCTACCCCAAAACCACCAGGTGACCCCCCTGACCCCATAACTACATCCCAAAGGACCCCAAAACCTGACCCCGTAACACCAAATAGCTCCCCGGGCTTCAGAAGCTACCTTGAAGGACCTAGAACCTTCATAACTGGACCCAAATTGCCCCAAATTAGAGCTAAAGTGACCCAAAATCCACCCTAGGAACACCAGATGACCCCCCCCAATCCCATAATTACGTCTCAAGGGACCCCAAATCCCGATCCCGTAACCCCAAATATCTCCCCAGGCTTCGAAACGCACCTTGAAGGACCTAGAACCTTCATAACTGGACCCAAATTGGAACTAAAGTGACCCAAATTGGTGCTAAAGTGACCCAAAATCTACCCCAGGATCACCAGGGGACCCCCCCGATCCCATAATTACGTCCCAAGGGACCCCAAACACTGACCCCGTAACCCCAAATAGCTCCTCGGGCTTCAGAAGCTACCTTGGAAGACCTAGAACCTTTATAACTAGACCCAAATTGGAGCTAAAGTGACCCAAAATATACCCCGGGGCAACCAAGGGACCCCCCCCGACCCCATAATTATGTCTCAAGGGACCCCAAAACCCGACCCCGTAACCCCAAATAGTTCCCCGGGATTCAGAAGCTACCTTAACGGACCTAGAACTTTCATAAATGGACCCAAATTGCCCCAAATTAGAACTAAAGTGACCCAAAATCCACCCTAGGAACACCAGGTGACCCCCCCAATCCCATAATTACGTCTCAAGCGACCCCAAAACCCCACCCTGTAACCCCAAATAGCTCCCCGGGCTTCAGAAGCTACCTTGAAGGACCTAGAACCTTCATAACTGGACCCAAATTGGAGCTAAAGTGACCCAAATTGGTGCTAAAGTGACCCAAAATCTACCCCAAAACCACCAGGTGACCCCCGTGATCCCATAACTACGTCCCAAAGGACCCCAAAACCCGACCCCGTAACCCCAAATAGCTCCCCGGGCTTCAGAAGCTACCTTGATGGACCTAGAACCTTCATAAATGGGCCCAAATTACCCAAAATTAGAGCTAAAGTGACCCAAAATCCACCCCAGGATCACCAAGGGACCCCCCAACCCCATAACTATTTTGTAGGGGACCCCAAAACCCGACCCCGTAACCCCAAATAGCTCCCTGGGCTTCAGAAGCTACCTTGATGGACTTAGAACCTTCATAACTGGACCCAAATTACCCAAAATTAGAGCTAAAGTGACCCAAAATCTACACTAGGAACACCAGGGGACCCCCCCGATCCCATAATTACGTCTCAAGGGACCCCAAATCCCGATCCCATAACCCCAAATATCTCCCCAGGCTTCAAAACCCACCTTGAAGGACCTAGAACCTTCATAAATGGACCCAAATTGGAGCTAAAGTGACCCAAATTGGAGCGAAAGTGACCCAAAATCTACCCCAGGACAACCAAGGGACCGCCCCGATCCCATAATTACGTCTCAAAGGACCCCAAAACCCGATCCCGTAACCCCAAATAGCTCCCCGGGCTTCAGAAGCTACCTTGACGGACCTAGAACCTTCATAACTGGACCCAAATTGGAGCTAAAGTGACCCAAATTGGAGCTAAAGTGACCCAAAATCTACCCCAGGATCAGCAAGGGACCCCCCTGACCCCATAACTATCTTGTACGGGACCCCAAAACCTCACCCCATAACCCCAAATATCTTCTCATGCTTCAGAACCTATCTTGAAGGACCTAGAACCTTCATAAAGTGACCCAAAGTAGAGCTAAAGTGACCCAAATTGGTGCTAAAGTGACCCAAAATCTACCCCAGGATCAGCAGGGGACCCCCCCGACCCCATAACTATCTTGTAGGGGACCCCAAAACCTGACCCCGTAACCCCAAATAGCTGCCCGGGCTTCAGAAGCTACCTTGATGGTCCTAGAACCTTCATAACTGGACACAAATTACCCAAAATTAGAGCTAAAGTGACCCAAAATCCACACTAGGAACACCAGGGGACCCCCCCGATCCCATAATTACGTGTCAAGGGACCCCAAAACCCCACCCCGGGACCCCAAATAGCTCCCCGGGTTTCGGAACCTACCTTGACGGACCTAGAACCTTCATAATTGAGCCCAAATTGGAGCTAAAGTGACCCAAATTGGAGCTAAAGTGACCCAAAATCTACCTCAGGACCACCAAGGGACCCCCCTGACCCCATAACTATCTTGTAGGGGTCCCCAAAACCCCACCCTGTAACCCCAAATAGCTCCCCAGGCTTCAGAAGCTACCTTGATGGACCTAGAACCTTCATAACTGGACCCAAATTACCCAAAATTAGAGCTAAAGTGACCCAAAATCCACACTAGGAACACCAGGGGACCCCCCCGATCCCATAATTACGTCCCAAAGGACCCCAAAACCCCACCCCGGGACCCCAAATAGCTCCCCGGGCTTCAGAAGCTACCTTGGAGTACCTAGAACCTTCATAACTGGACCCAAATTGGAGCTAAACTGACCCAAAATCTACCCTGGGACAAGGAAGGGACCCCCTGACCCCATAACTATCTTGTAGGGGACCCCAAAACCCAACCCTGTAACCCCAAATAGCTCCCCGGGCTTCAGAAGCTACCTTGAAGAACCTAGAACCTTCATAACTGGACACAAATTGCCCCAAATTAGAGCTAAAGTGACCCAAAATCCACCCTAGGAACACCAAATGACCCTCCCCAATCCCATAATTACGTCTCAAGGGACCCCAAATCCCGATCCCGTAACCCCAAATATCTCCCCAGGCTTCGAAACCCACCTTGAAGGACCTAGAACCTTCATAACTGGATCCAAATTGGAGCTAAAGTGACCCAAATTGGTGCTAAAGTGACCCAAAATCTACCCCAGGATCACCAGGGGACCCCCCCGATCCCATAATTACGTCTCAAGGGACCCCAAACACTGACCCCGTAACCCCAAATAGCTCCCCGGGCTTCAGAAGCTACCTTGAAGGACCTAGAACCTTCATAACTGGACCCAAATTGCCCCAAATTAGAGCTAAAGTGACCCAAAATCCACCCTAGGAACACCAGGTGACCCCCCCCAATCCCATAATTACGTCTCAAGGGACCCCAAATCCCGATCCCATAACCCCAAATATCTCCCCAGGCTTCAAAACCCACCTTGAAGGACCTAGAACCTTCATAAATGGACCCAAATTGGAGCTAAAGTGACCCAAATTGGTGCTAAAGTGACCCAAAATCTACCCCAGGATCACCAAGGGACCCCCACGATCCCATAATTACGTCTCAAGGGACCCCAAAACCCCACCTCGTAACCCCAAATATCTCCCCGGGCATCAAAACCCACCTTAAAGGACCTAGAACCTTCATAATTGAGCCCAAATTGGAGTGAAAGTGACCCAAATTAGAACTGAAGTGACCCCAAATCCACCCCAGGACCACCAAGGGACCCCCCTGACCCCATAACTATCTTGTAGGGGACCCCAAATCCCGACCCCGTAACCCCAAATAGCTCCCCGGGCTTCAGAAGATACCTTGGAGGATCTAGAACCTTCATAAATGGACCCAAATTGGAGCGAAAGTGACCCGAAATCTACCCCAGGACAACCAAGGGACCCCCCCGATCCCATAATTACGTCTCAAGGGACCCCAAAACCCCACCCCAGGACCCCAAATAGCTCCCCAGGCTTCAGAATCTACCTTGGAGGACCTAGAACCTTCACAACTGGACCCAAATTGGTGCTAAAGTGACCCAAAATCTACCCCAAAACCACCAGGTGACCCCCGTGATCCCATAACTACGTCCCAAAGGACCCCAAAACCCGACCCCGTAACCCCAAATAGCTCCCCGGGCTTCAGAAGCTACCTTGATGGACCTAGAACCTTCATAAATGGGCCCAAATTACCCAAAATTAGAGCTAAAGTGACCCAAAATCCACCCCAGGATCACCAAGGGACCCCCCAACCCCATAACTATTTTGTAGGGGACCCCAAAACCCAACCCCGTAACCCCAAATAGCTCCCTGGGCTTCAGAAGCTACCTTGATGGACTTAGAACCTTCATAACTGGACCCAAATTACCCAAAATTAGAGCTAAAGTGACCCAAAATCTACACTAGGAACACCAGGTGACCCCCCCGATCCCATAATTACGTCTCAAGGGACCCCAAATCCCGATCCCATAACCCCAAATATCTCCCCAGGCTTCAAAACCCACCTTGAAGGACCTAGAACCTTCATAAATGGACCCAAATTGGAGCTAAAGTGACCCAAATTGGAGCGAAAGTGACCCAAAATCTACCCCAGGACAACCAAGGGACCCCCCCGATCCCATAATTACGTCTCAAAGGACCCCAAAACCCGATCCCGTAACCCCAAATAGCTCCCCGGGCTTCAGAAGCTACCTTGACGGACCTAGAACCTTCATAACTGGACCCAAATTGGAGCTAAAGTGACCCAAATTGGAGCTAAAGTGACCCAAAATCTACCCCAGGATCAGCAAGGGACCCCCCTGACCCCATAACTATCTTGTACGGGACCCCAAAACCTCACCCCATAACCCCAAATATCTTCTCATGCTTCAGAACCTATCTTGAAGGACCTAGAACCTTCATAAAGTGACCCAAAGTAGAGCTAAAGTGACCCAAATTGGTGCTAAAGTGACCCAAAATCTACCCCAGGATCAGCAGGGGACCCCCCCGACCCCATAACTATCTTGTAGGGGACCCCAAAACCCCACCCTGTAACCCCAAATAGCTCCCCAGGCTTCAAAACCCATCTTGACGGACCTAGAACCTTCATAATTGAGCCCAAATTGGAGCTAAAGTTACCCAAATTGGAGCTAAAGTGACCCAAAATCTACCTCAGGACCACCAAGGGACCCCCCTGACCCCATAACTATCTTGTAGGGGACCCCAAAACCCCACCCCGTAACCCCAAATACCTCCCCGGGCTTCAGAAGCTACCTTGATGGACCTAGAACCTTCATAAATGGACCCAAATTAGAGCTAAAGTGACCCAAAATCTACCCCAAAACCACCAGGTGACCCCCCTGACCCCATAACTACGTCCCAAAGGACCCCAAAACCCCACCCCGTAACCCCAAATAGCTCCCCGGGCTTCAGAAGCTACCTTGAAGGACCTAGAACCTTCATAACTGGACCCAAATTGGAGCTAAAGTGACCCAAATTGGTGCTAAAGTGACCCAAAATCTACCCCAAAACCACCAGGTGACCCCTGTGATCCCATAACTACGTCCCAAAGGACCCCAAAACCTGACCCCGTAACCCCAAATAGCTCCCCAGGCTTCAGGAGCTACCTTGGAGGACCTAAAACCTTCATAAATGGACCCAAATTGGAGCTAAAGTGACCCAAAATCTACCCCAGGATCACCAAGGGACCCTCCCGATCCCATAATTACGTCTCAAAGGACCCCAAAACCCCACCCCGGGACCCCAAATAGCTCCCCGGGCTTCAGAACCTACCTTGAAGGACCTAGAACCTTCATAATTGGACCCAAACTGGAGCTAAAGTGACTCAAAATCCACCCTGGGACAAGGAAGGGACCCCCCTGGCCCCATAACCATCTTGTAGGGGACCCCAAAACCCCACCCTGTAACCCCAAATAGCTCCCGAGGCTTCAGAACCTACGTTGAAGGACCTAGAACCTTCATAAATGGACCTAAATTGGAGCTAAAGTGACCCAAATTGTTGCTAAAGTGACCCAAAATCTACCTCAGGACAACCAAGGGACCCCCCTGACCCCATAACTATCTTGTAGGGGACCCCAAAACCTGACCACGGGACCCCAAATAGCTCCCCAGGCTTCAGAAGCTACCTTGACGGACCTAGAACCTTCATAACTGGACCCAAATTGCCCCAAATTAGAACTAAAGTGACCCAAAATTCACCCCAAAACCACCAGGTGACCCCCCAATCCCATAACTACATCCCAAAGGACCCCAAAACCCCACCCCATAACCCCAAATAGCTCCCCGGGCTTCAGAAGCTACCTTGAAGGACCTAGAACCTTCATAACTGGACCCAAATTGGAGCTAAAGTGACCCAAATTGGTGCTAAAGTGACCCAAAATCTACCCCAGGATCACCAGGGGACCCCCCCGATCCCATAATTACGTCCCAAGGGACCCCAAACACTGACCCCGTAACCCCAAATAGCTCCTCGGGCTTCAGAAGCTACCTTGGAGGACCTAGAACCTTTATAACTGGACCCAAATTGGAGCTAAAGTGACCCAAAATATACCCCGGGGCAACCAAGGGACCCCCCCCGACCCCATAATTATGTCTCAAGGGACCCCAAAACCCGACCCCGTAACCCCAAATAGTTCCCCGGGATTCAGAAGCTACCTTGGAGGACCTAGAACTTTCATAAATGGACCCAAATTGCCCCAAATTAGAACTAAAGTGACCCAAAATCCACCCTAGGAACACCAGGTGACCCCCCCAATCCCATAATTACGTCTCAAGCGACCCCAAAACCCCACCCTGTAACCCCAAATAGCTCCCCGGGCTTCAGAAGCTACCTTGAAGGACCTAGAACCTTCATAAATGGACCCAAATTCAAGCTAAAGTGACCCAAATTGGTGCTAAAGTGACCCAAAATCTACCCCAAAACCACCAGGTGACCCCCGTGATCCCATAACTACGTCCCAAAGGACCCCAAAACCTGACCCCGTAACCCCAAATAGCTCCCCAGGCTTCAGGAGCTACCTTGGAGGACCTAAAACCTTCATAAATGGACCCAAATTGGAGCTAAAGTGACCCAAAATCTACCCCAGGATCACCAAGGGACCCTCCCGATCCCATAATTACGTCTCAAAGGACCCCAAAACCCCACCCCGGGACCCCAAATAGCTCCCCGGGCTTCAGAACCTACCTTGAAGGACCTAGAACCTTCATAATTGGACCCAAACTGGAGCTAAAGTGACTCAAAATCCACCCTGGGACAAGGAAGGGACCCCCCTGGCCCCATAACCATCTTGTAGGGGACCCCAAAACCCCACCCTGTAACCCCAAATAGCTCCCGAGGCTTCAGAACCTACGTTGAAGGACCTAGAACCTTCATAAATGGACCTAAATTGGAGCTAAAGTGACCCAAATTGTTGCTAAAGTGACCCAAAATCTACCTCAGGACAACCAAGGGACCCCCCTGACCCCATAACTGTCTTGTAGGGGACCCCAAAACCTGACCACGGGACCCCAAATAGCTCCCCAGGCTTCAGAAGCTACCTTGACGGACCTAGAACCTTCATAACTGGACCCAAATTGCCCCAAATTAGAACTAAAGTGACCCAAAATTCACCCCAAAACCACCAGGTGACCCCCCAATCCCATAACTACATCCCAAAGGACCCCAAAACCCCACCCCATAACCCCAAATAGCTCCCCGGGCTTCAGAAGCTACCTTGAAGGACCTAGAACCTTCATAACTGGACCCAAATTGGAGCTAAAGTGACCCAAATTGGTGCTAAAGTGACCCAAAATCTACCCCAGGATCACCAGGGGACCCCCCCGATCCCATAATTACGTCCCAAGGGACCCCAAACACTGACCCCGTAACCCCAAATAGCTCCTCGGGCTTCAGAAGCTACCTTGGAGGACCTAGAACCTTTATAACTGGACCCAAATTGGAGCTAAAGTGACCCAAAATATACCCCGGGGCAACCAAGGGACCCCCCCCGACCCCATAATTATGTCTCAAGGGACCCCAAAACCCGACCCCGTAACCCCAAATAGTTCCCCGGGATTCAGAAGCTACCTTGGAGGACCTAGAACTTTCATAAATGGACCCAAATTGCCCCAAATTAGAACTAAAGTGACCCAAAATCCACCCTAGGAACACCAGGTGACCCCCCCAATCCCATAATTACGTCTCAAGCGACCCCAAAACCCCACCCTGTAACCCCAAATAGCTCCCCGGGCTTCAGAAGCTACCTTGAAGGACCTAGAACCTTCATAAATGGACCCAAATTGGAGCTAAAGTGACCCAAATTGGTGCTAAAGTGACCCAAAATCTACCCCAAAACCACCAGGTGACCCCTGTGATCCCATAACTACGTCCCAAAGGACCCCAAAACCTGACCCCGTAACCCCAAATAGCTCCCCAGGCTTCAGGAGCTACCTTGGAGGACCTAAAACCTTCATAAATGGACCCAAATTGGAGCTAAAGTGACCCAAAATCTACCCCAGGATCACCAAGGGACCCTCCCGATCCCATAATTACGTCTCAAAGGACCCCAAAACCCCACCCCGGGACCCCAAATAGCTCCCCGGGCTTCAGAACCTACCTTGAAGGACCTAGAACCTTCATAATTGGACCCAAACTGGAGCTAAAGTGACTCAAAATCCACCCTGGGACAAGGAAGGGACCCCCCTGGCCCCATAACCATCTTGTAGGGGACCCCAAAACCCCACCCTGTAACCCCAAATAGCTCCCGAGGCTTCAGAACCTACGTTGAAGGACCTAGAACCTTCATAAATGGACCTAAATTGGAGCTAAAGTGACCCAAATTGTTGCTAAAGTGACCCAAAATCTACCTCAGGACAACCAAGGGACCCCCCTGACCCCATAACTATCTTGTAGGGGACCCCAAAACCTGACCACGGGACCCCAAATAGCTCCCCAGGCTTCAGAAGCTACCTTGACGGACCTAGAACCTTCATAACTGGACCCAAATTGCCCCAAATTAGAACTAAAGTGACCCAAAATTCACCCCAAAACCACCAGGTGACCCCCCAATCCCATAACTACATCCCAAAGGACCCCAAAACCCCACCCCATAACCCCAAATAGCTCCCCGGGCTTCAGAACCTACCTTGAAGGACCTAGAACCTTCATAACTGGACCCAAATTGGAGCTAAAGTGACCCAAATTGGTGCTAAAGTGACCCAAAATCTACCTCAGGACCACCAAGGGACCCCCCTGAACCCATAACTATCTTGTAGGGGACCCCAAAACCCCACCCCGGGACCCCAAATAGCTCCCCGGGCTTCAGAAGCTACCTTGATGGACCTAGAACCTTCATAACTGGACCCAAATTGCCCCAAATTAGAGCTAAAGTGACCCAAAATCCACCCTAGGAACACCAGGTGACCCCCCCCAATCCCATAATTACGTCTCAAGGGACCCCAAATCCCGATCCCATAAACCCAAATATCTCCCCAGGCTTCAAAACCCACCTTGAAGGACCTAGAACCTTCATAACTGGATCCAAATTGGAGCTAAAGTGACCCAAATTGGTGCTAAAGTGACCCAAAATCTACCCCAGGATCACCAGGGGACCCCCCCGATCCCATAATTACGTCCCAAGGGACCCCAAACACTGACCCCGTAACCCCAAATAGCTCCTCGGGCTTCAGAAGCTACCTTGAAGGACCTAGAACCTTTATAACTGGACCCAAATTGGAGCTAAAGTGACCCAAATTGGTGCTAAAGTGACCCAAAATCTACCCCAGGATCACCAGGGGACCCCCCCGATCCCATAATTACGTCCCAAGGGACCCCAAACACTGACCCCGTAACCCCAAATAGCTCCTCGGGCTTCAGAAGCTACCTTGAAGGACCTAGAACCTTTATAACTGGACCCAAATTCAAGCTAAAGTGACCCAAAATATACCCCGGGACAAGGAAGGGACCCCCCCGACCCCATAACTATCTTGTAGGGGACCCCAAAACCTCACTCCATAACCCCAAATAGCTCCCTGGGCTTCAGAAGCTACCTTGATGGTCCTAGAACCTTCATAACTGGACCCAAATTGCCCCAAATTAGAGCTAAAGTGACCCAAAATCCACCCTAGGAACACCAGATGACCCCCCCCAATCCCATAATTACGTCTCAAGGGACCCCAAATCCCGATCCCGTAACCCCAAATATCTCCCCAGGCTTCGAAACCCACCTTGAAGGACCTAGAACCTTCATAACTGGACCCAAATTGGAGCTAAAGTGACCCAAATTGGTGCTAAAGTGACCCAAAATCTACCCCAGGATCACCAGGGGACCCCCCCGATCCCATAATTACGTCCCAAGGGACCCCAAACACTGACCCCGTAACCCCAAATAGCTCCTCGGGCTTCAGAAGCTACCTTGGAGGACCTAGAACCTTTATAACTGGACCCAAATTGGAGCTAAAGTGACCCAAAATATACCCCGGGGCAACCAAGGGACCCCCCCCGACCCCATAATTATGTCTCAAGGGACCCCAAAACCCGACCCCGTAACCCCAAATAGTTCCCCGGGATTCAGAAGCTACCTTGGAGGACCTAGAACTTTCATAAATGGACCCAAATTGCCCCAAATTAGAACTAAAGTGACCCAAAATCCACCCTAGGAACACCAGGTGACCCCCCCAATCCCATAATTACGTCTCAAGGGACCCCAAAACCCCACCCCGGGACCCCAAATAGCTCCCCGGGCTTCAGAAGCTACCTTGAAGGACCTAGAACCTTCATAAATGGACCCAAATTCGAGCTAAAGTGACCCAAATTGGTGCTAAAGTGACCCAAAATATTCCCCAGGATCACCAAGGGACCCCCCCGACCCCATAACTATCTTGTAGGGGACCCCAAAACCCAACCCCGTAACCCCAAATAGCTCCCCGGGCTTCAGAAGCTACCTTGACGGACCTAGAACCTTCATAACTGGACCCAAATTTCCCCAAATTAGAGCTAAAGTGACCCAAAATCTACCCTAGGAACACCAGGGGACCCCCCCCAATCCCATAATTACGTCTCAAGGGACCCCAAATCCCGATCCCATAACCCCAAATATCTCCCCAGGCTTCAAAACCCACCTTGAAGGACCTAGAACCTTCATAAATGGACCCAAATTGGAGCTAAAGTGACCCAAATCGGTGCTAAAGTGACCCAAAATCTACCCCAGGATCACCAAGGGACCCCCACGATCCCATAATTACGTCTCAAGGGACCCCAAAACCCCACCTCGTAACCCCAAATATCTCCCCGGGCATCAAAACCCACCTTAAAGGACCTAGAACCTTCATAATTGAGCCCAAATTGGAGTGAAAGTGACCCAAATTAGAACTGAAGTGACCCCAAATCCACCCCAGGACAACCAAGGGACCCCCCCGACCCCATAACTATCTTGTAGGGGACCCCAAATCCCGACCCCGTAACCCCAAATAGCTCCCCGGGCTTCAGAAGATACCTTGGAGGACCTAGAACCTTCATAAATGGACCCAAATTGGAGCGAAAGTGACCCGAAATCTACCCCAGGACAACCAAGGGACCCCCCCGATCCCATAATTACGTCTCAAGGGACCCCAAAGCCCCACCCCGTAACCCCAAATAGCTCCCCAGGCTTCAGAATCTACCTTGGAGGACCTAGAACCTTCACAACTGGACCCAAATTGGTGCTAAAGTGACCCAAAATCTACCCCAAAACCACCAGGTGACCCCCCTGACCCCATAACTACGTTCCAAAGGACCCCAAAACCTGACCCCGTAACCCCAAATAGCTCCCCGGGCTTCAGAAGCTACGTTGAAGGACCTAGAACCTTCATAACTGGACCCAAATTGCCCCAAATTAGAACTAAAGTAACCCAAAATTCACCCCAAAACCACCAGGTGACCCCCCGACCCCATAACTACGTCTCAAGGGACCCCAAAACCCGATCCCGTAACCCCAAATAGCTCCCCGGGCTTCAGAACCTACCTTGAAGGACCTAGAACCTTCAAAAATGGACCCAAATTGGAGCTAAAGTGACCCAAATTGGTGCTAAAGTGACCCAAAATCTACCCCAAAACCACCAGGTGACCCCCCTGACCCCATAACTACGTCCCAAAGGACCCCAAAACCTGACCCCGTAACCCCAAATAGCTCCCCGGGCTTCAGAAGCTACCTTGAAGGACCTAGAACCTTCATAACTGGACCCAAATTGCCCCAAATTAGAGCTAAAGTGACCCAAAATCCACCCTAGGATCACCAAGGGACCCCCCAACCCCATAACTATTTTGTAGGGGACCCCAAAACCCGACCCCGTAACCCCAAATAGCTCCCCGGGCTTCAGAAGATACCTTGATGGACTTAGAACCTTCATAACTGGACCCAAATTACCCAAAATTAGAGCTAAAGTGACCCAAAATCTACACTAGGAACACCAGGTGACCCCCCCGATCCCATAATTACGTCTCAAGGGACCCCAAAACCCCACCCCGGGACCCCAAATAGCTCCCCGGGCTTCAGAAGATACCTTGAAGGACCTAGAACCTTCATAAATGGACCCAAATTGGAGCGAAAGTGACCCGAAATCTACCCCAGGACAACCAAGGGACCCCCCCGATCCCATAATTACGTCTCAAAGGACCCCAAAACCCAACCCTGGGACCCCAAATAGGTCCCCGGGCTTCAGAACCTACCTTGACGGACCTAGAACCTTCATAAATGGACCCAAATTGGAGCTAAAGTGACCCAAAATCTACCCCAGGATCAGCAGGGGACCCCTCCGACCCCATAATTACATCTCAAGGGACCCCAAAACCCCACCCCGGGACCCCAAATAGCTCCCCGGGCTTCAAAACCCACCTTAAAGGACCTAGAACCTTCATAACTGGACCCAAATTGCCCCAAATTAGACCTAAAGTGACCCAAAATCCACCCAGGACCACCAAGGGACCCCCTGACCCCGTAACCTCATCCCAGTAGACCCCAGTTGCCACTGGTTGACCCCTCAGCTGCCACCAGTAGACCCCAAACCCCTTCAGTTTCCACCAGTTGACCCCAAAACCCTTTGGTGGCCACCACTGACCCCAAAACCCTTTCTGTAGACCCTTGGTGGCCACCATTGACCCCAGAATCCTTTAGTGGCCACCAGCAGACCTTTGGTTGCCCCACTGACCCCAAAACCCTTTGGTGGCCACCAGTAGACCCCTGGTTGCCCGTTGACCCCAAAACCCTTCGGTTTCCACCAGCAGACCCCAAAACCCTTCAATTGCCGCCATTGACCCCAAAACGCTTTGGTGGCCATCACTGATCCCAAAACCCTTTCTGTAGACCCTCGGTGGCCACAACTTGCCCCTGCTGGCCACCTGTAGACCCTCGGTGGCCACCACTCTCCCCCTGTGTCCCCCCCCCCCGCCGTCCCCCCGCAGGTGACCCCGAGCACGACGCCGAGGGCCGGGTGGTGACGGCCGAGGTCCTCCAAAAGAGTTCCCCAAACCCTTTGGTTGCCACCAGTAGACCCCTGGTGGCCACCATTGACCCCAAAACCCTTCAGTTTCCACCAGGAGACCCTAGAACCCTTTGGTGGCCACCAGTAGACCCCTGGTTGCCCCGTTGACCCCAAAACCCTTCGGTCACCACCATTGACCCCAAAACCCTTCGGTTGCGATCAGTTGACCCCAGAATCCTTTGGTGGCCACCAGCAGACCCCTGGTTGCCCCGTTGACCCCAAAACCTTTCAGTCACCGCCATTGACCCCAAAACCCTTCGGTTGTGATCAGTTGACCCCAAAACCCTTTGGTGGCCACCCATAGACCCTTGGTGGCCACCACTTTCCCGTTGGTTGCCCCATTGACCCCAAAACCCTCTGGTGGACACCAGTAGACCCTTGGTTGCCATGTTGACCCCGAAACCCTTTGGTGGCCACCAGTAGACCCCTGGTTGCCCCATTGACCCCACAACCCTTTGGTGGCCACCAGTTGACCCCAAAGTACCACCATTGACCCCAAAACCCTTCAGTTTCCACCAGTAGACCCCAAAACCCTTTGGTGGCCACCAGTAGACCCCTGGTTGCCCCATTGACCCCACAACCCTTCAGTCACCACCATTGACCCCAAAACCCTTCGGTTGCCACCAGTAGACCTCCTGGTTGCCCAGTTGACCCCAAAATCCTTTGGTGGCCACCAGTAGAGCCCTGATAGCCCCATTGACCCCAAAGCCCTTTGGTGGCCACCAGTAGAGCCCTGGTTGCCCCATTGACCCCACAACCCTTCAGTTCCCACCAGTAGACCCCAAAACCCTTTGGTTGCCGCCAGTAGAGCCCCGGTTGCCCCGTTGACCCCAAAACCTTTTGGTTGCCACCATTGACCCCAAAACCCTTCAGTTTCCACCAGTAGACCCCAAAACCCTTCAATTGCCGCCATTGACCCCAAAACCCTCTGTTGGCCACCATTGACCTCAAAAACCTTTCGTAGCCACCCGTGGACCCCCGGTGGCCACCGCTCTCAGCCTGCCCCCCCTCCCGCAGGTGACCCCGAGCACGACGCCGAGGGCCGGGTAGTGACGGCCGAGTTCCCGTCCCTCTTCGTGGTGGCCGCCTACGTGCCCAACTCGGGCCGGGGCCTGGCCCGCCTGGCGTACCGGCAGCGCTGGGACCGCGCCTTCCGCTCCTACCTCACCCGCCTGGACGCCCGCAAGCCCGTGGCCGTCTGCGGCGACCTCAACGTGGCCCACGCCGAGATCGACCTGCGGCACCCGCGGGCCAACCGCCGCTCGCCGGGCTTCACCCAGGAGGAGCGGGACGGCTTCGGGGCGCTGCTCGAGGCCGGCTTCATCGACACCTTCCGGCACCTGTACCCGGCCGTGCCGCACGCCTACACCTTCTGGACCTACCTGGGGGGCGCGCGGAGCCGCAACGTGGGCTGGCGCCTCGACTACTGCGTGGTGTCGCGGCGCCTGGCCGGGGCGCTGTGCGACAGCAAGATCCGCAACAAGGTGATGGGGAGCGACCACTGCCCCGTGGTGCTCTACCTGGCCCTATAACGGCCCTATAACGGCCCTATAGTGGCGCCCTGTAACGATCCTGCAAGTTGGTCCCGTAACGACCCCGTAAGTTGTCCTGTAACGGCCCCGTAAGGTCGTCCTGTAACGATCCTACAAGTTGGTCCTATAATGACCCTGTAAGATGCCCTATAACGGCCCTATGGGGTCATCCTGTAACGATCCTACAAGTTGGTCCTATAACGACCCCGTAAGATGTCCTATAACGGCCCTATAAGGTCGTCCTGTAGCGATCCCGTAAGGTCGTCCCGTAATGACCCTATAAGGCCATCCTGTAACGATCCCGTAAGCTCGTCCTATAACGACCCCATAAGATGTCCTAAAATGACCCTATAAGGTCATCCTGTAACGACCCCATAACTCGTCCGAAAATGACTCCTATAAGGTCGTCCTATAACGACCCCCAAAATCACCCCAGAACGACCCTATAAGGTCATCCCATAATGACCCCCAAAATCACCCCAGAACGACCCTATAAGGTCATCCCATAATGACCCTATAAGGTCGTCCTATAACGACCCCAAAAATCACCCCAAAACGACCCTATAAGGTTGTCCTGTAACGATCCCATAAATCATCCCATAACGACCCCATAAGATCATCCCATAACGACCCCGTTATTTCATCCCATAACGACCCCGTAAGATCATCCCATAACGACCCCATTAGTTCATCCCATAACGACCCCGTAACTCACCCCATAACGACCCCATAAGCTGCTCCCATTGGGTTTGGGTCTTGAGTTGGGTTCAATGTGAACCCGTTTGCCCCAAATCCCCCCAAATCCCCCCCAAATCCCCATAAACGAGCTCAACGTGTTCTTAATGGGGTCGCCCTGGTCTTTATGGGGTCTTGGTGGTCGTTACGGGGTCGTCGGGGCGGTTATGGGGTGGCCCCGTACCCGCTGCTGCGCGGTGTCGCGGCGCCTGGCCGGGCGCTGTGCGACAGCAAGATCCGCAACAAGGTGATGGGGAGCGACCACTGCCCCGTGGTGCTCTACCTGGCCCTATAACGGCCCTATAACGGCCCTATAGTGGCGCCCTGTAACGATCCTGCAGGTTGGTCCTGTAACGACCCCGTAAGATGCCCTATAACGGTCCTGTAAGGTCGTCCTGTAACGATCCCGTAAGGTCGTCCCGTAATGACCCTATAAGGTCATCCTGTAACGACCCCGTAACTGGTCCCAAAACGACCCTATAAGGCCATCCTGTAACGATCCCGTAAGCTCGTCCTATAACGACCCCATAAGATGTCCTAAAATGACCCTATAAGGTCATCCTGTAACGACCCCATAACTCGTCCGAAAATGACCCTATAAGGTCGTCCTATAACGACCCCCAAAATCACCCCAGAACAACCCTATAAGGTCATCCCATAATGACCCTATAAGGTCGTCCTATAACGACCCCAAAAATCACCCCCAAAACGACCCTAGAAGGTTGTCCTATAACGATCCCATAAATCATCCCATAACGACCCCATTAGTTAATCCCATAACGACCCCATTAGTTCGTCCCATAACGACCCCGTTATTTCATCCCATAACGACCCCGTAAGATCATCCCATAACGACCCCATTAGTTCATCCCATAACGACCCCGTAACTCACCCCATAACGACCCCATAAGCTGCTCCCATTGGGTTTGGCCCTTGGGTTGGGTTCAGTGTAAACCCGTTTGCCCCAAATCCCCCCAAATCCCCCCCAAATCCCCATAAACGAGCTCAACGTGTTCTTAATGGGGTCGCCCTGGTCTTTATGGGGTCTTGGTGGTCGTTACGGGGTCGTCGGGGCGGTTACGGGGTGGCCCCGTACCCGCTGCTGCGTGGTGTCGCGGCGCCTGGCCGGGCGCTGTGCGACAGCAAGATCCGCAACGGGGTGATGGGGAGCGACCACTGCCCCGTGGTGCTCTACCTGGCCCTATAACGGCCCTATGGGGTCGTCCTGTAACGATCCTGCAGGTTGGTCCCGTAACGACCCCGTAAGTTGTCCTATAACAGCCCTATGGGGTCGTCCTGTAACGATCCTACAAGTTGGTCCTGTAACGACCCCGTAAGATGTCCTATAACGGCCCTATAAGGTTGTCCTGTAGCGATCCCGTAAGGTCGTCCCGTAATGACCCTATAAGGTCATCCTGTAACGACCCCATAACTCGTCCGAAAATGACCCTATAAGGTCATCCTATAACGACCCCCAAAATCACCCCAGAACGACCCTATAAGGTCATCCTATAACGACCCCCAAAATCACCCCAGAACGACCCTATAAGGTTTTCCCATAATGACCCTATAAGGTCGTCCTATAACGACCCCAAAAATCACCCCAAAACGACCCTATAAGGTTGTCCTATAACGATCCCATAAATCATCCCATAACGACCCCATTAGTTCATCCCATAACGACCCCGTTATTTCATCCCATAACGACCCCGTAAGATCATCCCATAACGACCCCATTAGTTCATCCCATAACGACCCCGTAAGATCATCCCATAACGACCCCGTTATTTCATCCCATAACGACCCCGTAAGATCATCCCATAACGACCCCATTAGTTCATCCCATAACGACCCCGTAACTCACCCCATAACGACCCCATAAGCTGCTCCCATTGGGTTTGGCCCTTGGGTTGGGTTCAATGTGAACCCGTTTGCCCCAAATCCCCCCAAATCCCCCCAAATCCCCCCAAATCCCCATAAACGAGCTCAACGTGTTCTTAATGGGGTCGCCCTGGTCTTTATGGGGTCTTGGTGGTCGTTACGGGGTCGTCGGGGCGGTTACGGGGTGGCCCCGTACCCGCTGCTGCACGGTGTCGCGGCGCCTGGCCGGGCGCTGTGCGACAGCAAGATCCGCAACGGGGTGATGGGGAGCGACCGCTGCCCCGTGGGGCTCTGCCTGGCCCTATAACGGCCCTATAACGGCCCTATGGGGTCGTCCTGTAACGATCCTGCAGGTTGGTCCCGTAACGACCCCGTAAGTTGTCCTGTAACGGCCCCGTAAGGTCGTCCTGTAACGATCCCGTAAGGTCGTCCCGTAATGACCCTATAAGGCCATCCTGTAACGATCCCGTAAGCTCGTCCTATAACAACCCCATAAGATGTCCTATAGTGGTCCTATAAGGTTGTCCTGTAACAACCCCATAACTCGTCCCAAAATGATCCTATAAGGTCGTCCTATAACGACCCCATAAATTCATCCCATAACGGCCCTATAAGGTCATCCCATAATGACCCTATAAGGTCGTCCTATAACGACCCCAAAAATCACCCCAAAACGACCCTATAAGGTTGTCCTATAACGATCCCATAAATCATCCCATAACGACCCCATTAGTTCATCCCATAACGACCCCGTTATTTCATCCCGTAACGACCCCGTAAGTTGTCCTGTAACGGCCCTATAAGGTCGTCCTGTAACGACCCCGTAAGGTCGTCCCGTAATGACCCTATAAGGTCATCCTATAAGGACCCCATAAGTTTGTCCTATAACGACCCCATAAATCGTCAAAATGAGGTCGACGTGTTCCTTACGGGGTCATCGGGCTCCTTATGGGGTCGCGGGGGTTGTTACGGGTCGTGGGGGTCCCATAAAGCTCCTCTTGGCCCTAAATCCGCCCTAAATGGGGTCATTGGGGTCTTTATGGGGTCATCGGGGTCTTTATAGGGTCATTGGGGTCTTTACGGGGTCACTGAGGTCTTTATGGGGTCATCGGGGGTCTTTATCGGGTCATCGAGGTCATTATGGGGTCATCAGGGTCTTTATGGGGTCCTGGGGGTCTTTATGGGGTCATGGGGGTCTATATAGGGTCATCGAGGTCGTTATGGGGTCATTGGGATCTTTATAGGGTCATCAGGGTCTTTATGGGGTCGTGGTGGTCATTACGGGGTCGTGGGGTCGTTATGGGGTCATCGGGGGTCTTTATAGGGTCATCGAGGTCTTTATGGGGTCGTTATAGGGAGACTTGGGAGGCTGTACGGGGTCCTGCCGACCCTATAGACCCTATAGGGCCTCCTGGCCCCCTGTAGACCTCCTGGCCCCCTATAGATTTGTCTGACCCCTGTAGAACCCCTATAGATCCCCCTGACCCTATAGACGCCCCCCTCATCCCCTATAGACCCCACCCCACCGCTACAGATCCCCCCGACCCTATAAAGCTCCCCAGCCCCTATAGACTCCATTTGACCCCTATAGACCCCCCCGCCCCTATAGATGCCCCCCAACCCCTACAGAGCCCCACCCGCCCCTATAAAGCCTCCCCAGCCCCTATAGCCCCCCCCCCAACCCCTATACCCCCCGACCCTATAACGCCCCCCCGGCCTCTATAGACTCCCCCAACCCCTATAGACTCTCCTGGCCCCTATAGGCCCCCCCCTGACCCTATAACATCCCCCTTGCCCCTATAGCCCCCCCCCAACCCCTATAGCCCCCCGACCCTATAATGCCCCCCTGACCCTATAACGCCCCCAGCCCCTATAGACACCCCCCACCCCTATACCCCTCCCCCAACCCTATACCACCCCCCTGGCCCCTATAGTCCCCCCCAACCCTATAACGCCCCCTGACCCTATAACGCCCCCCAGCCCCCCCCTTCCCCTATAGACCCCCCCCCCCGCCCTATACCCCCGTTGTCCCCTATATCCCCCCCCCCGACCCTATAACGCCCCCCCGGCCCCTATAGCCCCCCCTCACCCCTATAGCCCCCCAGGCCCCTATAGACCCCATCCATCCCCTATACCCCCTCGTCCCCTATATCCCCCCCCCCGACCCTATAACGCCCCCCGTCCCCTATAGCCCCCCCCCCCCCCAGCGCCCGGCGCGGCCCTCAGGGACCCCTCCCTCCCCCCCCCCCCCGTTTCCGCGCAGCCAATCAGGAGCCGCCTCCGGGTCAGGCCCCGCCCCCTTTTTTTCTTCCGGGTTCTTTTTGGGGGGGGGGGGGAGGGAGGGGGCATGCGGGGAGGGGCGGGGCCAAGATGGCGCCCGGGGGCGTGGCCGGTGACGTCACGGGTCGGGGGGTCACGTGACCGGAGCGCGTCCCGGTGGGGTCACGTGACCGCAGTCGGGAACAACGCGTGTCACGTGACCTAAGCGTGTTCGTGGTGTGTCACGTGACCTAAGCGTGTCCGAAGCGTGTCACGTGACCCAAGCGCGTCCGAAGCATGTCACATGACCTGAAGCATGTCCGAGGCGTGTCACGTGACCTAAGCGTGACCGAGGCGTGTCACGTGACCGCAGTTGGGAACAACGTGTCACATGACCTAAGCGTGTTCGTGGTGTGTCACGTGACCCCAAGCGCATCCAAGGCGTGTCACATGACTGAAGCGTGTCCTAAGCGCGTCACGTGACCCGGGCGTGTTCGTTGCATGTCACGTGACCGCAGTCGGGAACGAGGCGTGTCACGTGACTGAAGCATGTCGGAGGCGTGTCACGTGACCCAAGCGCGTGCAAGGTGTGTCCATGACTGAAGCATGTCCTAAGCGTGTCACATGACCCAGGTGTGTTCTGAGGTGTGTCACATGACCTAAGCGTGTCGGAGGCGTGTCACATGACCCAAGCATGTCCGAGGCGTGTCACGTGACCGAGGCGTGTCCTAAACACGTTCCCGTGACCCAGGCGTGTCCTAAACGTGTTCCCGCGATGCAGCCATGTCCTAAACATGTTCTCATGGCCTAAGTGTGTCCGATGGCTCCCCCGTGACCAAAGCGTGTCCTAAACATGTTCCCATGACGCAGCCATTTCCGAAGCACGTCCCATGACCTAAGCGTGTCCGATGACCCAAGCGTGTCCAATGGATCTTACATGACCCAGGCGTGTCCCAAAGATGTTCCCACACCTGAAGCGTGTCCTAAACATGTTCCCATGACCCAAGCGTGTCCGACGGGTGTCCCATGCCGCAGCCATGTCCTAAACATGTTCCCATGACCCAAGCGTGTCCGACGGCTCTCCCGTGACGCAGCCGTGTCCGAAGCACATGCCATGACCTAAGCATGACCGCTGGATCTCCCATGACCCAGGTGTGTCCGATGGATGTCCCATGACCCAAGCGTGTCCTAAACATGTTCCCATGACCCAAGCGTGTCCGATGGTTGTCCCAGGACTGAAGCGTGTCCTAAACATGTTCCCATGACTGAAGCGTGTCTGACGGCTCTCCCATGCCGCAGCCATGTCTGAAGCACATCCCATGACCTAAGCGTGTCCGATGGATGTCCCATGACCCAAGCATGTCCAACGGCTCTCCCGTGCTGTAGCCGTGTCTGAAGCACATCCCATGACCGAAGCGTGTCCGATGGATGTCCCACGGCATAAGCATGTCCTAAACATGTTCCCATGACGGAAGCGTGTCCGATGGATGTCCCATGACATAAGCATGCCCTAAACATGTTCCCAAGGCTGAAGCGTGTCCGATGGATGTCCCATGACCCAAGCGTGTCCTAAACACGTCCCATGACCTAAGCATGTCCGATGGACCTCCCATGACATAAGCATGTCCTAAACACATCCCATGACCCAAGCGTGTCCAACGGCTCTCCCATGACGCAGCTGTGTCCGAAGCACATCCCATGAGCTAAGCGTGTCCGATGGATGTCCCATGACAAAGGCATGTCCCAAACATGTTCCCATGACCGAAGTGTGTCCGATGGATGACCCATGACCCAAGCGTGTCCTAAACACGTCCCATGACTGAAGCGTGTCCGATGGATGACCCATGAACGAAGCATGTCCTAAACATGTTCCCATGACCAAAGCGCGTCCGATGGCTCTCTCATGACACAGGCATGTCCTAAACATGTTCCCATGACCGAAGCATGTCCCAAACATGTTCCCACGCCCGAAGCGTGTCCGACGGACGTCCCGCGACCCAAGCGCGTCCCAGCCGCGTCTCCCCGCCTCCGCCTCTCGTCCCGTGCCCCCGACGTCCCCGCCGCGTGCCCCCCCCGGCCCCGGGCGTGTCGCAGGCGTGTCGCAGGCGTGTGGCAGGCGTGTGGCGGGGGCGGGGGGCTCAGGCGTGGCGGGGCAGGGGGTGGCTGACCCGCAGGCAGCCCCAGTAGCCGGCCCGCAGGAGGCAGGCGCCGGCCGCGGCCACCAGCAGGGCCCAGGCCGCGTGCAGGGCCCCGAAGCGCCGGGCGGCCGCCCACGTGCCCACCTGCGGGGGAGGGGGGCGCTCCCAGTATGGACCAGTACGGTCCCAGTAAGGACCGTAAGGACCCCAAAAAGGCCCGCCCGGTACGTACCGGGAGGGAACACGGCCGGAAAACGCCGCCCCAGTATGGACCAGTAACAAAAAGCCTCGCCCAGTACATCCCAGTAGCCCCAGGAACCCCGAAACCCTCTCCCAGTACAGCCCAGTATGGACCAGTAACCCAAGAAGGCCCTCCCAGTATCCCCAGGAACCCTGAAACCCTTTCCCAATATATCCCAGTATAGCCCAGTGCCCCAAAAGCCCCTCCCAGTACATCCCAGTATCCCTGGGGTCCACAAAGCCCTCTCCCAGTACATCCCGGTATGGCCCAGTAACCCAAAAAGGCCCTCCCAGTAGCCCCAGGAACCCCGAAACCCTCTCCCAGTATATCCCAGTATGGACCAGTAACCCAGAAAGCCCCTCCCAGTACATCCCAGTATCACCAGGAACCCCGAAACCCTCTCCCAGTACAATCCAGTATGGCCCGGTGCCCCAAAAAGGTCCTCCCAGTACATCCCAGTATCCTCAGGATCCCCCAAACCCTTGCCCAATGCATCCCAGTATGGTCCAGTAACCCAGAAAGCCCCTCCCAGTACATCCCAGTATCCCCAGGATCCCCCAAACCCTCTCCCAGTACATCCCAGTATAGACTGGTGGCCCAAAAAAGCCCTCCCAGTAGCCCCAGGAACCCAGAAACCCTCTCCCAGTATATCCCAGTATGGCCCAGTAACCCAGAAAGGCCCTCCCAGTACATCCCAGTATCCCCGGGGTCCCCCAAACCCTCTCGCAGTACATCCGAGTGGCCCCAAGCCCCTCCCAGTGCCCCCAGACCCCCTCCCAGCCCCTCCCAGTGCCCTCCCCAGTACATCCCAGTCCCCTCCCAGTATATCCCAGTCGCTCCCAGTCCCCCCAAACCCCCTCCCAGTCTCTCCCAGTCCCCCCAGCCTCCCCCATAACCCCCCCAAACCCCCTCCCAGTATATCCCAGTCTCCTCCCAGTGTCCCCAGACCCCTCCCCAGTCCCTCCCAGTCCCCTCCCAGTCCCCTCCCAGTACATCCCAGTCCCCTCCCAGTATATCCCAGTGGCTCCCAGTCCCCCCAAAACCCCTCCCAGTCCCTCCCAGTCCCCCCAACCCCCCCATAACCCCCCCAAAGCCCCTCCCAGTATATCCCAGTCCCCTCCCAGTGCCCTCCCAGACCCCTCCCCAGTCCCTCCCAGACCCCCCCCAGTCCCTCCCAGTGCCCTCCCAGTCCATCCCAGTCCCCTCCCAGTATATCCCAGTGGCTCCCAGTCCCCCCAAACCCCCTCCCAGTCCCCCCAAACCCCCCCATAACCCCCCCCCCAAACCCCCCTCCCAGCCCCCCCCCCCCAGCGCCCTCCCAGTATATCCCAGTCCCTCCCCAGTGCCTCCCAGTGCCCCCAGCGCACTCACGGCCAGCCCGCAGGCGCCGGCCCCCAGCAGGAGCCCCCCAGCAGGCAGCAGAGGCAGCGGCGCCGCGGGAACCGGGACCCCACGGCCGACCTGGGGGCGGGGACGGCCCTATAGGGGCACCTATAGCGGCCCCTATAGGGACACGCCCCCTATAGGCCCCACCCCCGCCCCTATAGGGTCACCCCCCCCCATAGGGCCCCCTGCCCCCTATAGGGCCACCCCCTATAGGGCCCCCACCCCACCCCTATAGGGTCTCCCCACCCCCTATAGGGTCACCCCCTATAGCCCCCCCCCATAGGGTCCCATCACTCCCCTATAGGGTCCCCCCCACCCCTATAGGGTCTCCCCTACCCCCTATAGGACCACCCCCATAGGGTCCCACCCCCGCCCTATAGGGTCCCACCCTATAGGGCCGCCCCCACCCTTATAGGGTCACTGTCAACCTATAGGGTCTCCCCCATCCCATATAGGGTCCCCTCGCCCCTATAGGGTCCCCCCTGCCCGTATAGGGTCCCCCCGCCCCCTAACGGGTCCCCCCACCCTCTATAGGGTCCTCTCATCCCTATAGGGTCCCCCTGCCCCCTATAGGGTCCCCCCTATAGGGCCCCCACTACCCTTATAGCGTCTCCCCGCCCCCTATAGCCCCCCCCCCCCGTCCCCTATAGGGTCCCCCGGCCCCTATAGGGTTCCAATCACCCCTACAGGGTCCCCCACCCCCCATAGGGTCCCCCCACCCCCTATAGGATCCCCCTGCCCCCATAGGGTCCCCTCACCCCTATAGGGTCCCCCCGCCCCCTATAGCCCCCCCACCTCTACAGGGTCCCCCCACCCCCTATAGGGTCCCCCACCCCCTATAGCCCCCCCCCCTAGGGTCCTCCCTGCCCCTATAGGGTCACCCTGCTCCTATAGGGTCTCCCTGCCCCCTATAGTGTCCCCTCACCCCTATAGGGTCCCCCCACCCCCTATAGCCCCCCCATCTCTAAAGGGTCCCCCCGCCCCCTATAGGGTCCCCTCACCCCTTAGGATCCCCCCGCCCCCTATAGGGTCCCCTCACCCCTATAGGGTCCCCTCATCCCTATAGGGTCACCCCTCCCCCCATAGGGCCCCCTGCCCCCTATAGCACCACCCCCTATAGGGTCACCCCCTATAGAGCCCCCCCACCCCTATAGGGTCCCCTCACCCCTATAGGGTCCCCCCGCCCCCTATAGGGTCACCCTCCCCCATAGGGCCCCCTGCCCCCTATAGGACCACCCCCTATAGGGTCACCCCCTATAGAGCCCCCCACCCCTATAGGGTCCCCCCACCCCTTATAGGGTCCCCCCACCCCTTATAGGGTCCCCTCACCTCTATAGGGCCCCCCCACCCCCTATAGGGTCCCCTCACCCCTATAGGGTCCCCCCGCCCCCTATAGGGTCACCCCTCCCCCCATAGGGCCCCCTGCCCCCTATAGGACCACCCCCTATAGGGTCACCCCCTATAGAGCCCCCCCCACCCCTATAGGGTCCCCTCACCCCTATAGGGTCCCCCCACCCCTTATAGGGTCCCCTCACCTCTATAGGGCCCCCCTGCCCCCTATAGGGTCCCCTCACCCCTATAGGGTCCCCCGCCCCCTATAGGGTCACCCCCTCCCCCTATAGGACCACCCCCTATAGGGTCACCCCCTATAGAGCCCCACCCACCCCTATAGGGTCCCCCCACCCCTTATAGGGTCCCCTCACCTCTATAGGGCCCCCCGCCCCCTATAGGGTCCCCTCACCCCTTAGGATCCCCCCGCCCCCTATAGGGTTCCCCGCCCCCTATAGGGTCCCCTCACCCCTTAGGATCCCCCTGCCCCCTATAGGATCCCCCGCCCCCTATAGGGTCCCCTCATCCCTATAGGGTCCCCCGCCCCCTATAGGGTCTCCCCACCCCCTATAGGGTTCCCTCACCTCTATAGGGCCCCCTGCCCCCTATAGGGTCCCCTCACCCCTTAGGATCCCCCCGCCCCCTATAGGGTTCCCCCGCCCCCTATAGGGTCCCCTCACCCCTTAGGATCCCCCTGCCCCCTATAGGATCCCCCCGCCCCCTATAGGGTCACCCCCTATAGAGCCCCCCACCCCTATAGGGTCCCCTCACCCCTATAGGGTCCCCCCACCTCTATAGGGCCCCCCGCCCCCTATAGGGTCCCCTCACCCCTATAGGGTCCCCTCACCTCTATAGGGCCCCCCCGCCCCCTATAGGGTCCCCTCACCCCTATAGGGTCCCCCCGCCCCCTATAGGGTCACCCCGTCCCCCGTAGGGCCCCCTGCCCCCTATAGGACCACCCCCTATAGGGTCACCCCCTATAGAGCCCCCCACCCCTATAGGGTCCCCCCACCCCTTATAGGGTCCCCTCACCTCTATAGGGCCCCCCGCCCCCTATAGGGTCCCCTCACCCCTATAGGGTCCCCCCGCCCCCTATAGGGTCCCCCTCCCCCATAGGGCCCCCTGCCCCCTATAGGACCACCCCCTATAGGGTCACCCCCTATAGAGCCCCCCCACCCCTATAGGGTCCCCTCACCCCTATAGGGTCCCCCACCCCTTATAGGGTCCCCTCACCTCTATAGGGCCCCCCCGCCCCCTATAGGGTCCCCTCACCCCTATAGGGTCCCCCCGCCCCCTATAGGGTCACCCCCTCCCCCATAGGGCCCCCTGCCCCCTATAGGACCACCCCCTATAGGGTCACCCCCTATAGAGCCCCCCCACCCCTATAGGGTCCCCTCACCCCTATAGGGTCCCCCCACCCCTTATAGGGTCCCCTCACCTCTATAGGGCCCCCCCGCCCCCTATAGGGTCCCCTCACCCCTATAGGGTCCCCCCGCCCCCTATAGGGTCACCCCGTCCCCCGTAGGGCCCCCTGCCCCCTATAGGACCACCCCCTATAGGGTCACCCCCTATAGAGCCCCCCCACCCCTATAGGGTCCCCCCGCCCCCTATAGCCCCCCCCGCCCCCTATAGGGCCCCCTATAGGACACTCACACCTTGCGGCAGTGGGGGCAGCGCGCCAGGCTGCGGTCGGCGAACTCGGTCCACTGCGGGGACGGTTTGGGGCAAATTCGTAGGGTTTTGGGGTTGTTTTGTAGGGTTTGGGGGTTTTGGGGAGGATTTGGGGGATTTTGGGGCTGTTTTGCTCCCGTTTTGGGGCCATTTCGGGCGGTTTTGGGTCCCCGTAGCCATTTTGGGGCCATTTCCCCCCTTTTGGGGCCTTTTTAGGGCCGTTATGGGGTCACTTCACGATCCCAAATGCCATTTTGGGGCATTTTGGGGCAATTTTGGGGGCCTTTTCGCCCCGTTTCAGACCCATTTTGGGGCAATTTCAGGCAGTTTTGGGTCCCCGGGGCCCTTTTGGGGCCGTTTTGCCCTTTTTGGGGCCATTTTGGGACCATTTCATGATCCTAAATACTGTTTTGGACCATTTTGGGGCCATTTTGAGCCATTTTCACCCCGTTTCAGTCCCATTTTGGGGCCATTTCAGGCAGTTTTGGGTCCCCAGCTGCTTTTTGGGTCCATTTCCCCCTTTTAGGGCCATTTTGGGGCCGTTTTAGGGCCATTTTAGGGTCATTTCATGACCTAAATACCACTTTGGGCCATTTTAGGGCCATTTTGAGGCCTTTTCACCCCATTTCGGTCCCATTTTGGGGCCATTTTGGGCAGTTTTGGGTCCTCGTGGCCCTTTTGGGGCCGTTTTCCCCCTTTTACAGTCATTTTAGGGCCGTTTTGGGATCATTTTGCGATCCCAAATACCGTTTTGGGCCATTTTGGGGTCATTTTGAACCCTTTCTGCCCCATTTTGATCCCATTTTGGGGCAATTTCTGGCAGTTTTGGGTCCCTGGGTGCTTTTTGGGTCCATTTCCCCCTTTTGGGGTCTTTTTGGGGCCGTTATGGGGTCACTTCAGGATCCTAAATGCCATTTTGGGCCATTTTGCCCCATTTCAGTCCCATTTTGGGGCAATTTCAGGCAGTTTTGGGTCCCTGGGTCCCTTTTGGGGCCATTTTCCCCCTTTTAGGGTCACTTTAGGTCCGTTTTGGGATCATTTCGCGATCTTAAATGCCGTTTTGGGGCCATTTTGAGCCCTTTTCGCCCCATTTCAGTCCCATTTTGGGGCAATTTCAGGCAGTTTTGGGTCCCCGGGTCCCTTTTGGGGCCATTTTGCCCTGTTTTGGGTCCTTTTGGGGCAGTTTTGGGGTCACTTCACGATCCTAGATACCATTTTGGGCCATTTTGGGCCCTTTTCACCCCGTTTCAGTCCCATTTTGGGGCAATTTCTGGCAGTTTTGGGTCCCCGGATGCTTTTTGGGGCCATTCTGCCCTTTTTAGGAGCCATTTTAGGGCCATTATGGGGTCACTTCACGATCCTAAATACCCTTTTGGGCCATTCTGGGGCCGTTTTGGGGCCATTTTGAGCCCTTTCCGCCCCGTTTCGGTCCCATTTTGGGGCAATTTCAGGCAATTTTGGGTCCCCGTGGCCCTTTTGGGTCCATTTCCCCCCTTTTGGGGTCCTTTTGGGGCCGTTATGGGGTCACTTCACGATCCTAAATACCATTTGGGGCCATTTTAGGGCCATTTTGAGCCCTTTCGACCCCGTTTCGGTCCCATTTTGGGGCCGTTTTGGGCAGTTTTGGGTCCCCGGGTCCCTTTTGGGGCCGTTTTGCCCATTTTCGGGTGGTTTTGGGGCGGTTTTGGGGTCACTCACCAGGAAGGGGGCCCCGCAGTGGGCGCAGGCCACCCGCACGCCGCCGGGGGGGGGCTCGGGGCTGGGCGCCCCCCCTGCACCGGGCCCAGGTTGATGACGCGCTTACTGGGAGCACTGGGTTATACTGGGAGCACTGGGGGGGCTGGGGGGGGCACTGGGAGGGGACTGGGAGGGGACTGGGAGGCCCCTCCAGCTGCTCCCAGTAGGGCCCAGTGGCCTCCCAGTGTATCCCAGTGCCCCCCAGTATATCCCAGTGCCCCCAAACTCCCTCCCAGTCCCCCCATATCTCTTCCCAGTCCATCCCAGTCCCTCCCAGTCCCTCCCAGTCCCCCCATATCCCCTCCCAGTGCCCCCCCAGTCCCCCATATCCCCTCCCAGTATATCCCAGTCCCCTCCCCAGTATATCCCAGTGCCCTCCAATCCCCCCAGCCACCCCATATCCCCCCCAAATCCCCCCAGCCCCTCCCAGTGCCCCCCTTGCCCCCCCCAGTATATCCCAGTGCCCTCCAATCCCGTTCTTAACCCCCCCAACCCCCTCCCAGTCCATCCCAGTCCCCTCAACCCCCCTCCCAGTGCCCCCAAACCCCCTCCCAGTGCCCTCCCAGTATATCCCAGTGCCCTCCCAGCCCCTCCCAGTACCCTCCCCAGTATATCCCAGTCCCTCCCAGCCCCTCCCAGTGCTCCCCCAGCCCCTCCCAGTGCCCTCCTAGTATATCCCAGCCCCTCCCAGTATATCCCAGTCCCTCGCAGTCACCCCCAGCCCCTCCCAGTGCCCTCCCAGTAAATCCCAATGCCCTCCCAGTCCCCTCCTAGTCCCTCCCAGCCCCTCCCAGTATATCCCAATCCCTCCCAGTACCCCCCCAGTGCCTCCCAGTACCCCCCAGTGCCCTCCCAGTACCCCCCAGTGCCCTCAAACCTCCTCCCAGTCCATCCCGGTCCCCCCCAACCCCCTCCCAGCCCCTCCCAGTGCCCTCCCAGTCCCCCCAAACCCCCTCCCAGTATATCCCAGCCCTTCCCAGTGCCCTCCCAGTATATCCCAGTCCCTCCCAGCCCCCCCAGCCCCTCCCAGTGCCCTCCCAGCATATCCCAGTCTCTCCCAGCCCCCCCAGCCCCCCCAGCCCCTCCCAGTGCCCTCCCAGTCGCTCCCAGTGCCCTCCCAGTATATCCCAGTCCCCCCCCAGCCCCTCTCAGCACCCCTCCCAGCCCCTCCCAGTCCCCCCCCCGCAGCCTGACCAGTAGGGCCGGGGGCAGGCGATGCGGCGGGCGGAGGCGCGGCACACCAGCAGGCAGTTGCAGGGGCACCGCACGTACTTCTTGCCCCCGGGCGCCGTCCGGATGGGCTGCCGGTGACGTCACGACCCCCCAATGGCGTCACGGGGGGTGACGTCACCGGAAATGTCATCACCGGAAATGACGTCACCGCGCAGGCCCCGCCCCCCCTTACCGTGGCCTCGTTGCAGACCCCGCACTTGACCACGTGCTGGTGGGCCTTGCCCTCCACGCTGATTGGCGCTTGGCACACGCGGCACGTGACCGCCGGCCCCGCCCCCGTCCGGGCTGCCCAATGGCGAGTAAGGGGGCGGGGCCTCGCCCGGGCCCGGCGGAGCGGCGTTGCCTGGCAACGGGTTAGGGGAGGGAGGGGGGGTGGCGGCGTTGCTTAGCAACGGTTAGGGGAGGGAGGGGGAGCGGCGCGGTTGCCTGGCAACGGTTAGGGGAGGGAGGGGGAGCGGCGCGGTTGCCTGGCAACGGTTCGGGGAGGGAGGGGGGAGCGGCGCGGTTGCCTGGCAACGGTTAGGGGAGGGAGGGGGAGTGGCGCGGTTGCCTGGCAACGGTTCGGGGAGGGAGGGGGAGCGGCGCCGTTGCCTGGCGACCCCCACAAGCCCCGCCCACTGCAGATAACCCCGTTTAGAAGCCACGCCCCCTTTACCAAGCCCCTCCCACTCGGCCACACCCCATCCGTCAGGCCACGCCCCCTTGATACAAGCCCCGCCCACCCTCCCCAAGCCCCGCCCACCACCCCACCCCTCCCCCAAGCCCCTCCCCTCCCCCTTCCCCCGCCCAAGCCCCTCCCCTCCCCCAAACCCCGCCCACAAGAGGCCCCGCCCACCGGGCTGAAGCCACGCCCCCCGCCGCAGGCCACGCCCCTCTCACCGGCAGGGCCCCCCGGCCCCAGGCCCCGGCCCAGGCCCCGGAGCCTCCGCGGGCAGCAGCGGCGACCGCTCCCCGTCCGCCATCGCCGCCGCGTCACCGCCTCCTCGCGCTCCCATTGGCCGCCGCGCCTCACGTGACCGCCGCCCGGCCACCTCCCCCGTTCCCATAGCAACCGCCCCCTCCCCCTGCCGCTCCCCTCTCCTCTCATTGGCCCGCGTCTATCACGTGACGCCCCCCAGCCACCTCCCTCCGTTCCCATAGCAACCAACTCCCTCCTTCTTCCTCCCTGCTCTCTCCTCATTGGCCCGCGCGGATCACGTGACCCCTCCCGACCACCTCCCCCGTTCCCATAGCAACCGCCCCCTCCCCCTGCCGCTCCCCTCTCCTCTCATTGGCCCGCGTCTATCACGTGACGCCCCCCAGCCACCTCCCTCCGTTCCCATAGCAACCAACTCCCTCCTTCTTCCTCCCTGCTCTCTCCTCATTGGCCCGCGCGGATCACGTGACCTCCTCCCGGCCACCTCCCTCCGTTCCCATAGCAACCGCGCCCCTCCCCTCTGCCGCTCCCCTCTCCCCTCATTGGCTCCCGCCCCTCACGTGATCCCCTGCCGGCCGCCTCCCCCCGTTCCCATAGCAACCGCCCCCTCCCCCTGCTGCTCCCCTCTCCCCTCATTGGCCCGCGTCTATCACGTGACGCCCCCCAGCCACCTCCCTCCGTTCCCATAGCAACCGCCCCCTCCCTCTTCCGTCACGCCCGCCGCTTATTGGCCCGCGCGCCTCACGTGACCTCCTCCCGGCCACCTCCCTCCGTTCCCATAGCAACCGCGCCCCTCCCCCCTGCCGCTACCCTGTCCCCTCATTGGCTGCCGCCCCTCACGTGATCCCCCTGCCGGCCGCCTCCCCCCGTTCCCATAGCAACCGCCCCTCCCTCTTCCCTCCCGCTCTCCCCCATTGGCCCGCGCGCCTCACGTGACCCCTCCCCGCCACCTCCCCCCCGTTCCCATAGCAACCGCCGCCCCTAGCGCACCCCACGTGACCGCCGCCCCGCGCCCCTCTCCGTTGCCATGACGACCTCCCCTCCCCCTACAGCCCCGCCCCTCCCCTCCCATTGGCCCGCTCCCCCCACGGGCCCCCTCCCCTCCCCGTCTCCATGGCGACGCCGCCCGCCTCGCCCTCCCATTGGCCCCGGCCGCCGCCGGGCGGGGCCCCCCCCCCCGCTGTGACGTCAGCGCCCTTATAAGGGCAGCGCCGGCGGGGGGGGGGGGAGCGCAGTCAGCCGGTTGCTATGGAGGGCAGGTGAGCGCGCGGCGCGCATGCGCAGAGCGCCCCCGGTGGGGGGGGTGGGGGCCCTATGGGGGGGGGGGCACCGCCGGTGTCCCCCGGGGGCTTCCGGGCGGCCCCGCGCCCCCGCGCCTTTGGTTCCGGCCCGCGGTTTTCCCCTCCCACCTCCCTCGTTACGCAAATGAGATGCTAATGAGGGCTAATTACGGGTAATTAAGGCCCCCCCGAGCCCCCGGCCTCTCTCGGAGCTCTTCAGCCGCTTCCCGGCTCCCCCCCCCCACCCCCGGCGGCCTTTGGGGGCTCGGCCAATGGGAGCGCGCCGCCGCGCTGTCCCGCCCCCTCGGCAGCCAATCAGCGCGCGGGGACGCGGCCCCCTCCCCCCGCTTCCGGCTCGCCCCCTCCCAGCCCGGAAAAGGGGGGGGGGGGGGAGGGAGGCGAAGTCCGTTGGGGTCACGTGGGAGAGAGGGGCGGGGTCACGTGGGAGAGAGGGGGCGGGGCCACGTGGGGGCGGGGTCACGTGGGGGGCTGCTATGGGGCCCGCTATGGGGCTGGGAGGTCTCTATGGGGCACCCTATGGGGCTGGGGGGCTCTATGGGGCACCCTATGGGGCCCAAGGGTCTCTATGGGGCACCCTATGGGGCTGGGGGCTCTATGGGGCCCGCTATGGGGCTGGGAGGTCGCTATGGGGCAGGCTGTGGGGCTGGGGGTCGCTATGGGGCTCAGGGGTCCCTATAGGGCCCGCTATGGGGCTGGGGGGGTCGCTATGGGGCCCAGGGTGACCCTATGGGGCCCGCTATGGGGCTGGGAGGTCGCTATGGGGCAGGCTGTGGGGCTGGGGGGGGGCCTCTATGGGGCTCAGGGGTCCCTATAGGAGCAGGCTATGGGGCTGGGGGGTCGCTATGGGGCCCAGGCTGACCCTATGGGGCCTGCTATGGGGCTGGGGTGACCCTATGGGGCAGGCTGTGGGGCTGGGGGGTCGCTATGGGGCTCAGGGGTCCCTATAGGGCCCGCTATGGGGCTGGGGGGTCGCTATGGGGCCCAGGCTGACCCTATGGGGCCCGCTATGGGGCTGGGGTGACCCTATGGGGCAAGCTGTGGGGCTGGGGTGGTCGCTATGGGGCCTGGGGGTCTCTATGGGGCCCGCTGTGGGGCCCGGGTGTATCTACGGGGCCCGCTATGGGGCTGGGGGGTCCGCTGGGGCTTGGTCGACCCCATAGCCCACCCCATGGCCCTTGGGTGCCCCTAAACGTCACCCCACGGGTCTTGGTTGACCCCATTGCCCACCCTATAGATCTTGGTCGACCCCATAACCCACCCCACATCCCTTGGGTGCCCCTAAACGTCACCCTATAGATCTTGGTTGACCCCATAGTTCATCCTATGGCCCTTGGGTGCCCCTAAGTGGCACCCCATGGCCCTTGGGTGCCCCCAGTGGTCACCCTATAGATCTTGGTTGACCCCATTGGTCATCCTATGTCCCTTAGGTGCCCCTAAGTGCCACCCCATGGCCCTTGGGTGCCCCCAATGCCCACCCTATAGATCTTGGTTGACCCCATTGGTCATCCTACGGGTCTTGGGTGCCCCTAAATGTCACCCTATGGGTCTCGGTTGACCCCAATGGTCACCCCATAGATCGTGGTTGACCCCATAGTCCATCCTATGGCCCTTGAGTGCCCCTAAGTGCCACCCCATGGCCCTTGGTTGACCCCAATGCTCACCCTATAGATCTTGGTTGAGCCCATTGGTCATCCCATGGGTCTTGGCTGACCCCATAGCCCACCCTATGGCCCTTGGGTGCCCCCAATGGTCACCCCATAGATCTTGGTTGACCCCATAGTCCCTTCTATGGCTCTTGGGTGCCCCCAATGCTCACCCCATAGATCGTGGTTGACCCCATTGGTCACCCTATGGCCCTTGGGTGCCCCCAATGCTCACCCCATAGATTGTGGTTGACCCCATTGGTCATCCTATGGGTCTTGGTCAACCCCATAGCCCACCCCATGGCCCTTGGGTGCCCCTAAACGTCACCCTATGGGTCTTGGTTGACCCCAATGGTCATCCTATGGGTCTTGGGTGCCCCTAAGTGCCACCCCATGGCCCTTGGGTGCCCCCAATGCTCACCCCATAGATCGTGGTTGACCCCATTGGTCATCCCATGGGTCTTGGCTGACCCCATAGCCCACCCCATGGCCCTTGGGTGCCCCTAAACGTCACCCTATGCCCCTTGGGTGCCCCCACTGCCCACCCCATAGATCTTGGTTGACCCCATAGCCCACCCCATGGCCCTTGGGTGCCCCCAATGCCCACCCTATAGATCTTGGCTGACCCCATAGCCCACCCCATGGGCCGTGGTTGACCCCATAGTCCATCCTATGGCTGTTGGGTGCCCCGAAACATCACCCTATAGATCTTGGTTGACCCCATTGGTCATCCTATGGCCCTTAGGTGCCCCTAAGTGGCACCCCATGGCCCTTGGGTGCCCCCAATGCCCACCCTATAGATCTTGGTTGACCCCATTGGTCATCCTACGGGTCTTGGGTGCCCCTAAACGTCACCCTATGGGTCTTGGGTGCCCCCAATGCCCACCCTATAGATCTTGGTTGACCCCATTGGTCATCCTACGGGTCTTGGGTGCCCCTAAACGTCACCCTATGGGTCTCGGTTGACCCCAATGGTCACCCCATAGATCGTGGTTGACCCCATAGTCCATCCTATGGCCCTTGGGTGCCCCTAAGTGTCACCCCATGGCCCTTGGGTGCCCCCAGTGCCCACCCTATAGATCTTGGTTGACCCCATTGGTCATCCTACGGGTCTTGGGTGCCCCTAAACGTCACCCTATGGGTCTTGGGTGCCCCCAATGCCCACCCTATAGATCTTGGTTGACCCCGTAGCCCACCCCATGGCCCTTGGGTGCCCCCAATGCTCACCCCATAGATCGTGGTTGACCCGAATGGTCATCCTATGGGTTTTGGGTGCCCCTAAGTGCCACCCCATGGCCCTTGGGTGCCCCCATTGCTCACCCCATAGATCGTGGTTGACCCCATAGCCCACCCCATGGCCCTTGGGTGCCCCTAAACGTCACCCTATGGGTGTTGGTCGACCCCATTGGTCACCCTATGGGTCGTGGTTGACCCCATAGTCCATCCTATGGCTGTTGGGTGCCCCTAAACGTCACCCTATAGATCTTGGTTGACCCCATAGCCCACCCCACATCCCTTGGGTGCCCCTAAACGTCACCCTATAGATCTTGGTTGACCCCATTGGTCATCCTATGGGTCTTGGTTGACCCCATAGCCCACCCCACATCCCTTGGGTGCCCCCAGTGCTCACCCCATAGATCTTGGTCGACCCCATAGCCCACCCCATGGCCCTTGGGTGCCCCCAATGCCCACCCTATAGATCTTGGTCGACCCCATAGCCCACCCCAGGGCCCTTGGCCGACCCCATAGCCCACCCCGCGCCCCTTGGGGTGCCGCCCCCCCTGATTTGTCGCCCCGTGTCCCCCCCCCCAGCTACGAGGCGTGCGCCGAGGCGGCCGCCTGGGTGTCGGGGCGAGCGGCCGAGCCCCCGCGGGTGGCCCTGGTCTGCGGCTCGGGGCTGGGGGCCCTGGCCCAGGAGCTGGAGGCGCCGCTGGCCATCGACTACGGCGACATCCCCCACTTCCCCCGCAGCACCGGTCGGTCGGGGGGGGGCACGGGGGGGTTGGGGGGGGATTTGGGGGATTTAGGGGGATTTATGGGGATTTGGGGGGATTTATGGGGGATTTATGGGGGATTTGGGGGGGTTGGGGGGGGTTTCAAGGGGGTTTGGGGGGGTTTGGGGGGGGTTGGGGGGGTTTCAAGGGGATTTGGGGGGATTGGGGGGGTTGGAGGGGATTTGGGGGGGATTTGGGGGCGATTTGGGGGCCTTTGGGGGGGTTTCAAGGGGATTTGGGGGCGTTTGGGGGAATTTGAGGGAGGTTTAGAAGGGTTTGGGGGGGTTTGGAGGGGATTTATAGGGGGTTTAGGGGGGTTTGGAGGGGATTTGGGGGGGTTTAGGGGGGGTTGGGGGGATTTATGGGGGATTTGGGGGGGTTTGGAGGGGATTTGGGGGGATTTATGGGGGGTTGGGGGGGTATTGGGGGGGTTGGAGGGGATTTGGGGGGTATTGGGGGGGATTTGGGGGGTATTGGGGGGGTTTTGGGGGGTTCCAAGGGGGTTTGGGGATTTTGGAGGGGGTTTGGGGGGCTTAGAGTGGGTTTGGGGGGGATTTGGGGGGGTTTGGAGGGGATTTAGGAGGATTGGGGGGTTTTGGGGGGGTTGGGGGAGGTTTGGGGGGGATTTGAGGGGATTTGGGGGGGATTTGGGGGGGATTTATGGGGGGTTTGGGGGGATTTAGGGGGAATTTGGGGGTATTTGGGGGGGTTGGGGGTATTTCTGGGGGGATTTGGGGGGGGTTGGAGGGGATTTGGGGGGGGTTGGGGGGGATTTGGGGGGGTTGGGGGGGTTTGGAGGGGGTTGGGGGATTTGGGGGGGGTTTGGGGGCTTTGGAGGGGATTTGGGGGTGTTTGGGGGGGGGTTGGGGGGCTTGGGGGGGATATATGGGGGATTTATGGGGGGGTTGGAGGGGATTTGGGGGGTTTGGGGGGGTTTGGAGGGGATTTGGGGGGCATTTATGGGGAGTTTGGGGGGATTTATGGGGGGTATTGGGGGGGTATTGGGGGGGTTATTAGGGGATTTGGGGGGTTTAGGGGGATTTAGGGGGGTTCGGGGGGGTTTTGGGGGGGATTTATGGGGGATTTGGGGGTTTTCAAGGGGATTTAGGGGAATTGGGGGGGGGTTGAGGGGGATTTGGGGGGGATTTGGGGGGGGTTGGGGGGATTTAGGGAGATCTGAGGGGGGTTTGGGGGGATTTGGTGGGTATTTGGGGGTGGGTTTGGGGGGGTTTCGAGGGGATTTGGGGGGGATTTGGGGGGGTTTACGGGGGATTTAGGAAAATTTGGGGGGGATTTGGAGGGGTTGGGGGGGATTTGGGGGGGATTTAGGGGAACTTGGGGGGGTTGGGGCGGTTTCAAGGGGAACTTGGGGGGGGATTTGGGGCTTTTTGGGGCGCATTGGGATGGATCCCGGATTGGGATGGGATATCCCAATTTGGGGGGGGTCTTTGGGGGGGGTCTTTGGGGGGGGTCTTTGGGGGGGGGTATTTGGGGGGGTATTTGGGGGGCGGGCCCCACTGACGGGGCGCGTCCCCCCCCCCCCCCCCCCGGGCAGTGTCGGGGCACGCGGGGCGCCTGGTGCTGGGGCGCCTGGGGGCGGCGCCGTGCGCGGTGCTGCAGGGACGCTTCCACCTCTACGAGGGGTACAGCGCCCCCCAGGTGCGCCCCACGGCGGGGTTATGGGGCGCTATGGGGCTGGGGGGGGGCGCTATGGGGCTGGAGGGGGGCGCTATGGGGTGGGGAGGGCGCTATGGGGCGCTATGGGGCTGGGGGTCTCCGTGGGGCCGGGTCCTGGGCTTCGGGTCCCGTCCGCGGTCAGTGGGGCCGACGGCGCCAGGGGGGTCTCGGGGGGGGTCCCGCGGGTGCTCCTGGGGGTCCCCCGGGTCCAGCCCTGCCCCATCGGGTGCCCCACGGCCCCCACCCCGATGTCCCCCAACCCCAAGTTCCTCACCCCGATGTTCCTCAACCCCAATGTTCCTCAACCCAGTGTCCTTCAACCTTGATGTTCCTCACCCCAACATCCTTCACCCCAAGTTCCTCAACCTTGGTGTTCCTCACCCCAAAGTTCTTCAACCCCGATGTCCTTCAACCTTGATGTTCCTCAACCCCCCATGTTCCTCACCCCAAAGTTCTTCACCCAAAGTTCTTCAACCTTGATGTTCCTCACCCCAATGTTCTTCACCCCAAGTTCCTCAACCCCAATGTCCTTCAACCCTGATGTTCCTCACCCCAAAGTTCTTCAATCCCATGTTCCTCACCCGAATGTTCCTCACCCCCATATCCTTCACCCCAAGTTCCTCAGCCTTGATGTTCCTCACCCCAAAGTTCTTCAACCTTGATGTTCCTCACCCCAAATGTTCTTCACCCCCATATCCTTCACCCCTGATGTTCCTCACCCCAATGTTCTTCACCCCAAATTCCTCAGCCTTGATGTTCCTCACCCCAAAGTTCCTCACCCTGATGTTCCTCAGCCCCAATGTTCCTCACCCCCATGTCCTTCACCCCAAGTTCCTCAACCCCAAATGTTCCTCAACCCCAAATGTTCCTCACCCCAAATGTTCCTCAACCCCATGTCCGTCACCCCGATGTCCTTCAACCTTGATGTTCCTCACCCTGATGTTCCTCACCCCCACATCCTTCACCCCGATGTTCCTCACCCCAGTGTCCTTCACCCCAAGTTCCTCAACCTTGATGTTCCTCACCCTGATGTCCTTCACCCCAAGTTCCTCAGCCTTGATGTTCCTCACCCTGATGTCCTTCACCCCAAGTTCCTCAGCCTTGATGTTCCTCACCCTGATGTCCTTCACCCCAAGTTCCTCAACCTTGATGTTCCTCACCCTGATGTCCTTCACCCCAAGTTCCTCAGCCTTGATGTTCTTCACCCCAATGTTCCTCACCCCAATGATCTTCACCCCAAGTTCCTCAACCTTGATGTTCCTCACCCCCACATCCTTCACCCCAAGTTCCTCAGCCTTGAATTTCCTCACCCCAATGTTCCTCAACCCCAAATGTTCCTCACCCCGATGTTCCTCACCCCAAAGTTCTTCAATCCCATGTTCCTCACCCCCATATCCTTCACCCCGCTGTTCCTCACCCCCATGTCCTTCACCCCAAGTTCCTCAACCCCGATGTTCCTCACCCCGCTGTTCCTCCACCCCACGTCCTCCACCCTCGCCGTTCCCCGCCCCGAGTCCCCCAGCCCCAAAGTTCTCCGCCCCGACGCCCTGGCCCCGCGTCCCCAGGTGGTGCTGCCGGTGCGCGCCCTGCGCCTGCTGGGCGTCCACACGCTGGTGCTGACCAACGCCGCCGGCAGCCTCAGCCCCGCGCTGGGCCCCGGGGACCTCATGGTCATCAAGGACCACATCGACCTGCCCGGCCTGGCCGGCCGCGGGCCCCTCGTCGGGCCCAACGATGAGCGGTGAGCGGGGGCTGCCTTGGGGGCCACCTTGGGGGGCTTGGGGGCCACCACTGGGGCCATCCTGGGGGGCTTGGGGGCCGTCCTGGGGGGCTTGGGGGCCATCTTAGGGGTCTTGGTGGCCATCTTGGGGACCTTGGTGGCCTTTGTGGTGTCCATCTTGGTGTCCGTCTTGGTGGCCACCATTGGGACCATCTTGGGGACCCTGATGGCCATCTTGGGGACCTTGGTGGCCACCATTGGGGCCACATTGGGGGTCTTGGTGGCCATCTTAGGGGGCTTGGTGGCCATCTTGAGGACCTTGGTGGTCTTCGTGGTGTCCATCTTGGTGTCCGTCTCAGTGGCCACCATTGGGACCACCTTGGGGGCCTTGGTGGCCATCTTAGGGGCCTTGGTGGCCATCTTGGAGACCTTGGGGGCCTTCGTGGTGTCCATCTTGGCGTCCGTCTTGGTGGCCACCATTGGGACCATCTTGGGGACCTTGGTGGCCATCTTGGGGGTCTTGGGGGCCATCTTGGGGACCTTAGTGGCCACCACTGGGGGCCGTCTTAGGGGGCTTGGTGGCCATCTTGAGGACCTTGGTGGCCTTCGTGGTGTCCATCTTGGTGTCCGTCCTGGTGGCCACACTAGGAACCATCTCGGGGACCTTGGGGGCCACCATTGGGGCCATCTTGGGGGTCTTGGCTGCCATCTTGGGGACCGTGGTGGCCACCATTCGGACCACTATGGGGGCCTTGGTGGCCATCTTGGGGACCTTGGTGGCCACCTTGAAGCCAGCATGGGGACCTTGGTGGCTTTCATGGTGTCCATCTTGGCGTCCGTCTTGGTGGCCACCATTGGGACCATCTTGGGGACCTTGGGGGCCACCATTGGGGCCATCTTGGGGGGCTTGGAGGCCATCTTGGGGGGGTCTTGGTGGCCATCTTGGGGACCTTGGTGGCCTTCGTGGTGTCCATCTTGGTGTCCATCTTGGTGGCCACCATTGGGGCCATCTTGGGGACCCTGGTGGCCATCTTGGGGACCTTGGTGGCCACCACTGGGGCCGTCTTGGGGACCTTGGTGGCCTTCGTGGTGTCCATCTTGGCGTCCGTCTCGGTGGCCATCTTTGGGACCACCTTGGGGACCTTGGTGGCCATCTTTGGGACCACCATGGGGACCTTGGTGGCCATTATGAGGACCTCAGTGGCCACCAGGGGGGGACTTTGGTGTCCCTCAAGGGACAGGAGACAGAAGGACACCCAGATGTCCACGATGACGACCGAGGTGTCCACCATGGTTTAGACAACCCAAGGCCACCACGATGGCCCTGATGCTGGTCGAGGTCTCCACCATGGTTTGGAAGCCCCAGGGCCACCAAGACGTGGTCGAGGTGTCCCCCATCGTGTAGACAACCCAACGACCCCACAACCTCCGTGACGTTGGTAGAGGTGTCCACCATGGTTTAGAAGACCCAACGACCCCACAACCTCCATGAAGTTGGTTGAGGTGTCCACCATGATGTTCATGGTCTTGGTGGAGGTGTCCACCATAATTTAGACAACCCAAGGCCACCAAGATGGCCCTGATCTTGGTCGAGGTGTCCCCCACGGTTTGGAAGCCCCAAGGCCACCATGACCTGGTCGAGGTGTCCCCCACGATGTAGACAACCCAACGACCCCACAACCTCCATGAAGCTGGTTGAGATGTCCACCACGATGCAGACAACCCAACCCCACCTCAACCTCCGTGAAGCTGCTTGAGATGGCCACCACCCTTTGAAGCCCCCAAGCCCACCCCAACCTCCCCAACGCCTCCGGAGCCTCCCGCCCCGTCGGTGACCCCGTTTCTCCTCGTTTTTTCCCCCCAAAAACCCCCCCCAGCTTCGGCCCCCGCTTCCCGACCATGCTGGACGCCTACGACCCGGAGCTGCGGCGCCTGGCGCTGGCCATGGCCCCCCCGGAGCTGCGGGCGCGCGAGGGCGTCTACGCCGGGGTGGGCGGCCCCAGCTACGAGACCGTGGCCGAGTGCCGCTTCCTGCAGCGCGCCGGCGCCGACGCCGTCGGTGAGTCCGGCGGGGGGGTGGGGAATTGCCCAAAACCCCACGGAAGTAGCCCAAAACCCCATGAAAGTAGCCCCAAAACCCATGGAATTAGCCCAAAACCCCACAGAAATAGCCCCAAACCCATGGAAGTAGCCCAAAACCCATGAAAGTAGCCCCAAACCCCACAGAAATAGCCCAGAACCCCACAAATAGCCCCAAACTACGTGGAAATAGCCCAAAACCATGTAGGAACGCCCCCAAACCCCACGGAAGTAGCCCAAAACCCCATGAAAGTAGCCCCAAACCCCACGGAAATACCCCAAAACCCTACAGGACCACCCCAAAACCCTATAGAAATAACCCAAAACTACAGAGGAATAGCCCCAAACCCCACGGAAGTAGCCCCAAACCCCACGGAAGTAGCCCCAACCCCATGGAAGTAGCCCCAAACCCCCAAGAAATACCCCAAAACCATATAGGACCACCCCAAAACCCTATAGAAATAACCCCAAACCCCACGGAAGTAGCCCCAAACCCCAGAGAAATAGCCCAAAACCCCACGGAAATAGCCCCAAACCCCATGAAAGTAGCCCCAAAACCCACGGAAATAGCCCCAAACCCCACGGAAGTAGCCCAAAACCCCACGGAAGTAGCCCAAAACCCCACGGAAGTAGCCCCAAAACCCCATGGAAGTAACCCAAAACCCCACGGAAATAGCCCCAAACCCCACAGAAATAGCCCAAACCCCATGGAAGTAGCCCCAAACCCCACAAGTAGCCCCAAACTGCATGGAATTAGCCCCAAACCATGTAGGAACGCCCCAAAACCCCGCAGAAATAACCCCAAACTACACGGGAAGACCCCAAAACCATATAGGACCACCCCAAAACCCCACAGAAATAGCCCAAAACCCTGTAGGACCACCCCAAAACCATACAAATACCCCAAAACCGTGTAGAATACCCCAAAACCCTACGGAAATACCCCAAACCACTCAGAAATACCCCAAAACCGTGTAGGACCGCCCCCAAAACCACCCAGAAACACCCCAAAAACCCACCCAGGAACACCCCAAACCGCCCCAAAACCGCCCCGGAAAACCCTGAACCCCCCAGGACCACCCCAAAACCACCCCCGCGTTAAATGAGCCCAAAAAAGCCCAATGACATGCCAAGAACACGCCAAGAACACGCTAAGCACATGCTAGGAACACGCTAGGAACACACCAGGACCCAATATTTCAACACAACCCCCTAAATCCCCATAAACCACCCCAAAACCCGCCCCATCTCCCCCAGACCCCTCCCTAACCCCATGCAGGACGGCGATCACGCCAAGAACACGCCAAGCACACGCGTGTCGACCACAATAACCCCTCCCAACACCCAAATATTGATTAAAAACGGTAAAAATTGATAAGATAAGAGTAGGGAAACCCCAAAAGAGGGGGGCTGGGGGTGTAGGAGGGGGGCGGCCGGGGTCTCGGCGGGGTCTTAGCATGTGCTTAGCGTGTCCTTAGTGTGTCCCCGCCCCCTTTAGGCATGAGCAAGACCCTATAACCCAAAACAAGACCCAAACACGCTGAAAACACCCTAATAACACGCTAAGACATGCTAAAAACACACTAAAACACCCTAATAACATGCTAAGACACACTAATAACATGCTAAGCACATGCTAGGAACATGCTAGGAACACGCTAGGACCACAATATTTCAACGCAACACCCTAAATCCCCATAAACCACCCCAAAAACCCCTCTATCCCCGCCGGACCCCTCCCTAACCCAGGTAGGACGGCGCTCACGCCAAGAACACGCCAAGCACACGCGTGTCGACCACATTTATCCCTCCCAAGACCCAAATACCGATAAAAAATGATAAAAATTGGCAACAAAAGAGGAGGAAAACCCCAAAAGAGGGGAGCTAGGGGTGTAGGAGGGGGGCGGCCAGGGTCTTGGCGGGGTCTTAGCGTGTTCTTAGCGTGTCCTTAGCGTGTCCCCGCCCCCTTTAGGCATGAGCAAGACCCTATAACCCAAAACAAGACCCAAACACGCTGAAAACACTGTAATAACATGCTAAGACATGCTAAAAACACTAAAACACCCTAATAACACGCTAAGACATGCTAATAACATGCTAAGCACATGCTAGGAACATGCTAGGAACACGCTAGGACCACAATATTTCAACGCAACCCCCTAAATCCCCATAAACCACCCCAAAAACCCCTCTATCCCCGCCGGACCCCTCCCTAACCCAGGTAGGACAGCGCTCACGCCAAGAACACGCCAAACACATGCGTGTCGACCACAATAAGCCCTCCCAACACCCAAATATCGACAAAAAATGGTAAAAATTGATAACGTAAGAGTAGGGAAACCCCAAAAGAGGGGGGCTGGGGGTGTAGGAGGGGGGCGGCCGGGGTCTCGGCGGGGTCTTAGCATGTGCTTAGCGTGTCCTTAGTGTGTCCCCGCCCCCTTTAGGCATGAGCAAGACCCTATAACCCAAAACAAGACCCAAACACGCTGAAAACACCCTAATAACACACTAAGACATGCTAAAAACACGCTAAAACACCCTAATAACATGCGGATACATGCTAATAACACACTAAAACACCCTAATAACACGCTAAGACACGCTGATAACATGCTAAGCACACGCTAGGAACACACTAGGATCCCAATATTTCAACACAACCCCCTAAATCCCCATAAACCACCCCAAAACCCGCCCCATCTCCCCCAGACCCCTCCCTAACCCCATGCAGGACGGCGATCACGCCAAGAACACGCCAAGCACACGCGTGTCGACCACAATAACCCCTCCCAACACCCAAATATTGATAAAAAACGGTAAAAATTGATAAGATAAGAGTAGGGAAACCCCAGAAGAAGGGGGTCGGGGGTGTCGGAGGGGGGCGGCCAGGGTCTCAGCGGGGTCTTAGCATGTCCTTAGCGTGTCCTTCGCGTGTTCCCGCCCCTTTTAGGCATGAGCACGGTGTCGGAGGCGGTGGCGGCGCGTCACTGCGGGCTGCGGGTGCTGGGGCTGTCGCTGATCACCAACGCGGCCCCGCTGCCCCCCGAGGACGGGGGCCCGGCCCCCGAGCCCCCCGCCGGGCACCAGGAGGTGCTGGAGGCCGCCAGCGCCGGCGCCCGGCACCTGCGGGAGCTGCTGGCACGCCTGGCGCCGCGCCTGGACGCCGGGCACGCGTGAGACGGGGGACGGGGGTTGGGGGGGGACACGGACACGCTAAGGGGGGTGGCGGCACGGTTAGGACACGCTAAGGGCTGGGATAACATGGGTAGGACACACGAAGGGGGTGGCGACACGTGGCGACATGGGGAGGACATGCTAAGGGGGGTGGCGACATGTGGCGACATGGGTGGGACACGCTAAGGGGGTGGCGACACGTGGCGACATGGGTGGGACATGCTAAGGGGGGTGGTGACACGGGTAGGACATGCTAAGGGGGGTTGTAACATGGTTAGGACACGCTAAGGGCTGGGATAACATGGGTAGGACACGCTAAGGGTGACCAGAACATGTATAGGACATGAGAAAGGTGGTGACACGGGGAGGACACGCTAAGGGTGACTATTAACATGGGTAGGACACGCTAACGGGGTGGCGACACATGGCGACATGTGTAGGACATGCTAAGGGTGACTATTAACATGGGTAGGACACTTTAAGGGGGGTTATAACATGGGGAGGACACGCTAAGGGGGGTGGTGACATGGGTAGGACATGCTAAGGGGGTTTATAACATGGGTAGGACATGCTAAGGGTGACCAGAACATCTATAGGACATAAGAAGGGTGGTGACACGGGGAGGACACGCTAAGGGTGACTATTAACATGGGTAGGACACGCTAAGGGGGTGGCGACACGTGGCGACATGTGTGGGACATGCTAAGGGTGTGGTGACATGGGTAGGACACGCTAAGGGCTGGGATAACATGGGTAGGACACGCTAAGGGGGTGGCGACACGTGGCGACATGGGTAGGACATGCTAAGGGGGTGGTGACATGGGTAGGACACGCTAAGGGGGTGGCGACACGTGATGACATGGGGAGGACACGCTAAGGGGGGTGGTGACATGCGTAGGACATGCTAAGGGGGGGTGTAACACGGGTAGGACATGCTAAGGGGGTGGCGACATGGGGAGGACACACTAAGGGGGTGGAGACACGTGTCAACATGGGGAGGACATGCTAAGGGGGGTGGTGACATGGGTAGGACACGCTAAGGGTGACCATAACATGTATAGGACATGAGAAGGGTGGTGACACGGGGAGGACACGCTAAGGGTGACTATTAACATGGGTAGGACACGCTAACGGGGTGGCGACACGTGGCGACATGTGTAGGACATGCTAAGGGTGACTATTAACATGGGTAGGACACGTTAAGGGGGGTTATAACATGGGTAGGACACGCTAAGGGGGGTGGTGACATGGGTAGGACATGCTAAGGGGGTTTAAAACATGGGTAGGACACGCTAAGGGTGACCAGAACATCTATAGGACATGAGAAAGGTGGTGACACGGGTAGGACACGCTAAGGGGCTGGAGACACGTGGCGACATGGGGAGGACACGCTAAGGGGGGTGGCGACATGGGTAGGACACGCTAAGGGTGACCATGACATGGGAAGGGGGGGCGACGTGTAGGACACGCGAACGGTTATGACATGGGTAGGACACGCTAAGGGTGACAACACGTGTGGGACACGCCGAGGGTGACCAGAACATGGGTAGGACACGCTAAGGGGGGTGGTGACACGGGCAGGACACGCCACGGGTGGCAACAACACGCGTAAGAACACGCTAAGGGCGCTGGCATGCCAACGGCAATGCCAACACGCTAAGGACACGCTAAGGACGGCGTGATGTGGATTGCAACACGCGTGGGATTACGACACGCTAAGGAGAACACGCTAAGGATTACAACATGCTAAGGACATGCTAAGGACATGCTAAGGATTACAACATGCTAAGGAGAGCACGTGTGGGATTACAACACGCCGAGGAGAACGCGCTAAGGCTGTCGCGTGTGGGATTACAACACGCTAAGGACACGCTAAGGATTGCGCCACGCCAAGGAGAACCCGCGTGGGATTACGACACGCCAAGGAGAACACGCTAAGGCTGTCGCGTGTGGGATTACAACACGCTAAGGACATGCTAAGGATTGCACCACGCCAAGAAGAACCCGCGTGGGATTACGACACGCCGAGGAGAATGCGCTAAGGCTGCTGTGTGTGGGATTACAACACGCTAAGGACACACTAAGGATTACGACACGCTAAGGAGAACCCACGTGGGATTACGACACGCCAAGGAGAACACGCTAAGGACGAGCACATGGTAAGGGCAACCCGCTGCGGGACAGCAACACGCTAAGGACACGGACAACACGCTCAGGGCCCCGCGACACGCTAAGGACACGGCCCCGCTGCCACTGCATGCTGGGAGGACGGACACATGTCGTTAGCGTGTCGGCCCGTGCCGAGTCGCCGCCGGGCCTGCCCCTGGCCCGTGTTAATCCCGTGGTAATCCCGTGCCGGTGGCCTGTCGCCACGTGCATGTTAATCCCGTGTCGATTCGCATCTGCCTGCCTTAATCCCGCGCTAATCCCGTGCCGATCGCATGTCGGCCGCGTGTGGGTTGCGTGTCAGTCCCGTGTTCGTTGCCGCCTGCCTGCCCTGACCCCGTGTTAATCCCGCGTTGGCCCTGGGACTGTCGCGTGTCGTTGGCGTGTTAACCCGTGTTAATCCCCCGCCCTCCCCCGTCCCGTGGCGATCGCATGTTTGTAGCATGTTCGTTACATGTTGGGACCTCCCCTGGTGCCGTGTTGGTCCCGTGTCAATCCCGTGTTAATCCCGTGTTAATCCCCTGTCATTCCCGTGTTAATCCCGTCTTTATCCCATGTTTTTCCAACCCTACCCGTGTTAATCCGTGTAAATCCCGTGTTGTTCCCATGTAAATCCCATGTTTAAACAGTTTTGCCTGTGTTAATCCGTGTTAATCCCATGTAAAGCGCACTTTGTCCCCAGTTTCTGTCCCGTGTCAATCCCGTGCCAATCCCGTGTTAATCCAGATTCAATCCCGTGTCAATCCCGTATCAATCCAGATTCCACACCCTGTCAATCCCGTGTCAATCCCGTGCCAATCCCGTGTTAATCCAGATTCCACCCTATGTCAATCCCTTGTTAATCCCATGTTAATCCAGATTCTACCCTGGGTCAATCCCATGTTAATTCAGATTCCATCGCATGTCAATCCAGATTCCACCCTGTGTCAATCCCATGTTAATCCAGATTCCACCCCGTGTCAATCCTGTGTTAATCCAGATTCAGTCCCACGTCGATCCTGTTTCTACCCCGTGTCAATCCCATGTTAATCCCAATTCCACCCTGTGTCAGTCCCGTGTTAATTCAGATTGAATCCCGTGTCAGTCCCATGTCAATCCCATGTCAATCCAGTGTCAATCCCCTGTTAATCCAGATTCAATCCTGTGCCAATCCCATATCAATCCCCTGTTAATCCAGATTCAATCCAGTGTCAATCCCATGTTAATCCAGATTCAATCCCAAATCAATCCCATGTCAATTGCATGTCAATCCAGATTCAATTTTGTGTCAATCTCATGTTAATCCAGATTCAGTCCCATGTCAATCCTGTGTTAATCCAGATTCCACCCCGTGTCCATCCCGTGTCAATCCCATGCTAATCCAGATTCCACCCTGTGTCAATCCCGTGTCAATCCTGTTTCAATCCAGATTCAATCCCGGTTCAATCCCATGCCAATCCCATATTAATCCAGATTCAATCCGCATGTCAATCCCATGTTAATCCGGATTCCACCCCATGCCAACCCTGTGTTAATTCAGATTGAATCCCATGTCAATCCTGTGTCAGTCCCGTGTCAATCCTGTATCAATCCAGATTCAATATTGTGTCAATCCCTTGTTAATCCCATGTCAATCCAGATTGCACCCCATATCAATCCCATGTTAATCCAGATGCAATCCTATGCCAATCCCATGTCAATCGCATGTCAATCCAGATTCAATTTTATGCCAACCCCTTGTTAATCCAGATTCAGTCCCGTGTCAATCCTTTGTTAATCCCATGTCAATCCAGATTCCACCCTGAGTCAATCCCATGTCAATCCCTTGTCAATCCCGTGTCAATCCCGTGTCAATCCAGATTCCACCCCCTCTCAATCCCATGTCAATCCCATGTTAATCCAGATTCAATTCCATGTCAATCCGGATTCCACAGCATGTCAATCCCGTGTCAATCCCGTGTGAATCCAGATTCCATCCCATGTCAATCCGGATTTCACAGCATGTCAATCCCATGTCATTCCAGATTTAATCCCGTGTCAATCCCATGTTAATCCAGATTCAATCCCATGTCAATCCGGATTCCACAGCATGTCAATCCCGTGTCAATCCCATGTCAATCCAGATTTAATCCCATGTCACTCCCAATGTTAACCCAGATTCTACCCCCTGTCAATCCCACGTTAATCCAGATTTAATCCTGTGTCAGTCCCATGTTAATCCAGATTCCACCTGTGCTAATCCCGTGCCAATCCCATGTCAATCCCATGTTAATCCCGTGTCAATCCAGATTCAATCCTGTGTCAATCCAGATTCCACCCCGTGTCAATCCCATGTTAATCCAGATTTAATCCCGTGTCAGTCCCATGTTAAACCAGATTCCACCCCGTGCTAATCCCGTGCCAATCCCATGTTAATCCCGTGCCAATCCCATGTTAATCCCGTGCCAATCCCGTGCTAATCCCATGTTAATCCCGTGCTAATCCCGTGCCAATCCGGTGTTAATCCCGTGTTAATCCCGTGTCCGTCCCGTGTTGCCCCCCAGGACCACCCCCCGTGGGACCACCCCCTCATTAACCTCGGGCATTAATCACCCCTCCCCTAATCACCCCCTCGCCCACAATTAACGCCGTGTGCCTAATTAATTAATTACCGCCCCTCCCCCCCTCCCTAATTAATTACCCACGAGCGGCCGGTTACGCGCGAATAGTTAATTAGGTCTGAGACCCCCCCCCCCCCCGGTTAATTAATTGGGGGTAATTACTTAGGAGCAATTAATTAATTAGGAGTAAACAAGGAATTAATTAGGAGTCGTTAATTATTGAAGGGCGCGGCGGAAGTGCCCGTATGCAAATGAGGCCGTGGGCGGTGACGAGGGGGCGGGGCTACGGGCGGGGGCGGGCGGGGGCCGGGGCGCGGCTCGTTAACGACAGCGTTAATTGGCGTGGGGGGAGGGGCGGGAGGCGGTCACGTGCTCGGGGCTAATTATAGCCCCGCCCCTCCCCCCTCCCGCCGGGGCCCTCCTGGGGGGGTTGGGGACGGGGGGGGGGAGGGGCTATAGGGGCACGGGGGGGTCCTATAGGGTCACGGGGGGGTCCTGTAGGGGCATGGGGGGGTCCTATAGGGGCACGGGGGGGTCCTATAGGGGCATGGGGGGAGTTCTATAGGGTCATGGGGTCCTATAGGGGCGGGGGGGGGTCCTATAGGGGCATGGGGGGGTCCTATAGGGGCATGGGGGGAGTTCTATAGGGTCATGGGGTCCTATAGGGGCGGGGGGGGTCCTATAGGGGAATGGGGGGGGTCCTATAGGGGCACGGGGGGGTCCTATAGGGGCATGGGGGGATCCTATAGGGGCATGGGGGGAGTTCTATAGGGTCATGGGGTCCTATAGGGTCACGGGGGGGTCCTATAGGGGCACGGGGGGGGTCCTATAGGGTCACGGGGGGGTCCTATAGGGGCATGGGGGGGTCCTATAGGGGCATGGGGGGAGTTCTATAGGGTCATGGGGTCCTATAGGGGCGGGGGGGGGTCCTATAGGGGCATGGGGGGAGTCCTATAGGGTCATGGGGTCCTATAGGGGCACGGGGGGGTCCTATAGGGTCACGGGGTCCTATAGGGTCACGGGGGGGTCCTATAGGGGCGGGGGGGGGGTCCTATAGGGTCACGGGGGGGTCCTATAGGGTCACGGGGTCCTATAGGGGCGGGGGGGGACCTATAGGGGCAGGGGGGGGTCCTATAGGGGCACAGGGGTCCTATAGGGCTGTGTGGGTCCTATAGGGTCACAGGGTCCTATAGGGGAATGGGGGGGGTCCTATAGGGGCATGGGGGGGTCCTATAGGGTCATGGGGACCTATAGGGGAATGGGGGGGTTCCTATAGGGGCACGGGGGGGTCCTATAGGGGCACGGGGGTCCTATAGGGCTGTGTGGGTCCTATAGGGTCATGGGGTCCTATATGGGCACAGGTGTCCTATAGGGGAACGGGGAGGTCTTATAGGGTCATGGGGTTTTATAGGGGAATGGGGGGGTCCTATAGGGTCATGGGGTCCTATAGGGTCATGGGGTCCTATAGGGACATGTGGGTCCTATAGGGGCATGGGGACAGGGGGCTCCTATAGGGGCGTGCGGGTCCTATAGGGAAACAGGGGACCTATAGGGATATGGGGACTTGTGGTTCCTATAGGGCCATGGGGATGTGTGGGACCTATAGGGTCCTATAGAGTCACAGGGGGGCTATAGGGTCATGAGGACAGGGGGACATGTGGGTGCTATAGGGCAGTGTGGGTCCCATAGGGACATGTGGGTCCTATAGGGACGTGTGGGCCCTATAGAGGCATGTGGGTCCTATAGGGGCGTGGGGACAGGGGGGTCCTGTAGGGACATGTGGGTGCTATAGGGACGTGGGGGTCCTATAGGGGCATGGGGACAAGGGGGTCCTATAGGGACTTGTGGGTCCTATAGGGCAGCGTGTGTCCTGTGGGGCATGGGGACATGTGGGCCCTATAGGGGCAGGGGAGTCCTATAGGGGGGTGGGGACCTGTGGGTCCTATAGGGGTATGTGGGTCCTATAGGGCTGTGCAGGTCCTATGGGGACATGGGGTCACGTGGGTCCTATAGGGGCACTGGGACGGGGGGGGGCCATCCTATAGGGCCATGTGGGTCCTATAGGGCCACAGTGGGACGGGGGGTCCTATAGGGCCATGTGGGTCCTATAGGGCTGCGTGGGTCCTATGGGGCTGTGTGGGTCCTATAGGACTGTATGGGTCCTATGGGGCCGTGTGGGTCCTATGGGGCTGTGAGTCCTATAGGGTCGTGTGGGTCCCATGGGACCTATAGGGCTGTGTGGGTCCTATGGGGCTGTGGGCCCTATGGGGACACGTGGGTCCCATGGATCCTATAGGGTCCTATAGAGCCGTGTGGGCCCTATGGGGCCGTGGGACCTATAGGGCCATGCGGGTCCTATAGGGACAAGTGGGTCCCGTGGGGCCGTGGGTCCCGTGGGTCCTATAGGGCTGCATGGATCCTATAGGGCTGCATGGATCCTGCGGGGCTGTGGGCCCTATAGAGACATGCAGGTCCCATAGGGCCGTGTGGGTCCTGCAGGTCCTATGGGGCTGCGTGGATCCTATAGGGCCACGGGTCCCCTGGGTCCCCTGGGTCCCCCTGGGTCCTATAGGGCCACGTGGGCCCTATAGGGCCGTGCGTCCCCTATAGGGCTGTGTGTCCCCTATGGATCCTATAGGGGCCCTATAGGGTCCCGTGGGTCCTTATGGGGCCGTGCCCCCTCCGCCCCCCCCCCCCCCCGGCCCTATAGGGCCCCTATAGGGCCCCTATAGACCCCTATAGGGCCCCCCTATAGACGCCTATAGACCCCTATAGGCCCCTCGGGGCCCCCCTTTTTGGGTCCCCCCCGTTACGTCACGGCCACGGGTCCCCTGGGTCCCATAGGTCCCCCTGGGTCCTATAGGGCCACGTGTCCCCTATAGGGCCGTGTGTCCCCTATAGGGCCGTGCGTCCCCTATAGGGCCGTGTGTCCCCTATAGGGCCACGTGTCCCCTATAGGGCCACGTGTCCCCTATGGATCCTATAGGGGCCCTATAGGGTCCCGTGGGTCCTTATGGGGCCGTGCCCCCTCCGCCCCCCCCCCCGGCCCTATAGGGCCCCCATAGACCCCTATAGGTTCCCCTATAGACCCCTATAGGGCCCCCTATAGACGCCTATAGACCCCTATAGACCCCTATAGACCCCTATAGGCCCCCTATAGACCCCTATAGGGCCCCCTATAGACGCCTATAGACCCCTATAGACCCCTATAGGCCCCATAGGCCCCTCGGGGCCCCCCTTTTCGGGTCCCCCCCCGTTACGTCACGGCCCCTCCCCCCCCGTGTGGGTGGGGGGAGGGGGGGGGGGGGGTTCCCCCGGGTGGGGGAGGGGCGGCCGGCAAAGGCAAGTGAAGGTGGCGGGGGGGGGGGGAGGGGAAAAAAAAAGCCCCTAAAAATGCCCCAAAAAAGCCCCGATCGGCCCCAAAACCCCCCCGGGGGGATTCCCCGGGCGTTTTTTCTCCCCCTCCCCGTGGGTTTTGGGGCCGCCCCCCCCCCCCTTCCTAATTAACGCCCCCCCTTAATTAACGCCCCCCCCCCCCCCCTTGAAGGGGACGGGCACAAAATGGCGGCCAAGGGGGGGGGGAGGGGTCAGAGGGGGCGGGGTCAAAGGTCGTGACCCCGCCCCCCCCCCAATTTCGCCCCCCCCCCCCCACCTGACGGCGTGACCCCAAGATGGCGGAGCCGAGGGAGGAGGGCAGCGAGGTGAGGGGGGATTTGGGGGGAAAAAGGGGGGTTTTGGGAAAACCGGGGGGTGGGGAGGGGAGAGCGGGGGGGGGGGGGGGAGGGGTTGGTTTTGGGGGGAAAAAGGGGGTTTTGGGGGAAAAGGGCGGGGTTTGGGGGGAGAAAGTGGGGGTTTGGGGGGGCAGGGGGGTTCTGAGGGGAAAATGGGGGATTCTGAGGGGAAAAGGGGGATTTTGGGGGGAAAAAGGGGGTTTGGGGGGAAAAGTGGGATTTTGGGGGGAAAATGGGGGGTTCTGAGGGGAAAAGTGGGGGCTCTGAGGGAAAAAGTGGGATTTTGGGGGGAAAAAGTGGGATTTTGGGGGGAAAAAGGGGGATTTTGGGGGGAAAAAGGGGGTTTGGGGGTAAAATGGGGGGTTCTGAGGGGAAAAGTGGGATTTTGGGGGGAAAAAGGGGGATTTTGGGGGAAAAAGGGGGAGGGGAAAAATGGGGATTCTGACAGGAAAAGTGGGATTTTTGAGGAAAAAAAGGGGTTTGGGGGGAAATAAGGGGGATTTGGGGGTGAAAAGTGGGGTGTTTGAGGGAAAAAGCGGGGATTCTGACAGGAAAAGTGGGATTTTTGAGGAAAAAGGGGGATTCTGAGGGGGAAAATGGGGATTATGGGGGAAAAGGGGGGATTTGAGGGCAAAAAGTGGGATTTTTGAGGGGATAAATTGGGGCTTTGGGGTGGGAAGGAGGATTCTGAGAGGAAAAGGGGGGGGTTCTGAGGAGAAAAGTGGGATTTTTGAGGAAAAAGGGGGACTTGGGGGGGAAGTGGGATTTTTGAGGGTGGGATTTTTGAGGGAAAAGTGGGGGTTTTGAGGGGAGAAAGGGGGTTCTGAGGAGAAAATGGGGGGTTCTGGGGGAAAAAGTGGGATTTTTTTGGAAAAATGGGGGGTTTGGTGGAAAAATGGGGGTTCTGAGGGAAGAAGTAGAGTTATGAGGAGAAAAGTGGGATTTTTTGGGGAAAAAAGGGGGGTTTGGGGGGGAAATGGGGATTTGGGGGAATAAGGGGGATTTTTGAGGAAAAGTGGGGGTTCTGAGGGGAAAAAGTGGGGTTTTTTGGGGGAGAAAGGGGATTCTGAGGGGAAAAGTGGGGTTTGTGAGGGAAAAAGTGGGGTTTTTGAGGGAAAAGTGGGATTTTTGAGGGAAAAGTGGGGGGTTGTGAGGGGAAAAAGTGTTTTTTTTTTTTGGCGGGGGTAAATGGGTATTCTGAGGGGAACAAGCGGGGTTTTTGAGGAGAAAAGAGGGATTCTGAGGAGAAAAGTGGGGGTTATGGGGGAAAAAGGTGGATTTGGGGGTAAAAACTGGGATTTTTGGGAGGAAAGTGGGGGTTCTGAGGGGAAAAGTGGGATTTTGGGGGGAAAAAGGGGATTCTGAGGGAAAAAGTGGGATTTTTGAGGAAAAAAGGTGGGTTCTGAGGGGAAAAAGTGGGGTTTTGGGGGGAGAAAGGGGGGTTCTGAGGGGAGAAATGGGGATTCTGACAGGAAAAGTGGGGTTTTTGAGGAAAAAAGGGGGTTTGGGGGGAAATAAGGGGGATTTGGGGGTGAAAAGTGGGGTGTTTGAGGGAAAAGCGGGGATTCTGACAGGAAAAGTGGGATTTTTGAGGAAAAAAGGGGGATTCTGAGGGGGAAAATGGGGATTATGGGGGAAAAGGGGGGATTTGAGGGCAAAAAGTGGGATTTTTGAGGGGATAAAGTGGGGTTTTGGGGTGGGAAGGAGGATTCTGAGAGGAAAAGGGGGGGTTCTGAGGAGAAAAGTGGGATTTTTGAGGAAAAAGGGGGGACTTGGGGGGGGGAAGTGGGATTTTTGAGGGAAAAGTGGGGGTTTTGGGGGGAAAAGGGGGGTTTCTGAGGGGAAAAATGAGTGTTCTGAGAGAAAAAGTGGGATTTTTGAGGGAAAAGTGGGATTTTTGAGGGAAAAGTGGGATTTTTGAGGGAAAAGTGGGATTTTTGAGGGAAAAGTGGGGGTTTTGAGGGGAGAAAATGGGGGGTTCTGAGGAGAAAATGGGGGGGTTCTGAGCAGAAAATGGGGGGTTCTGGGGGAAAAAGTGGGATTTTTTTGGAAAAATGGGGGGTTTGGTGGAAAAATGGGGGTTCTGAGGGGAAGAAGTAGAGTTATGAGGAGAAAAGTGGGATTTTTTGGGGGAAAAAAGGGGGTTTGGGGGGGGAAATGGGGATTTGGGGGGAATAAGGGGGATTTTTGAGGGAAAAGTGGGGGTTCTGAGGGGAAAAAGTGGGGTTTTGGGGGGAGAAAGGGGGATTCTGAGGGGAAAAGTGGGGTTTGTGAGGGAAAAAGTGGGATTTTTGAGGGAAAAGTGGGGGGTTGTGAGGGGAAAAAGTGTTTTTTTTTTTTTTGGCGGGGGTAAATGGGTATTCTGAGGGGAACAAGCGGGGTTTTTGAGGAAAAAAGAGGGATTCTGAGGAGAAAAGTGGGGGTTATGGGGGAAAAAGGTGGATTTGGGGGCAAAAAGTGGGATTTTTGGGAGGAAAGTGGGGGTTCTGAGGGGAAAAGTGGGATTTTGGGGGAAAAATGGGGGGTTTGAGGGGGAATAAGGGGGGTTTGGAGTGAAAAATGGGGATTCTGAGGGGAAAACTGGGATTTTTGAGGAAAAAAGGTGGGTTCTGAGGGGATAAAGTGGGATTTTTTGGGGGGAAAGGGGGTTCTGAGGAGAAAATGGGGGGTTCTGAGGGGAAAAAGTGATTTTTTTGGGGGGAAAGGGGGATTCTGAGGGAATAAATGGGGATTTTGGGGGAAAAAAGGGGGTTTGGTGGGAAATAAGGGGGGATTTGGGGTTGAAAAGTGGGGTTTTTGGGGGAAAAGTGGGGGTTCTGAGGAGAAAATTTTTTTGGGGGGGAAGGGGGATTCTGAGGGGAAAAATGGGTATTGTGAGAGGAACAGTGGGATTTTGGGGGGAAAAACGGGTTTTTGGGGGTGAAATGGGTGGTTTGGGGGAAAATTGGGGGGTTTAGGGGGTGAAAGAGGGGTTTTGAGGGAAAAAATGGGGATTTTTGGGGGAAAAAGGGGGGTATTTGTGGAGGGAAATGGATATTCTGAGGAGAAAAGTTGGATTTTGGAGGGGAAAGTGGGATTTTTTGGGGAAAAGGGTAATTCTGAGGGGAAAACGGGGGCTTTGGGGGGAAACCTGGGATTTGGGGGGAAAAACTTGGATTTGGGGGGTGGAATGGGGCAATTCTGACAGGAAAAATGGGGATGCTGAGGGGGAAAGGGGGATTTTGGGGTGAAAAAGGGGGATTTGGGGAAAAAAGTGGGATTTTGAGGAGAGAAAAGGGGGGTTTGGTTGTAAAAATCACGATTTGGGGCCCAAAATAGATGTTTTTGTGCAAAAGGGGAGGTTTTTGAGAGGAAAAAGTGGGAATTTTGAAGGGAAAGGGAGGTTTTGAGGAGGAAAAGGGAGGGTTGGGGGAAGATTGAGGGTTTTGAGGAGAAAAAGCGGGGTTTAGGGGCAGGAAAAGCTTGGTTTGTTATAAAAACCTTGGGTTGGGGAGGGGAAGGGATTTTGAGGAGAGAAATTGGGATTTTGGGCGCGAAAGGTTATTTTTTGAGGAGAAAAGGGTGGTTTGGGAGGGAAAGGAGGATTTTGAGGAGAAAAAAGGGGATTTGGGGCTTCAGGGGCCGTTTGAGGTGATTTTGGGGATGAAAATGGAATTGGGGAGCAAATGGGGGGATTCGGGTGGTGACGAGGGAATTTTGGGGGCAAAAAGGGTGATTTTGGGGGTAAAACGAGAAAATTTGGGGTTTAATGGGGAAAGCTGAGGCTAGAGGGGCGATTTTGGGGTCGAATGGGCAAACCTGGGGCCAAACGGCTGGTATGGGGACAAAACAGGCAATTTTAGGTCAGAGGGGCCAATTTTGGGGTTAAAACGGTCAATTTAGGCACAAAAGAGCAAATTTTGGAGAAAAACAAGCCATTTTGTGCCACGAGGCACAATTTTGGGTGCAAATAAGCAGTTTTGGGTAAGAAGGGCAGGTACTGGGGGTGGGGCAGGCAAATTGGGGACAAAAATGGCAGTTTGGGGCAAAAATGGGCGATTTTAAGGGCCAAATGGGCAGTTTTTGAGGTGAAATTGGTGATTTTTAGGGACAAATGGGTGATTTTTGAGGTGAAATGGGTGATTTGTAGGGCCAAATGGGCAGATTTGGGGCCAAATGGGCAGTTCTTGAGGTGAAATGGGAAGATTTTGGGGCCAAATGGGTGATTTTTGAGGGAAAGTAGGCAATTTTGGGGGCCAAACGGGTGATTTTGGGGCCAAACGGGTGATTTTTGAGGGAAAGTAGGCAATTTTGGGGGCCAAACGGGTGATTTTGGGGCCAAACGGGTGATTTTTGAGGGAAAGTAGGCAATTTTGGGGGCCAAACAGGGGATTTTGGGGCCAAACGGGTGATTTTTCAGGGAAAGTAGAAAATTTCTGAGGCGAAATGGGCAATTTTGGGGCCAAATGGGCAATTCTTGAGGTGAAATGGGCGATTTTGGGGCCAAATTGGTGACTTTTGAGGGAAAGTAGGCGATTTTGGGGCCAAATGGGCGATTTTTGAGGGGAAACGGGCAGTTCTTGAGGTAAAATGGGAAATTCTTGAGGTAAAATGGGTGATTTTGGGGCCAAATGGGTGATTTCTGAGGAAAAGCAGTCAATTTTGGGGCCAAACGGGCAATATTTGAGGGAAAGTCAGCAATTTTGGGCCAAATGGGCGATTTTGGGGCCAAATGGGTGACTTTTGAGGGAAAGTAGGCGATTTTGGGGCCAAATGGGTGGATTTGGGGCCAAACGGGTGACTTTTGAGGGAAAGTTGGCAATTTTGGGGCCAAATGGGCGATCTTTGAGGTGAAATGGGCGATTTTGGGGCCAAGTTGGTGATTTCTGAGGGAAAGTGGGCCATTTTGGGGCCAAATGGGCGATTTTTGAGGGAAAACGGGCAATTCTTGAGGTAAATTGGGTGATTTTGGGGCCAAATGGGTGATTTCTGAGGAAACGCAGGCAATTTTGGGGCCAAATGGGCAATGTTTGAGGGAAAGTAGGCGATTTGGGGCCAAATGGGTGGATTTGGGCCTAATGGGCGATTTTTGAGGGAAAGTAGGCAATTTTGGGGCCAAATGGGCATTATTTGAGGGAAAATAGGCAATTTTTTGGGCCACATGGCCAATTTTTTGAGAGAAAGTAGGTGATTTTGGGGCCAAATGGGCGATTTTTGAGGGAAAACGGGCAATTCTTGAGGTAAAATGGGAAATTCTTGAGGTAAAATGGGTGATTTTGGGGCCAAAATGGGTGATTTCTGAGGAAACGCAGGCAATTTTGGGGCCAAATGGGCAATATTTGAGGGAGAATAGGCAATTTTGGGGCCAAATGGGCGATTCTTGAGGTGAAATGGGCGATTTTGGGGCCAAGTTGGTGATTTCTGAGGGAAAGTGGGCCATTTTGGGGCCAAATGGGCGATTTTTGAGGGAAAGTAGGCAATTTTGGGGCCAAATGGGCGAATTTTTGAGGGAAAGTAGGCAATTTTGGGGCCCAAATGGGCGATTCTTGAGGTGAAATGGGCGATTTTGGGGCCAAATGGGTGACTTTTGAGGGAAAGTAGGCAATTTGGGGGGCAAATGGGCGATTTTTGAGGGTAAAACGGGCAATTCTTGGGGTAAAATGGGTGATTTTGGGGCCAAATGGGTGATTTCTGAGGAAACGCAGGCAATTTTGGGGCCAAATGGGCAATATTTGAGGGAAAGTCGGCAATTTTGGGGCCAAATGGGCGATTCTTGAGGTGAAATGGGCGATTTTGGGGCCAAATTGGTGATTTCTGAGGGAAAGTAGGCAATTTTGGGGCCAAATGGGCGGATTTGGGGCCAAACGGGTGACTTTTGAGGGAAAGTCGGCAATTTTGGGGCCAAATGGGCGATTCTTGAGGTGAAATGGGCGATTTTGGGGCCAAGTTGGTGATTTCTGAGGGAAAGTAGGCAATTTTGGGGCCAAATGAGCGATTTTTGAGGGAAAGTAGGCAATTTTGGGGCCAAATGGGCGAATTTTTGAGGGAAAGTAGGCAATTTTGGGGCCAAATGGGCGATTCTTGAGGAGAAATGGGTGATTTTGGGGCCAAATTGGTGATTTCTGAGGAAACGAAGGCAATTTTGGGGCCAAACGGGCGGATTTGGGGCCAAATGGGCGACTTTTGAGGGAAAGTAGGCCATTTTGGGGCCAAACGGGTGACTTTTGAGGGAAAGTAGGCCATTTTGGGGCCAAATTGGTGATTTCTGAGGGAAAGTAGGCAATTTTGGGGCCAAATGGGCGATTTTTTTTGAGGGAAAGTAGGCAATTTTGGGACCAAATGAGTGGATTTGGGGCCAAACGGGTGACTTTTGAGGGAAAGTTGGCAATTTTGGGGCCAAATGGGCGATTCTTGAGGAGAAATGGGTGATTTTGGGGCCAAATGGGCGAATTTTTGAGGGAAAGTAGGCAATTTTGGGGCTAAACGGGCGATTTTTGAGGGAAAGTAGGCAATTTTGGGGCTAAACGGGCGATTTTTTGAGGGAAAGTAGGCAATTTTGGGGCCAAATGGGCGATTTTTGAGGGAAAGTAGGCAATTTTGGGGCCAAATGGGCGATTTTTGAGGGGAAACGGGCAATTCTTGGGGTAAAACGGGCGATTCTCGAGGGAGAGCAGGCGATTTGGGGCCGAACGGGGAAGCCTTGGGGCCGGGGGGGGCCGGGCGGGGTGGGGGTGGGGGTGGGGGGAGGCTAACTTTGGGCCGAAACCCGCCCTTTTTGGGGGCGCCAGCGCGTGGCGGTGGTGGAGACGCCCTACGGGGCCGCGCGCGTCACCGTGGTGGGCTCGCCCCGGCCGGGCCGCCCCGCGCTCCTCACCTTCCCCGACGTCGGCCACACGCGTGAGTGACCCTAACGGGGGCGTTACGGGGTCGGGGTTACGGGCTCGGGGCCTCGAGGTCACGCCGAGCCCCCCACCCCCAGACGAGTCGTGCTTCGCCCCGCTCTTCGCCCACGAGGAGATGCAGGAGATCGCCCCGCGGCTTTCCTGCGCCTGCACCTCGAGGGCGCCCGGCATGGAGGAGGGCGCCCCCCCGTACCCCTCGGGGTCCGTGCTGCTCCCCCCTTGGCCCCGTTAACCCCCCCTTGACCCCATTAATCCCCCGTGGCCTTATTAATCCCCCCCTGGCCCCATTGAGCCCCCCCCGGCCCTATTAAGCCCCCCTTGACCCCATTAAACCCCCCTTGGCCCCATTAATCCCCCTCAGCCCTATTAAGCCCCCCATCGACCCCGTTGAGCCCCCATTGACCCCGTTGAGCCCCCCTCGGCCCCATTAAACCCCCATCGACCCCGTTGAGCCCCCCTCGGCCCCATTAATCCCCCATTGACCCCATTAATCCCCCATCAACCTCATTAATCCCCCTCGGCCCCGTTGAGCCCCCCTTGGCCCCATTAAGCCCCCATCAACCCCGTTGAGCCCCCCTCAGCCCTATTAATACCCCATCGACCCCGTTGAGCCCCCCTCGGCCCCATTAATTCCCCATCGACCCCATTAATCCCCCTCGGCCCTATTAAGCCCTCCTTGACCCCATCAATCTCCCATCAACCCCATTAATGCCCCCTCGGCCCCGTTGAGCCCCCCTCGGCCCCATTAATCCCCCATCGACCCTATTAAGCCCCCATCGACCCCGTTGAGCCCCCCTCGGCCCTATTAATCCCCCCTTGACCCCATTAACCCCCCTTGACCCCATTAAACCCCCCCGGCCCCGTTGAGCCTCCCCTGGCCCTATTAAGCCCCCCTTGACCCCATTAATCCCCCTGGCCCCATTGAGCCCCCCCCCGGCCCTATTAATCCCCCCTTGACCCCATTAAACCCCCTTGACCCCATTAATCCACCGTCGACCCCTCGACCCCATTGGCCAGCCCTCGGCCCCATTAATCCCCCATCGACCCCGTTGAGCCCCCCTTGGCCCTATTAACCCCCCCCGGCCCCATTGAGCCCCCCCCGGCCCTATTAATCCCCCCTTGACCCCATTAAGCCCCCCTCGGCCCCATTAATCCACCGTCGACCCCTCGACCCCGTTGGCCAACCATTGACCCCATTAATCCCCCCTTGGCCCATTAACCCCCCGTCGACCCCATTAACCCCAAATCAACCCCGTTGAGCCCCCCTCGACCCCATTGCCCCCCCCCCCGACCCCACAACCCCCCCCCCGACCCCACAACCCCCCCCCCGACCCCACAAGCGCCCCCGTCCCGCAGGTACCAGTACCCGTCCCTGGAGCAGCTGGCCGAGACGATCCCCTGCGTCCTGCAGCACCTCAAGTGAGTGGCCCTATAGCGGCCCTATAGGCCCTATAGCGACCCTGTGAGGCCCTATAGGCCCTATAGCGACCCTGTATGGCCTTATAAGGCCCTATAACGGCCCTATGAGGCCCTATAGACCCTATAACGACCCTATAAGGCCATATAACGACCCTATAAGGCCATATAACGCCCTATAATGACCCTATAAGGCCATATAACGCCCTGAACTGACGCTGTAAGGCCCTATAATGGCCCTATAAAGCCCTAAAGGCCCTATCATGGCCCTATAGTGACCCTATAAAGCTTTATAAGGCCCTGTAAGACCCTGTAGTGACCCTATAAGGTCTTAAAAGGCTCTATAACGACCCTGTAAGTCCCTGTAATGGCCCTATAACAGCCCTATAAGACACTATAAGACCCTGTAACAACCCTGTAAGGCCCTATAATGGCCCTATAAGACCATGTAGTGACCCTATAAGGTCTTATAAGGCCCTATCATGACCCTATAGTGACCCTATAAGGCCTAATAAGGTCGTTATAAGGCCTTTTAAGACCTTATAGGGTCACTACAGGGTCTTATAGGGCCTTATAACGACCCTATAGTGACCGTATAAGGCCCTGTAATGACCATATAAGGCCTCATAAGGCCCTATAATGACCCTATAAGACACTATTAGACCCTATAACAACTGTATAAGGCCCTATAAGACCATATAGTGACCCTATAAGGTCTTATAAGGCCCTATAACGACCCTATAGTGACATTATAAGGCCCTACGGTGACCCTATAATGACCTTATAAGGCCTTATAAGGCCCTATAACGACCCTATAATAACCCTATAAGGCCCTTATAAGGCCCTATAAGACACTGTGAGGCCCTATAACAACCCTATAAGACCATATAGTGACCCTATAAGGTCTTAAAAGGCCGTATAATGACCCTATAAGGCCTTATAAAGCCCTATCATGGCCCTATAGTGACCTTATAAGGCCCTATCATGGCCCTATAGTGACCCTATAAGGGCTCATAAGGCCCTATAAGGTCTTATAAGGCCCTATAAGACCCTGTAGTGACCCTATAAGGTCTTATAAGGCCCTATAACGACCCTATAAGGCCCTGTAGGCCCTATAACAGCCCTATAAGACACTATAAGACCCTGTAACAACCCTGTAAGGCCCTATAATGGCCCTATAAGACCATGTAGTGACCCTATAAGGTCTTATAAGGCCCTATAGTAACCTTATAAGGCCCTATCATGACCCTATAGTGACCCTATAAGGCCTCATAAGGCCCTATAATGATCCTATAAGGCCTTATAAGGCCCTATAAGATCCTGTAGTGACCCTATAAGGTCTTAAAAGGCCTTATAACGACATATAGTGACCTTATAAGGCCCTGTAATGACCCTATAAGGCCTCATAAGGCCCTATAATGACCCTATAAGACACTATAAGACCCTATAACAACCCTATAAGGCCCTATAATGGCCTTATAAGACCATATAGTGACCCTATAAGGTCTTAAAAGGCCGTATAATGACCCTATGAGGCCTTATAAGGCCCTATAGGCCCTAAAATGACCTTATAAGGCCCTATAACGACCCTGTAAGGCCCTATAGTGACCCTGTAAGGCCCTATAACGTCCTTATAATGGCCTTATAAGGCCCTATAATGACCCTATAAGGCCTTATAAGGGCCTATAACAACCCTATAAAGCCCTATAGTGACTTTATAAGACCCTATAGTGACCCTATAAGGCCTTATAAGGCTCTATAACAACCGTATAAGGCCCTATAATGACCTTGTAAGGCCTTTTAAGGCCCTATAACAGCCCTATAAGACACTATAAGGCCCTATAAGACCTTACAGTGACCCTATGAGGTCTTAAAAGGCCCTATAACGACCCTATAGTGACCTTATGAGGCCGTATAACAACCCTATAGTGACCTTATAAGGCCCTATAACGATCCTGTGTGACCCTATAAGGCCTTATAAGGCCCTATAGGCCCCAAAATGACCCTATAAGGCCTTATAAGGCCCTATAGTGACCTTGTAAGGCCCTATAATGACCCTATAGTGACCCTATAAGGCCCTATAACGACCCTATAATGACCCTATAAGGCCCTATAGGCCCTAAAATGACGCTATAGTGACCCTATAAGGCCTCATAAGGCCTTATAATGACCCTATAAGGCCTTATAAGGCCCTATAACAGCCCTATAAGACCCTATAATGGCCCTAGAGTGACCCTATAAGGCCTCATAAGGCCCTATAACGACCCTATAGTGACCCTGTAAGGCCCTATAATGTCCCTGTAATGACCTTATAGTGACCCTATAAGGTCTTAAAAGGCCCTATAGTAACCTTATAAGGCCCTATAACGACCCTATAGTGACCCTATAAGACCCTATAGTGACCCTATAAGGCCCTATAATGACCCCTATAAGGCCCTATAGGTCCTAAAATGACCCTATAAGGCCTTATAAGGGCCTATAACGATCCTATAAGACCCTATAATGCCCTATAAGGCCCTGTAACGGCCCTATAAGGCCTTATGGGGTCGGGGAGGCGGGGGCTGACCCGGCCCCGTGTCTTTCCCCCCCCGTGACCCTACAACAGCGTCAGGAGCGTCATCGGGATCGGGGTCGGGGCCGGAGCCTTCGTCCTGGCCAAGTTCGGGGTGAGCGGGGGTCGGGGGGGGGTTATGGGGTCAGTTACGGGGTCGGGGGGTTATGGGGGGTTATGGGGTTGGGTGTGGGGTTATGGGGTGGGTTATGGGGTCGGGGGGTTATGGGGTCGGGTGTGGGTTTATGGGGTGGGTTATGGGGTGGGTTATGGGGTCGGGGGGTTATGGGGTCGGGTGTGGGTTTATGGGGTGGGTTATGGGGTGGGTTATGGGGTCGGGGGGTTATGGGGTCGGGTGTGGGGTTATGGGGTCAGTTATGGGGTCATGGGGTTATGGGATGGGTTATGGGGTTGGGTGTGGGGTTATGGGGTCAGTTATGTGGTCGGGGGTTATGGGGTCAGTTATGGGGTCGGGGGGTTATGGGGTCAGTTATGGGGTTATGGGGTTATGGGGTCGGTTATGGGGTCAGGGGGTAATGGGGTGGGTTATGGGGTCGGGTGTCGGGTTATGGGGGGGTTATGGGATTGGGTGTGGGGTTATGGGGTGGGTTATGGGGTCGGGGGGTTATGGGGTGGGTTATGGGGTCAGTTATGGGGTTATGGGGTCAGTTATGGGGTTATGGAGTCAGTTACGGGGTCGGGGGGTGGGTTATGGGGTCAGGTGTGGGGTTATGGGGTCAGTTATGGGGTTATGGGGTCAGTTATGGGGTCGGGGGGGGTTATGGGGGGGTTATAGGGTCGGGTGTGGGGTTATGGGGTCGGTTATGGGGTCGGGGGTTATGGGGTGGGTTGTGGGGTTTTTAGGGGGTTATGGTTTTTTTTTTAGTTGGGTTTTGTTTTTCTCATTGGGGTTTCACGGTTTTTAGTGGGGTTTGGGTTTCCTTTTAGTGGGGTTTCGTTCTTTTTTACCGGGGTTTTGGTTTTATTCAGCGGGGTTTCGGGTTCTTTAGCGGGGTTTTAGGGTTTTCCAGTAGGGTTTTGGGTTCTTTAGTGGGGTTTCGTGTTTTTTTAGTGGTCTTTCGGGGTTTTTTCAGTGGGGTCGTGGTTTTTTTAGTGGGGTTTCAGGATTTTTAGTGGGGTTTCCTGTGTTTTTTGTGGTTTCGGGGTTTTTAGTGGGGTTTCACTTTTTCAAGCGGGATTTCAGGGTTTTTAGTGGGGTGTCTTTTTTTTTTAGTAGGGTTTGGGGTTTCTTAGTGGGGTTTTGGGGTTTTTAATGGGGTTTTGGGGTTTTGTAATGGGGCTTCAGGGTTTTCTAGTGGTTTTCTTTTAGTGGGGTTTGGGGTTTTTTAGTGGGGTTTGGGGTTTTTAGTGGGGTTTGGGGTTTTTAGTGGGTTTTGGGGTTTTTTAGTGGGTTTTGGGGTTTTTTAGTGGGGTTTGGGGGTTTTTTAGTGGGGTTTTGGGGTTTTTAAATTGGGGTTTGGGGTTTTTAATTTGGGGGTTTGGGGTTTTTTAATTGGGGTTTGGGGTTTTTTAATTGGGGTTTGGGGTTTTTTAATTGGGGTTTTGGGGTTTTTTAGCGCTGTTTTGGGGTTTTTTAGTGGGGTTTGGGGGTTTGAAATTGGGGTTTGGGGTTTTTAGTGGGGTTTGGGGTTTTACATTGGGGTTTTGGGGTTTCGTAATGGGGTTTCAGGGTTTTCTAGTTTTTTTTTAGCGGGCTTTGGGGTTTTTTAGTGGGGTTTGGGGTTTTTAAGTGGTGGTTTGGGTTTTTTTAGTGGGGTTTGGGGTTTTTTAGTGGGGTTTGGGGTTTTAAATTGGGGTTTGGGGTTTCGTAATGGGGTTTCAGGGTTTTCTAGCTTTTTAGCGGGGTTTGGGTTTTTTTTTAGTGGGGTTTGGGGGTTTGAAATTGGGGTTTGGGGTTTTTAGTGGGGTTTTGGGGTTTTGTAATGGGGTTTCAGGGTTTTCTAGTTTTTTTTTAGTGGGCTTTGGGGTTTTTTAATTGGGGTCTGGGTTTTTTTAGCGGGGTTTGGGGTTTATTTTAGCGGGGTTTCAGGTTTCTGTTAGTGGGGTTTCATTTTTTAGGGGGTTTCGGGTTTTTCAGTGGGGTCTTGGGGTTTCCAGTGGGGTTTGGGGCTTTTCTAGTGTTTTTTTTTTTTTAGTAGGATTTCACTGTTTTTAGCGGGGTTTTGGGTTTTTCAGTGGGACTTTTATTTTTTTTTAATGGGATCTGGGGGGTTTCCGGTAGGGTTTTGGGTTTTTCGGTGGGGTTTTGGGTGCGTTTGGTGGGTTTTGGGTACGTTTAGGGGGGTTTGGGTTCGTTTAGGGGGGGGTTTTGGGTTCGTTTGGCGGGGGTTTGGGTTCGTTTGGCGGGGGTTTGGGTTCGTTTGGCGGGGTTTTGGGTGCGTTTAGCGGGGTTTTGGGTGCGTTTAGCGGGGTTTTGGGGCGGGCGGTGACGCGTGCCCCGCAGCTGAGCCGCCCGGAGGGCGGTCGAGGGCCTGGTGCTCGTCAACATCGACCCGCAGGCCAAGGGCTGGATGGACTGGGCCGCGCACAAGGTGGGCGCCCCCTATAGCCCCTCCCCCCTATAGCCCCTCCCCCTATAGCCCCTCCCCCTATAGCCCCTCCCCCTATAGCCCCCTCCCCCTATAGCGCCCCCAATCCCTCCCGGGTCACCTGTGGGGTCCCCCGTACGTTCCCGTGGGGCGCCTGCGGGTCCTTAGAGGTCCCCTATAAGTCCCTATAGATCCCCTATATGTCCCCCATAGGTCTCCTATATGTCCCAAGTCCCCCATAGGTCTCCTATAGGTCCCCTGTAGGTCCCCTATAGGTCTTCTGTAGATCCCCTATAGGTCCCCATAGGTTTCCTATATGTCCCAGGTCCCTATAGATCACCTATAGGTCCCTATAGGTCTCCTGTAAGTCCCTATAGATCCTCTGTATGTCCCCTATAGGTCCCCATAGGTCTCCTATATGTCCCAGGTCCCCATAGATCCCCTATAGGTCCCCTATAGGTTTGCTGTATGTCCCCTATAGGTCCCCCATAGGTCTTCTATATGTCCCAGGTCCCTATAGGTCCCCTATAGGTCTCCTGTAACTCCTCGTAGATCCCCTATAGGTCCCCATAGGTCTCCTGTATGTCCCAGGTCCCTATAGATCACCTATAGGTCCCCTATAGGTCTCCTGTAAGTCCCCATAGATCCCCTGTATGTCCCCTGTAGGTCCACGTAGGTCTCATATATGTCCCAGCTCCCCATAGATCCCCTATAGGTCCCCTATAGGTCTCCTGTAAGTCCCCATAGATCCCCTATATGTCCCAGGTCCCCTATAGGTCTCCTGTAAGTCCCCATAGGGGCCCCTGTATGTCCCCTATAGGTCCCCATAGGTCTCCTACATGTCCCAGGTCCCCATAGATCCCCTATAGGTCCCCTATAGGTCTCCTGTAAGTCCCCATAGATCCCCTATAGGTCGCCATAGGTCCCCTATAGGTCCCCATAGATCCCCTATATGTCCTGGTGGGTCCCTGTGCGTCCCTGTGGCTCCCTATAGCCCCCTATGGATCCTGGGGGTCCCGGCGGCCCCCTATGGATCCTGGGGGGTCCCGGTGGGTCCCGATGGGTGCCGGTGCCCCCTATGGATCCCATACCTTCCCCCAGCTGTCGGGGCTGACGTCGTCCACCACCGAGCTGATCCTGGGGCACCTCTTCACGCAGGTGGGGGGAACTGGGGGAACTGGGAGTTACTGGGGGGAACTGGGAGTTACTGGGGGGGGCTACAGGGGGGCTATAGGGGGTCCGGGGGGGCTATAGGGGGTCCGGGGGGGGGTTGTGGGGGGGGTTGTGGGGGGAAATGGGGAGGGGGTGGGGTAACTGGGGGTAACTGGGAGTTACTGGGGGGGGAACTGGGGGTCTGGGGGGTAACTGGGAGTAACTGGGGGGGTCCTAGGGTAACTGGGGGGCTACTGGGGGGTAACTGGGGGGAACTGGGGGGTCCCTGGGGTAACTGGGAGTTACTGGGGGGGGAACTGGGGTGACTGGGGGGTTACTGGGAGTGACTGGGGGGGTCTCGGGGGTAACTGGGCGGGTAACTGGGATCACTGGGATGTAACTGGGAGTAACTGGGGGGGTCCCTGGGGTAACCGGGGGGTAACTGGGAGTGCCTGGGGGGTAACTGGGAGGTAACTGGGAGTTACTGGGGGTAATGGGGGGTCCCTGGGGTAAGTGGGGGTGAATGGGGGGGTTACTGGGAGTAACTGGGGGGTAACTGGGATCACTGGGAGGTAACTGGGGTAACTGGGGGGGTCCCTGGGGTGACTGGGGGTAACTGGGGGGTAACTGGGATCACTGGGAGGTAACTGGGAGTAACTGGGGGGGGTCCCTGGGGTAAGTGGGGAATAACTGGGAGTTACTGGGGGGTAACTGGGAGTTACCGGGGGTAACTGGGGGGGGTGCCTGGGGTAAGTGGGGGTAACTGGGGGGTTACTGGGATCACTGGGAGGTAACTGGGAGTAACTGGGGGAGTCTCTGGGGCAAGTGGGGGTAACTGGGAGCAACTGGGATCGCTGGGGGGTGACTGGGGGGGTAACTGGGAGCTACTGGGGGAAACTGGGGAGTCCCTGGGGTAACTGGGGGGGTGCTGGGGGTAACTGGGGGGTAACTGGGAATGACTGGGGGGGGCAGAGGGAAACTGGGAGGGTTGCTGGGGGTAACTGGGATCACTGGGGGGGGTGACTGGGAGGTAACTGGGAGGCACTGGTGCCGCAGGAGGAGCTGGCGGCCGCCCCCCCCCCAGTGCAGCAGAGCCGGGAGCGCCTGGGGGGGGCCCCCAACGTGCCCCTGCTGTGGGCCATGTACAACAGGTGGGGCACTGGGAGCACTGGGAGGCACTGGGAGGGGGCTGGGGGGCACTGGGAGGGGGTTTGGGGGGGTTATGGGGCACTGGGAGGCACTGGGAGGGTACTGGGATGTACTGGGAGGGTGACTGGGAGGCATTGGGAGGGTACTGGGAAGCACTGGGCGTACTGGGAGGTGGTTATGGGGCGCTGGGAGGTTACTGGGAGGCAGTGGGTGGTACTGGGAGGTTACTGGGATGTGGTGAGGGGTTACTGGGAGGGACTGGGAGGTGCTGGGGGGGACTGGGAGTGAGTCACGGTGCACTGGGAGGTTACTGGAATGTACTGGGAGATACAAGGAGGGACTGGGAGGGTCACTGGGAGGCACTGGGAGGTTACTGGAAGGCACTGGGTGGTACTAGGAGGGTACTGGGAGGTTACTGGGGGTTACTAGGAGGTACTGGGAGGTTACTGGGAGGCACTGGGTCATACTGGGAGGGACTGGGAGCTTACTGGGATGTATTGGGTTATACTGGAGGCACTGGGACATGGTGGGGGGTTGCTGGGGGGTTACTGGGAGACAATGGGATGTACTGGAGGTTACTGGGGTTTACTGGGGGATTACTGGGAGGCACTGGAAGGGTCACTGGGAGGCAGTGGGAGGTTACTGGAAGGCACTGGGTGGTACTGGGAGGTTACTGGGAGGCACTGGGTGGTACTGGGAGGTTACTGGCGGTTACTAGGAGGTACTGGGAGGTTACTGGGAGGCACTGGGTCATACTGGGAGGGACTGGGAGCTTACTGGGATGTATTGGGTTATACTGGGAGGCACTGGGACATGGTGGGGGGTTGCTGGGGGGTTACTGGGAGACAATGGGATGTACTGGAGGTTACTGGGGTTTACTGGGGGATTACTGGGAGGCACTGGAAGGGTCACTGGGAGGCAGTGGGAGGTTACTGGAAGGCACTGGGTGGTACTGGGAGGTTACTGGGAGGCACTGGGTGGTACTGGGAGGTTACTGGCGGTTACTAGGAGGTACTGGAGGTTACTGGGAGGCACTGGGTCATACTGGGAGGGACTGGGAGCTTACTGGGATGTATTGGGTTATACTGGGAGGCACTGGGACATGGTGGGGGGTTGCTGGGGGGTTACTGGGAGACAATGGGATGTACTGGAGGTTACTGGGGTTTACTGGGGGATTACTGGGAGGCACTGGAAGGGTCACTGGGAGGCACTGGGAGGTTACTGGAAGGCACTGGGTGGTACTGGGAGGTTACTGGCGGTTACTAGGAGGTACTGGGAGGTTACTGGGAGGCACTGGGTCATACTGGGAGGCACTGGGGGGTTACTGGGAGTTCACTGGGATGCACTGGGAGGTTACTGGGGGGTTACTGGGACATACTGGGAGAGTACTGAGAGGCACTGGGATGTACTGGGGGTTACTGGGAGGCACTGGGTCGTACTGGAAAGCACTGGAGTGTTACTGGGGGTTAGTGGGAGGCACTGGGAGGTTGCTGGGGGGTTACTGGGATGTACTGGCTCAGACTGGGAGGCACTGGGATGTACTGGGGGGTTACTGGGATGTACTGGATCATACTGGGAGGTTCTGGGGAGGTTAGTGGGATGTACTGGGATGTACTGGGGCTTACTGGGAGGTTACGGAGGGCTTACTGGGGGGTTACTGGGGCTTACTGGGAGCTTAATGAGGGGTTGCTGGTCCATACTGGCGCGTACTGGTATATACTGGTGCGTACTGGTCCATACTGGTGCATACTGGTTTATACTGGTGCGTAGTGGTCCATACTGGTGTGTGGTGCTGCATACTGGTCTGTACTGCCTTATACTGGTTTATACTGGTCTGTACCGGTCCATACTGGTTTGTACTGGTCTGTACTGGTCCATACTGGTTTGCATCAGTCCGTACTGGTTTATACTGGTGTATACTGGTCTATACTGGTTCCCTTCCCCCCCCAGCCGCGGTGACCTGGGCCTGGAGCGCAACGGGGCCGTGACCCTGCGGTGAGCGCCCTTTGACCCCCCGTGACCCTTGACCCCGTGACCCCTTGACCTCTAACCCCCGACCCTTGACCCCCCTTGACCCCGTGACCTTGACCCCGTGACCTTGACCTTTGACCCCTGCCCCCAGCTGCCCGGTGATGCTGGTGGTGGGCGACAACTCCCCCCACGAGGACGCCGTGGTGAGCGCGTGCGGGGGGGCGGAGCCTGTGACGTCACCGGGGAGGGGGCGTGGCCTCGTGACGTCACCGGGGAGGGGGCGTGGCCTCGGGGTGACGTCACCCTGGGGGCGTGGCCTCCGCGGCTGAAGCCCCGCCCCCTTTTTGCCCATATAAGGTGGAGTGCAACGCCAAGCTGGACCCCACCCAGACCTCCTTCCTCAAGGTGGCCCCGCCCCCTGACCCTTGACCCCGCCCCCTGACCCTTGACCCCGCCCCTGACCCTTGACCCCGCCCCCACCTTTAACCCCGCCCCCGCCCTCTGACCACGCCCCCCGGCCTCTGGCCCCGCCCCCTTTTTGCCCCCCCCCCCCCCCCCTTGCAGATGGCCGACGGAGGGGGGCAGCCGCAGCTCAGCCAGGTGAGGGGGGGGGGCGGGGGGGGTCACGGAGGGGTCAGGGGTCATGGCGGGGTCAGGGGTCACGGAGGGGGAGGGGGGAGGGGTCGGGGGTCACGGAGGGGTCAAGGGGAGGGGCCAAAGGGCAGAAGGGAAGGGGGGAGGGGCTTGGGGGGTCAGAGGTCACAGTGGGGTCAGGGGTCACAGGGGGTCAAGGGGCAGGGGCAGGGGTTACAGAGGGGTCACGGGGTGGGGTCGGGGGGTCATGGAGGGGTCGGGGGGAGGGGCCAAAGGGCAACAGAAGGGGTTATGGAGGGGGGAGGGGTTTGGGGGTCAAAGGTCACGGTGGGGTCAGAGGTCACGGGGCGTGGTCGGGGTCACGGTGGGGTCACGGGGCGGGGTCGGGGGTCACGGAGGGGTCGAGGGGAGGGGCCAAAGGGTGACAGGAAAGGGGGGGGAAGGGGGCGGGGCCGGGGTGGGGCGGGGCCAGCGTGGGGTCAAAGGTCACGGGGGGTCAAAGGTCACCGGGGGGCGGAGTCACGGGGTCGTGACCTTTGACCCCGCCCCACAGCCGGCCAAGCTGACCGAGGCCTTCAAGTACTTCGTGCAGGGGATGGGCTACGGTGAGCGGGGGAGGGGAAGTGACGTCATCGGGGGGTGAGGGGGGGCGTGGCCAGGCTTGGCCCCGCCCCCCCGCGCTGACAGGCCCCGCCCCTTGCCCCTCCCCCCCTCCCCCGCCCCCTCCCCCCCCCCCCAGTCCCCCGCGTGGCGGAGCGGAGGCGCGGCGCGGCCCCAGGTAGGGCGGGGATGGCCTGCGTGACGTCACTTCCTGTCCCACGTCACTTCCTGTCCCCACGTCACTTCCTGTCCCCGCGTCACTTCCTGTCCCCGTCACTTCCTGTCCCCGCCCCTCCCCATCTAAGCCACGTGTGACGTCACCGCCCCTCCCCCCCCCATATGAGGTCACGCGTGACGTCACCGGCTAACCCGGGAGGGGCGGGGCCTAAAGGGGGGCGGGGCCTAAAGGGGAGGGGCCTAAAGGGGAGGGGCTTAAGGGGGCGGGGTCACAGTGGGCGGGGCCTAAAGGGGGAGGGGGTGGAGGGGGCGGCGTTAAAGGGAGGGGGCGGGGCTTAGGAGGAGGGGGCGGGGCTTAGGAGGAGGGGGGCGGGGCCACCCGCAGCACTAACAGCGCCGGGGGCGGGGCTTAAGGGAGGGGGCGTGGCCTAAGGGGGCGTGGCCTAAGGGGGGCGTGGCTTACCGCGAGGGGGCGTGGCCTGAATGAAAGGGGCGGGGCTTGGCGCCTCCCAGTGCCCTGCATTAACCCCGGTGTGTGCTCTGTGGGGGGGCGTGGCTTGACGGAAGGGGGCGGGGCTTAACACGGAGGGGGCGGGGCTTGGTGGAGGGGGCGGGGCTTGGGGGGGCAGAGCGGGACCAAAGGGGGCTGGGGGGGGGGGGGGGGTTAAGGGGGCGTGGCTTAATGGGGCGTGACCCAGGGGGGCGTGGCCTAACAGGTGGGCGTGGCTTAGGGCCAGGGGGCGTGGCTTAAGGGCGTGTGGGCGTGGCTTAAGTCAGGGGGCGTGGCTTGGGGGCTCCCCCTTTAGCGCCATGGGGGGGGCTTAAAGGAGGGGGCGTGGCTTAAAAGGGCGGGGTCGGAGGGGCGTGGCTTGGCGCTGGGGGCGTGGCTTGGCGCTGGGGGCGTGGCTTGGGGCAAGGGGGCGTGGCCTAACCCGGGGGGCGTGGCCTGGAGCCTCCTCCATAGGGGAGACCCATGGGGGATTTGGGGGGGGGGCTTAAAGGAGGGGGCGTGGCTCGGTGGGCGTGGCCTAGGGGGGCGTGGCTCGGTGGGCGTGGCCTAGGGGGGCGTGGCGATCAAGGGGGCGTGGCCTAACGTGTCCCCGCCCCCCCCCCCCCCCCCCCGGTTCCCGGCAGCGGCGGCGGCGGCCATGACGCGCCTGTCGCGCTCCCGCACGGCCTCGGTGTGCAGCAGCTCCTCCTCCGGGGGGGGCGGGGCCGGGGGGGGCGGGGCCGGGGAGGCCGGGGGCGGGGCCAGGGGGCGGAGCCTGTCCCGGGGCAGCACCGGGGGGGCGGGGGGAGCCCCCTGACGGCCCCCCCATCCCCCCCCCCGGGACCCCCCTAAACCCCCCCCCCGGGACCCCCCCCCCAAAACCCCTCCGAGACCCCCAGGGCCCCCCCCCAAATTACCCCCCCCCCCCCCCCCCCCCCCCCCCCCCCCCCCCCCCCCCCCCCCCCCCCCCCCCCCCCCCCCCCCCCCCCCCCCCCCCCCCCCCCCCCCCCCCCCCCCCCCCCCCCCCCCCCCCCCCCGGGACCCCCAGGGACCCCCCCCAGGACCCCAAAACCCCCCCGGGACCCCCCCAGGGACCCCAGGGACCCCCCCCAGGGAAAAACCCCCCCGGGACCCCCCCCAGGGACCCCCCCCCCCGAAAAACCCCTCCGAGACCCCCGGGGCCCCCCCAACCCCCCCCAAATCCCCCCCCAAGGACCCCCCCAAATTACCCCAGACCCCCCCCGGGACCCCAGGACCCCCTAAAATTTCCCCAAATCCCCCCGGGACCCCCCCCAACCCCCCCCCAAAACCCCTCCGAGACCCCCCAGGGCCCCACCCAAATTACCCCAGACCCCCCCAGGGACCCCAAAACCCCTCCGGGACCCCCCCGAGACCCCCCCAGGGCCCCCCCCAACGCCCACAGGACCCCCCAAAACCCCCCCAAATTAACCCCAGACCCCCCCAAGGACCCCAAAACCTCCCCAAATGCCCCCAGGACCCCCCAAAACCCCCCCAAATTAACCCCAGACCCCCCCAAGGACCCCAAAACCCCCCCAAATCCCCCCGAGACCCCCCCAGGAGCCCCCCCAAATCCCCCCTTGGGACCCCCCCAAATTATCCCAAGACCCCCCCAGGACCCCCCCCCAAATCCCCTCTGGGACCCCCCCAAATTACCCCAAGGCCCCCCCAGGGACCCCAAAATCCCCCCAAATCCCCCCGAGACCCCCCCAGGAGCCCCCCCAAATCCCCCCCTGGGCCCCCCCAAATTACCCCAAGGCCCCCCCAGGGACCCCAAACCCCCCCCCCAAGGACCCCCAAACCCCCGCTGAGACCCCCAGGACCCCCCCAGGGACCCCAAAATCCCCCCAAATCCCCCCGAGACCCCCCCAGGACCCCCCCAAATCCCCTCTGGGACCCCCCAGGACCCCCCCAAATTACCCCAAGACCCCCCCAGGGACCCCAAAACCCCCCCAGGACCCCCCCAAACCCCCATGAGCCCCCCCCCCCCCGGTGCCCCCCCGCCGACGCCCCCGGAAGTGGAGCCCGCCCCGCCCCCCCCCGCGATAAACCACCGGAAGTGACGTCACCGACCTCCCCCTTCAATAAACGCCCCGCCGCGCTGCCGGCCCCCGTCTGGCTCCGTTCCCGGCGCGCTCTGCGCATGCGCCGTTGCTAGGCGACGCTCCCCCGCCCCTCCCTGAAATCCCCGCCGTTGCTAGGCGACGCTCCCCCTCCCCTCCCTGAAATCGCTTTGTTGCTACGCAACGCTCCCCCTCCCCTCCTTGTCCTCACTCCGTTGCTAGGCAACGCGCCCCCTCCCCTCCCTAACCCCACTCTGTTGCTTGGCAACGCTCCCCCTCCCCTCCCTGAAACCCCCCTGTTGCTAAGCAACGCTCCCCCTCCCCTCCCTAACCGCCCTCCGTTGCTAAGCGACGCTCCCCCTCCCCTCGCTGTTCCCCCCCCCACGCATGCGCAGCCGCGCCGCCCAGCCCCTCCCGTCGCCATAGCAACGCGCGCATGCGCAGCAGCTCCCCCTCCCCCCTTCCGCGCATGCGCAGTGCTTCGGTGAGGCCGTGGTGGGGGGGGTGGACGGAGTTTTGGGGGAAAAACGGGCGGTTTTGGGCAAAAGGCGGCGTTTTGGGGGAAAAGAGGGGATTTTGGGGTGCGGGGGGGGCTGTTTGGGGGTCCAGAAGGGCGTTTTGGGGCAAACGGGGGCTGTTTGGGGTGCGGGACGCCATTTTGGGGCAAATTAGGGAATTTTAGGGGTTCAGGAGGCCGTTTTGGGGCAAAAGAGGCCATTTTTGGGTACAAGGGGGCACTGGGGTGGGCATGAAGCATTTTTAGGGTGTGGGAGGCTATTTAGGAGGTCCATGAGGCCATTTTGGGGTATAGGAGGCTGTTTTGGGGCAAAAGTGGCCATTTTGGGGTATTAGAGGCCATTTTGGGGGGTCCCGGAGGCCGTTTTGGGGCAAAAGAGGCCATTTTTGGGGTACAGGGGCCACTTGGGGGCGTAAGGAGGATTTCGGGGGGTTGGGAGGTTATTTTGGGCCATGGGAGACCGTTTTGGGGCAAAAGAGACCATTTTGGGGTGTGGGAGGCCATTTTGGGGGCAAAGGAGGCCGTTTTGGGGCAAATTAGGCAATTTTGGGGGTGCAGGAGGCCGTTTTGGGGGGAAAAAAGGCCATATTGGAGGAACGGGGGTCACTTGGGACTGTGAAAAGGGTTTCGGGGTGTAAGAGGCTGTTTTGGGATGTGGGAAGGTATTTTGGGGGGTCCAGGAGGCCATTTTGGGGGAAAAAAAGGCCATTTTTGGGGTGCGGGAGGACATTTTGGGGCAAAAGAGGCCGTTTTGGGGTGCAGGAGGCTATTTTGGGGGTCCAGGAGGCAACTTTGGGGTGGGGGAGGCCATTTTGGGGCAAAGGAGGCTGTTTTGGGGCATGGGAGGCCATTTTGGGGACACAAGAGGCCCTATTTTGGGGCGTGGAAGACCATTTTGGGGCAAAGGAGGCCATTTTTGGGACACGGGCCGTATTTTGGGGCACGGGAGGCCATTTTGTGGGTTCCGGAGTCCGTTTTGGGGCAAAAGAGCCCATTTTGGGGCGCGACCTCCCGCGATACCGGTGCCCAACAGCCGCCTCCGACCTTCCCCTTCCCGCTCCCCAAATTCCCATCGCCCCCTTGGCCAACGGAGACCGAAAACGACCGTTTTTCGCCCCAAAATGATTTCTAATCATCCCCTTGGGCAACCGAGGCCGCGCCGCCTCTTCCAACCCAACTCAACCCAACCCAACTCAACCCAACCCAACCCAACCCAACTCAACCCAACCCAACCCAACCACTGGAGACCCTTCAACCCAACCCAACTCAACCCAACCCAACTCAACCCAACCCACCTCAACCCAACCCAACCACTGGAGACCCTTCAACCCAACCCAACTCAACCCAACCCAACTCAACCCAACCCAACCAATGGAGACCCTTCAACCCAACCCAACCCAACGGTTGCTTCCGTGCCCCGTTGGCCATCTTGGCCACTCATCCCCCCCCCCTTGGGCTCGCGTCGGCCATTTTGGCCACCCCGGGGCTCGCGTCGGCCATCTTGGCCACCCCGGAGCTTGCGAAGGAGCTGCCGAGGCCGCTGGGGTCCGGGGCGTGGTTTATTGAGGGGGCGCCCTCCGAAGCCGACGTCGGGGTGAAATTTTTGGGGGAAAAAAGAAGAGAAGAGGGCTTTTTCCTCTCCCCGAACCCTATCGGAGGAGGGGTCGGGGGCCTCCCGCCCGCGCCGGGCTCCTCTCGAGGTCAGGGCTCGCTCCTGTCGACGCCGGTCATGGGGTAAGTGCTGGGGTCCTCCTTGTTGTAGAGACCTTTCCAGTGGGCCCTCCCTGCCAAAAATGAAACGTGTTTCTCCTCAGACCCCTTTTTTTGGGCCGTTTCTACCTCAAAAAGCTCAGATGTCCCACGCTTGGTTGGCTTTTGGGGGAAAACTCTGGGATTTTGGGGTTCCTCGATCTAAGGGCGCGCCCTCAAGGCCCTCAACCCAACGCTGTCTTCTCGCTGTGCCCCTGAAGTGGTTTTTTATATGTTTTTTTTGTCCTTAATCCCATTTTTTTGGTGAAAAAGGGGCTGTTTCTACCGAAAAGGCTCATGGTAAGCCCAAACCTCCCATGCTTGGTTGTTTTTTTGGGGGAAAACGTTGGGATTTTGGGGTTCCCCGATCTAAGGATGCGCCCTCAAAGCCCTCAACCCAACGCTGTCTTCTCGCTGTGCCCCTGAAGTGGTTTTTTATATGTTTTTTTTGTCCTTAATCCCATTTTTTTGGTGAAAAAGGGGTTGTTTCTACCAAAAAGGCTCATGGGAAGCCCAAACCTCCCACGCTTGCTTGGATTTTTGGGGGGAAACTTCGGGATTTTGGGGTTCCCCGATCTAAGGACGTGCCCTCAAGGCCCTCAACCCAACACTGTCTCCTTGCTGTGTCCCTAAAGTGTTTTTTTTATCTTTAATCCTTTTTTTTTTGGTGAAAAAGGGGCTGTTTCTACTGAAAAAGCTCATGGGAAGCCCAAACCTCCCACGCTTGGTTGGATTTTTGGGGGGAAAATTCAGGATTTTGGGGTTCCCTGACCTAAGGATGCGCCCTCAAGGCCCTCAACCCAACGCCGTCTTCTCGCTGTGCCCCTAAAGTGTTTTTTTTATGTTTCTTTTATCCTTAATCCCCCTTTTTTTGGTGAAAAAGGGGCTGTTTTTACCGAAAAGGCTCATGGGAAGCCCAAACATCCCATGCTTGCGTGGATTTTGGGGGAAAACACCAGGATTTTGGGGTTCCCCGATCTAAGGACGCACCATCTCCTCGCTGTGCCCCCGAAGTGCTTTTATACGTTATTTTTACCGTTTTTAACCCGTTTTCGCTCACCTCTCCTCCTCTGGCAGTAGCAGACGGCCAGGAGCAGCCCCAGGAGCAGCGCAGCGGCGGCGGCACCGCAGCCGGCCACCAGCGGGACGGGCAGGGCCGCGGCTGTCCGAGAGACCCCAAAAAAACCCCTAAAGGTCAGCAACCTCACGGGCATCGGGGCCATTTCTGGGGCGTTTCCCTGCCTTCTCTTTCAAATTTCCATCACTTTTTTCAAAATTTCCATCCCTTTTTCAAATTTCCCGTCCCTTTTTTCAAAATTTCCCGTCCCTTTTTTCAAATTTCCCATCACTTTTTTCAAATTTCCCGTCCCTTTTTTCAAATTTTCCCATCCCTTTTTCCACTTTTCCCGTCCCTTTTTTCAAATTTCCCGTCCCTTTTTTCAAATTTCCCATCCCTTTTTCCAATTTCCGTCCCTTTTTCCACTTTTCCCGTCCCTTTTTCCACTTTTCCCGTCCCTTTTTTCAGATTTCCCATCCCTTTTTTCAGTTTTCCCGTCCCTTTTTCCAAATTTCCCATCCCTTTTTCAAATTTCCCATCCCTTTTTCAAATTTCCCATCCCTTTTTTCAAATTTCCCATCCCTTTTTTCAAATTTCCCATCCCTTTTTCCAATTTTCCCGTCTCCTTTTCCAATTTTCCCGTCTCCTTTTCCAATTTTCCTGTCTCTTTTTCCAATTTTCCCGTCTCCTTCCTCAGTTTCCCCACCTCCTTCCATTTTTCCACCTTCTTCAACAATTTTCCCACCTTTTCCAGCAATTTCTCCACCTCCTTCAGTGATTTCCTTATTTCCCTCAAGATTTTTTCCATCTTTTTCAATTTCTCCACCTCTTTTTTCAATTTCTCCACTTTTTTTCAATTTTCCACCTCTTTTTTCAATTTGTCCACCTTTTTTCAGTTTTTCCACCTCTTTTTTCAATTTCTCCTCCTCTTTTTTCAATTCCTTCCTCCCCTTTTTCAATTTCCTCATCTCCTTTTTCATTTTCTCTGCTTTCTTTATCAATTTCCCCAACTCCTCAATTTTTTCCGCCTCTTTCCTTAATTTCCCCATCCTTTTTAACCATTTCCCCACCTCTTCTAACAATTTTCCACCTCCTTTTTCACTTTCCCCTCCTCCTTCAATTTTTCTGCCTCTTTCCTTAATTTCCCCACCCCTTTTAACCATTTTTCCTCCTCTTTTAACCATTTTTCCTCCTCTTTTAACCATTTCCCACCTCTTTTAACCATTTCCCCACCCCTTTTAACCATTTTCCTCCTCTTTTAACCATTTCCCACCTCTTTTAACCATTTTCCTCCTCTTTTAACCATTTTCCTCCTCTTTTAACCATTTCCCCACAATTTTCCACCCCTTTCAATGATTTCTCCTCCTCCTTTTCCAATTTCCCCTCCTTTTTCACCGATTTCCCTCCCCCCCCCCCGCTGAGGTCGAGGATCCCCCACCGAAAGGTGGGGGATCTTCCTCCCCCAACTCATCTTCCTCCCCAACTCATCACGCTCTTCCTCCCCAACTCAACGTCATCTTCCTCCCCCAACTCGTCATCTTCCTCCCCAACTCGTCGCACTCTTCCTCCCTCGACTCAACATCATCTTCCTCCCCAACTCAACATCATCTTCCTCCCCCAACTCAACGTCATCTTCCTCCCCAACTCAACATCATCTTCCTCCCCAACTCATCGCGCTCTTCCTCCCCCAACTCATCGCGCTCTTCCTCCCCCAACTCATCGCGCTCTTCCTCCCCAACTCAACATCATCTTCCTCCCCAACTCATCGCACTCTTTCTCCTCCACTCAACACGATCATCCCCCAACTCATCGCGCTCTTCCTCCCCAACTCATTGCGCTCTTCCTCCCCAACTCATTGCGCTCTTCCTCCCCAACTCATCGCGCTCTTCCTCCCCCAACTCATCACACTCTTCCTCCTCCACTCAACGCGATCATCCCCCAACTCAACTCTTTTCCTCCCCAACTCAACGCGCTCTTCCTCCTCCCCTCAACACGATCCTCCCCCAACTCATTGCGCTCTTCCTCCCCCAACTCAACATCATCTTCCTCCCCAACTCAACATCATCTTCCTCCCCAACTCATCGCGCTCTTCCTCCCCAACTCATCGCACTCTTCCTCCCCCAACTTATCGCGCTCTTCCTCCCCAACTCAACGTGCTCTTCCTCCCTCAACTCAACATCATCTTCTTCCCCAACTCAACGCGCTCTTACTCCCCAACTCATCGCGCTCTTCCTCCCTCAACTCAACACGATCATCCCCCAACTCAACGGGCTCTTCCTCCCCCAACTCAACATCATCTTCCTCCCCCAACTCAACATCGTTTTCCTCCCCCAACTCAATGTCATCTTCCTCCCCAACTCAACGTCATCTTCCTCCCCCAACTCAACTCTCTCTTCCTCCCCAACTCAACGCCCTCTTCCTCTTCCACTCAACACGGTCCTCCCCCAACTCATCGCGTTCTTCCTCCCCCAACTCATCACACTCTTCCTCCTCCACTCAATGCGATCATCCCCCAACTCAACTCTTTTCCTCCCCAACTCAACGCGCTCTTCCTCTTCCACTCAACACGATCCTCCCCCAGCTCATCGCGCTCTTCCTCCCCCAACTCAACGTCATCTTCCTCCCCAACTCATCACGCTCTTCCTCCCCAACTCACTGCCCTCTTCCTGCCCCAACTCACCGCGCCCTCCCGGCCCCGTTTTTGGGGCGCGGAACGCAGGGACCCTCACCTCTGACGGTGACCACCGCGGCGTGGCTGAGCGGCGACGGGACCCACCGGTCGCCGACCCTCTCCTCGTACCTGCAGGAGAAGCTCCCGGCCGTGCTTTTGGCCACGGGGAGGCTGAGGAGGGCCCGGTCCCGGGCTCCCGCCTCCGAAAACTGCTCGGCGCCGTCCTTGTAGAAGTAAAACCTCCGCTCGCCCCCGCCGGTGCCGTTGGCCGCGCACGTCACCGCCAGGGTGTCCCCGGCCCTCACTTCGCCCGACGGGGGGTCCAGCAGAAGGCCCGGCGGGCCCGGGAGGTCTGGCGAGGCCAAAAAAGACGAATTAGTAGGAGAAAAAACGCGGTTTTTGGGGAAAAAGGCGCCGCAAAGAGGTCGTTATCGCTAATTGGGCTTCGTTAACGCGTCCTCAGGTGATTATCGAGAGGCTGAGGGTCGACCAAGAGCTTTTGAGGCCAAGAGGAGCGTTACAAGAGGTGGCGTTGGCCCGTGGAGAGGACCCAGAGGGGGGATTTTAACAGTTTCCAGCTGACGAGGGTGAGTTCGAACAATTTTAATTACCCTCGGCTAACGAGGGAAGACGGGAGGGCGTTTTCGACCAGTTTTTGACCCGTTTTTTCCTCCAATTTCAGAAACCGGAGCTGAATTTGAGGCCGGATTTGGGAAATGTGGTTCCTCCAACCGCTCCTCGAGGTGGAATTTTGGGAACCGAGGCTCCTCCAACCACTTTTTGAGGTGGATTTTTGGGAATTGAGGTTCCTCCAACCGCTTTTTGAGGCGGATTTTTGGGAACCGAGGTCCCTCCGACCGCTTTTTGAGGTGGATTTTTGGGAACCGAGGTCCCTCCAAGCACCCCCCGAGGCCTCCTGTCCCCCCCCCGAGGACCCACCTACCCTTGACGGTGATGTCCAGCGCTTGGCTCCGGGCGACGGCACCCACGTCCCGCCCACGTCCTCCTCGAACCCGCAGCTGAAGGTCCCGCCGAAGCCCCTCGGGGTCTGCGGGACGAGGAGCTCGGAGGAACCCCCCGGGGTGGTCCCGGGGAGGTTTTTGGGGCCGGGGGAGCCCTCCGGGATCTCGACCCCGTTCCTGTAGAAGCGGAAGCGCAGCCTGGAGCCGGCCCCGGGGGCCAGGCAGGTGAGTCGCAGCGGGGAGCCCTCGCTCAGCACCGTGAAGGGGGGCTCCACGCCCAGGCGGGGAGCCGAGGGGGGCTCTGAAAAGAGGGAAAAAAAGAAAAATGGGGGGGAAAAACTTAAAATTAAGTCAGAATTAAGTCAGGATTAAATTTGAGGAGGAAAACGGTAATTTGAGTTCAGGGGAAACGTCTCAGTGGGCGTCAACGGGGGATTGAAGGCGGTGAATTTGGGTTTGGGACATCCCAGAGTAAATTTGAGGAGGAAAATGCTAATTTAAGGTGAGGAGGAACGTCTTGATGGACCCCAAAATGGAATTGAGGATGGGGAATTTGGGTTTGGGACGTCCTAGAATTAAATTTGAGGAGGAAAATGCCAATTTAAGGTGAGGAGAAATGTCTTGATGGACCCCAACATGGAATTGAAGATGGAAAATTGGGGTTTGGTACGTCCCAGAATCAAATTTGAGGAGGAAAATGCCAATTTGAATTTAGGGAAAACATCTTGAAGGACCCCAAAATGGAATTGAGGATGGCGAATTTGGGTTTTCAACGTCCCAGAATTAAATTTGAGGAGGAAAATGCCAATTTAAGGTGAGGAGAAACGTCTTGATGGACCCCAAAATGGAATTGAGGATGGGGAATTTGGGTTTGGGACATCCCAGAATTAAATTTGAGGAGGAAACTGCCAATTTGAGTTTAGGCAGAACATCTTGATGGCCCTCAACATGGAACCGAGGGTGGAAAAAAGTCTTAAAACCATCAATTTTGGGCAAAATGTTACGTCAGTTGAGCATCGGGGCGGCAGGAGGAAGATTGGGCCAAAACGTCGGACCCCAACGGACCTTGCGCTCCTCCCCACCACCCAAAAAGCCTGGGTTCGACCCCAAAACGTCGCTCTACCTTTGACGAAGACCTCCACGGCCTCGCTGAGGAAGGAGAGGATCCAGCGGCCCTCGATGTGCTCCTCGTAGCCGCAGGTGAAGTTCCCGGTGTGGTTTCGGCTGCTCTCGGCCACCCGGAGCCGAGCCTGGTGGCCCTGCGTGGCCACCTCGGCCCCGCCGATGGCCTCGGCCCCGTCCTTGTAGAAGCGGAACCGCGGCGGCGCCGCCTCCGCCGCGCTCGCCGGGGCCGTGCAGAGGAAGAGGAGGGGGAAGCCTTCGCTCACCACCCCGGCCGACGCGTTGAGGACCAGCGTTGGCTGCGGCGGGGGGTCTGGGGGTGGGGGGGGAAAGGGGGGGACGCGGCGTCGGGACACGGCTCCGACCCCGAGTTCGTACCCTATTAAGTCGCGACGGGGGATTGGGGACAGAAAATGGGGGTTTGGGGCATCCCAGAATTAAATTTTTAGGAGGAAATTGCCAATTTGAGTTTAGGAGGAACATCTTGATGGAGCTCGACGTGGAATTGAAGACGGAAAATTTGGGTTTTCAACACCCCAGAATTAAATTTGAGGAGGAAAACGCCAATTTAAGGTGAGGAGAAACGTCTTGATGGACTTTAATGGGGAATTGGAGATGGAAAATTTGGGTTTTCAACATCCCAGAATTAAATTTGAGGAGGAAAATGCCAATTTGAGTTTAGGAGGAACATCTTGATGGACCCCAGCATGGAATTGAAGATGGAAAATTTGGGTTTTCAACATCCCAGAGTTAAATTTGAGGAGCAAAATGCCCATTTAAGGTTAGGAGGAACATCTTTATGGACATCAACATGGAACTGAAGATGGAAAATTTGGGTTTTCAACATCCCAGAATTAAATTTGAGGGGGAAAATGCCCATTTAAAGTTAGGAGGAACATCTTGATGGACCCCAGCATGGAACTGAAGATGGAAATTTTGGGTTTTCAACATCCCAGAACCAAATTTGAGGGGGAAAATGCCCATTTAAGGTTAGGAGGAACATATTTATGGACCCCAACATGGAATTGAAGATGGAAAATTTGGGTTTTCAACATCCCAGAATTAAATTTGAGGAGGAAAATGCCCATTTAAGGTTAGGAGGATCATCTTTATGGACCTCAACATGGAATTGAGGATGGAAATTTTGGGTTTTTAACATCCCAGGGTTAATTTTGAGGAGGAAAATGCCCATTTAAGGTTAAGAGGAACATCTTGATGGACCCCAGCATGGAACTGAAGATGGAAATTTTGGGTTTTTAACATCCCAGAGTTAAATTTGAGGAGGAAAATGCCCATTTAAGGTTAGAAGGAACATCTTGATGGACATCAACATGGAACTGAAGATGGAAAATTTGGGTTTTCAACATCCCAAAACTAAATTTGAGGAGGAAACTGCCCATTTAAGGTTAGGAGGAACATCTTTATGGACATCAACATGGAATTGAAGATGGAAAATCTGGGTTTTCAACATCTCACACTTAAATTTGAGGAGGAAAATGCCCATTTAAGGTTAGGAGGAACGTATTTATGGACCCCAACATGGAATTGAGGATGGAAAATTTGGGTTTCTCGCATCCTGGCGTTAAATTTGAGGAGGAAACCGCCGCTTTTAAGCCACCCACCTCTCACGTTGATGTCGACGGCTCTGCTCTCCCGCGAGCGCCTGGCTTGGCGGTACCGGTCGCCGACGGTGTAGGTGCAGGTGTGGGAGCCGCCGTCCTTGGGGCCGGTGACGTTGAAGGTGTAGGTGTAGGTCCTCCACGCCGTCCGCACGTCCAGCCAGCCGCCCGTCCTGGAGAACTGGAAGCCCCGCACCTTGTCCCGGGACCGGGGGGCCGAGCACCGGATGGAGACCGTGTCCCCGATGAGATATTCCCTCTTCTCCGGCGTCACCGCGATGTCGGGAGGAGGAGGAGGAAGGTCTGAGGAAGGTTTTTTTTTGGGGAGAAAATGGGTGAGAACGGGGTTCTGCCTGCGGCAGGCGGGACCCGGAGCGTGTCTCCAAGCCAAATTTGTTTTTATCGGCCTCGATGGGGGCGTCTCGGAGCCGAATTTGGAGTTTTTGGCCACGATGGAGGTGTCTCGGAGCCGAATTTTGGGCTTTTTGGCCACAATTTTCGCGGTTTTGGTGCTGGGGTGAGGAAGAGGAAGGAGTTTGTTCTTCCCCGATCCCTCCTAAACCCCCCAGTCGCTCATCAGAAGGGGTTTTTCCCCCCCGAAAAATGTTGATTTTTTTTTGTCCTATAAGAGCCATCGGGTCTGCTCTGATCGGGCCACGAAGCCAACCCCGGTCCCCAGGGAGGAAAAATCGAGGAGAAAAACCTCCAAAAAATCGGTATTTTGGTAAAAGGAGAAGATTTTGTAGCCTGGAGCGTTTTTTGGGGTCCCACCAAGCCTTTTTGCCCCGGGGTCTTGTCCCCCACGAGCTCCGTTGGCTCGAGGGGGGACCTCAGTGGCTTTAGCGCCGAGACACGCGGGGGTTTTGGGGCAAAAATTGGCAAGTTTGGGTCCAAACGGGTCACCCGTCCCCAAAATTGTTACCTGTTGGCGATCCCTGCAGGAGGATTATCGGGAGGGAGGCTGGAAGAGAGAAGGGAGAGAAGTCAGTGGGGCGGAGGGGGGGGTGCCAAAAAGATGTGAAAAAGGGGGAGAAATGGGAAAAAATGCGGGGAAATGGTGATTTATTGGTAAGGATGGAAAGAAGAGAGGAAAAAGGATTGAGGGAGAAAGGAAAAAGGGAGTGGGAGGGAAGGGAAAATAGGAAAAGGAGAAAAGAAAAAGGGAAAAGGGGGAAAAAAAGGAAAAGGGGAAAAAAGGAAAAGGGGAAAAAAAGGAAAACCTCAGAAAAAAGGGGAAAAAAAAGGAAAACCTCAGAAAAAAGGGAAAAGAAAAGGAAAACCTCAAAAACGAGAAGAAAAAAGAGACGGTGGTTGGGCAATGCTAAAAGCGAAGAGAAACGAAAGAAAAAAGAAGTCACCGCCCTGATGCGTAATGGAGGGGAGAGGGGGAATAGGGGAAAAAGGGAAGAAATGGGGAAAAACGCGAAGGGATGGGGGAAAAAGTAATGAGGTTGGAGAGAGAGTGAGGAGATGGGGAAAAATGTGACGAGGTGGGGAAAAAACATAAAGAAATGGGGAAAAAATGTGACGGGATTGGGAAAAATACAAAGAAATAGGGAAAAAATGTGACGAGGTGGGGAAAAATATGAAGAAATGGGGAAAAAACGAGATGTGACGAGATTGGGAAAAATATGTAAAAAATGAAATGGGGTAAAAAATGTGGTGAGATTGGGAAAAATATAAAAGAACGGGAAAAAATGTGAAGAGATTGGGAAAAATATGAAGAAATGGGGAAAAAATGCGATGAGATTGGGAAAAATACAAAGAAATAGGGAAAAATGTGGTGAGATTGGGAAAAATATAAAAGAATGGGGGAAAAATGTGATGAGACGGGAAAAATATAAAGAAATGGGGAAAAATGTGGTGAGATTGGGAAAAATGTAAAGAAATGGGGAAAAATGTGACAAGATTGGGAAAAATGTAAAGAAATGGGGAAAAATGTGACGAGATCGGGAAAAATGTAAAAAAATGGGGAAAAATGTGACGAGATCAGGAAAAATATGAAGAAATGGGGAAAAAATGTGACGAGATCGGGAAAAATATGAAGAAATGGGGAAAAAATGTGACGAGATTGGGAAAAAAATAAATGGGGAAAAAACACGTAGAGGTGAGGAAAAAGCATAAAGAAATGGGGAAAAAAACATAGAGGTGGGGCAAAACCAAAGAAATGGGGGAAAAACATGGAGGGGGGGAAAAACATAAAGAAATGGGGAAAAAGCAGGTAGAGGTGGGGAAAAAACAAAGAAATGGGGAAAAAACAAACGGAGAGCTGGGGAAAAAAACATAGAACTGGGAAAAAAACAGAGGTCTGGAAAAATCAAAGAAATGGGGGAAAAACAGGTAGAGGTGGGGAAAAACATTAAAAAAAATGTGGAAAAAACGAAGAAATGGGGGAAAAAGTTGTAGAGGTGGGGAAAAAGGAAGTAGAAGTGGGGAAAAAGATGAAGAGGTAGGGAAAAAACACGTAAATTTGGGAAAAAAGGGGAAAAACCACGTAGAGGGGGAAAAAACATGAAATTGGGGAAAAAACATGGACAGATTGGGGAAAAATGCAAAGAAATGGGGAAAAATGCAAAGAAATGGGGAAAAAATGCAAAGAAATGGGGAAAAATGCAAAGAAATGGGGAAAAATGAAAAGAAATGGGGAAAAAATGGAAAGAAATGGGGAAAAAATGGAAAGAAATGGGGAAAAATGGAAAGAAATGGGGAAAAATGGAAAGAAATGGGGAAAAATGGAAAGAAATGGGGAAAAAATGCAAAGAAATGGGGAAAAATGGAAAGAGATGGGGAAAAATGGAAAGAGATGGGGGAAAAATGCAAAGAGATGGGGAAAAAATGGAAAGAGATGGGAAAAAATGGAAAGAAATGGGGAAAAATGGAAAGAAATGGGGAAAAATGCAAAGAAATGGGGAAAAAAGGGGACGAGAAAGGGGAAGAGGCAAAGGAGCGGTGGCGAACTCGGTGAAGAAAGCTGGAAAAGGGGAGGCGTTGGCTGAACGGGCTTGGAAATGAGTGAAAAACCGGAGGAATAGGGAAAAAGGGAGGAACGTTGGATGGGAAAAGGAGGAGGAGGTGGAGGAGGAGGAGGAGGAGGAAGGCTCACCGAGCAGGGGGATGAGCTGAAGGAGCCCCATGGCGGCGTCCTCCTCTTTCCCTCTCTGCCGGGACGGGAACGTCTCCTTCCCCCTTCGCATCCGCCACGTCAACCCCCAGTTGCTGGGGAACAAAAACGAGGGCCAAAAAGTCCGAAATATCAAAAAAAAAAAAAAAAAAAAAGAAATTAAAAAAAAAAAAACCAACAAAAAAAATTGCGACATCTTCCCTCGGCGCGCGGTCGAGGCCGAACGCCTCGCTGGCGGCGCGTTGAGCAATCGGGCGGGTTCGGCCCCAAAAAACCGCCCGCGGGAGGCGGCTTTGTGGCAGGAAAAGCTCTTCCCCGTTGGGGAAACGAGGTGAAAAACCGGCTTTTTGGGGTCGGTTCGGGGCACGGGCGGCGGTTTCGGGGCGCCGAGGTTCTGCGGGGCGACGCGTCCCGAAGAAGGGTCTCCAGTCAACGCGTTGCGTCGTCGCGTTGACCCCGGAGTGGGTTCGTCTCGTTTTTCTGGGGCTTTTTAGAGGGTTTTGGTGACTTTCGTAGGCCAGAAAAACGAAACGTGGCCCGCGGCGGCGGCGAGGAGCTGAAATATCCCTGAATCGGCGATTTTGCCCGTGCGTTTGGGGGAAATTGAGGCAGTTTTGCTTCCCGATTTGCAAGGAAACCTCAGCGGCGACCCCGAAGTTCCCCTTCGCTGGCCCTCCCTTGGCTTCCTCGTTTTCGGCCGAGCCCTGACTCATCGGGCAAAAAAAAAAAAAGCTCTTTTTTGGGTAATTAATTAATTATTTTAGGCCCAAATTTAACCAATTACCCCAAAGAGCCGAAATCGGAAAATCTGGAGGACCCCCGGGGCCGAGATAGGGGCTGTGATGAATTTTTTAACCTTTTTTTCGCTGGATTTCGCCGATTTGTTTGAATTTTACGGCAGTTTTTGGAAAAGGGAGCGGGGGCGGTTGTGGGATGGGAGGGTGAAAACGTTCCGGATGGTGAATTTCACGCAAAAACGTGGATTTAACGTGTGAATTTAACGCAAAAGGGGATTTAAGAAAAATGTGGATTTAAGAAAAATGTGGATTTAACAAAAAATGTGGATTTAACAAAAAATGTGGATTTAACAAAAAATGTGGATTTAACAAAAACGTGGATTTAACAAAAAACGTGAATTTAACAAAAAACGTGAATTTAACAAAAATGTGGATTTAACAAAAAATGTGGATTTAACAAAAATGTGGATTTAACAAAAATGTGGATTTAACAAAAATGTGGATTTAACAAAAATGTGGATTTATCAAAGATGTGGATTTAACAAAAATGTGGATTTAACAAAAAATGTGGATTTAACAAAGATGTGAATTTAACAAAAAATGTGAATTTAACAAAAATGTGGATTTAACAAAGATGTGGATTTAACAAAGATGTGGATTTAACAAAAAATGTGGATTTAACAAAAATGTGAATTTAACAAAAAATGTGGATTTAACAAAAATGTGGATTTAACAAAAATGTGGATTTATCAAAGATGTGGATTTAACAAAAATGTGGATTTAACAAAAAATGTGGATTTAACAAAGATGTGAATTTAACAAAAAATGTGAATTTAACAAAAATGTGGATTTAACAAAGATGTGGATTTAACAAAGATGTGGATTTAACAAAAAATGTGGATTTAACAAAAATGTGAATTTAACAAAAAATGTGAATTTAAAAAAGATGTGAATTTAAAAAATTTAACAAAAACGTGATTTTAACAAAAATGTGAATTTAACAAAAATGTGAATTTAACAAAAATGTGAATTTAGCACAGTGTGATTAACACAATTGGGATTTTAACAAAAAAAACATACATTTAACACAAATGTGTATTTAAAGATGTGAATTTACCAGAAATGTGAATTTATCAGAAACGTGAATTTCTCAGAAACGTGAATTTGTCAGAAACAGTGAATTTCTCGCTGTGAATTTACCAGAAACATGAATTTCTCCTGAACGTGAATTTCTCAGAAACGTGAATTTCTCAGGAAGGTGAATCACACAAAAGTGAATTGAACGCAAACGCGTATTTAACAGAAAAACATGAATATAACATAAAAATGAATTTAGCACATTTGTGAATTTACCAGAAACGTGAATTTTACAGAATTCTGAATTTAACACAAATGCGAATTTAACACAAACGTGAATTTAACAGAAATATGCATTTGACAAATATCTATTTAATATGAATATGAATTTAACACAAATGTAAGTTTAACAGAAATGTGAATTTGTCGGAAACGGGAGTTTATTAGAAACACGAATTTATCACAAATGTGAATTTATCAGAAACATGAATTTAACAGAAACGTGAATTTATCAGAAATGTGAATTTAACAGAAATGTGTAGCAGAAACAGGAATTTAACAGAAACGGGAATTTAACAGAAACACGAATTTAACGCAAATTTCTCTTTTTATCTGCTTTCAGGAACAGGAACTGGCTCCGATGGGACCTGAGGACGCTTACGCCAACGCCAAATTTTCTTTTTTTTTACTGATTTTTTGCGGACGTAAGGTTCGAAGCACGAGGCCCTCTCGTGTTTTCAGAAATTTTGAACGATTTGGGCAAATTTGGCTCAAAAACGTCTTTCCGAAGGGCACCGGGGACTTGTTTTGGAAGCGCTCGTCCCTTGTGAACGTCCCGGTGGGTTTGTGTTGGAAAAGAGGAAAACCACCCCAAAATGTGACCCGAGAGGTCCTGGCCCTACGTCTCCTCCTCCGGGGGGGCTTTGAGGAGGGGTGGGGAGAAGGTGCCGTGGTCATGGTCATGTTCATCTGGTTGTGGTCAACTGGTCATGGTCATGGTCAACTGGTCATGGTCAACTTGGTCATGGTCAACTGGTCATGGTCAACTGGTCATGGTCAACTGGTCATGGTCATGGTCAACTGGTCATGGTCGTGGTCAACTGGTCATGGTCGTGGTCAACTGGTCATGGTCAACTGGTCATGGTCATGGTCAACTGGTCATGGTCAACTGGTCATGGTCATGGTCAACTTGGTCATGGTCAGCTGGTCATGGTCATGGTCAACTTGGTCGTGGTCAACTGGTCGTGGTCATGGTCAACTGGTCGTGGTCAACTGGTCATGGTCAACTTGGTCATGGTCAACTTGGTCGTGGTCAACTGGTCATGGTCATGGTCAACTGGTCATGGTCATGGTCAACTGGTCATGGTCAGCTGGTCATGGTCAGCTGGCCATGGTCAACTGGTCATGGTCATGGTCAACTGGTCATGGTCAACTTGGTCATGGTCATGGTCATGGTCAACTGGTCATGGTCGTGGTCAACTGGTCATGGTCATGGTCAGTTGGTCTTGGTCATGGTCAACTGGTCACGGTCGTGGTCAACTGGTCATGGTCATGGTCAGCTTGGTCATGGTCAACTGGTCATGGTCATGGTCAACTTGTCAGCCCCCAAAAATGAGTAGAAAAAGGGCAAAATTTCCCCTTTGACCCCCAAAAATGAGTAGAAAAAGGGCAATTTTCCCATTCAGCCCCCAAAAATCGGTAGAAAAAGGGCCAAAATTCCCCTTCAGCCCCCGAAAATGAGTAGAAAAAGGGCAAAATTCCCCTTTGACCCCCAAAAATGAGTAGAAAAAGGGCAAAATTCCCCTTTGACCCCCAGAAATGAGTAGAAAAAGGGCAATTTTCCCATTCAGCCCCCAAAAATCGGTAGAAAAAGGGCCAAAATTCCCCTTCAGCCCCCGAAAATGAGTAGAAAAAGGGCAAAATTTCCCTTTGACCCCCAAAAATGAGTAGAAAAAGGGCAAAAATTCCCCTTCAACCCCCAAAAATCAGTAGAAAAAGGGCAAAATTCCCCTTGGACCCCCAAAAATGAGTAGAAAAAGGGCAAATTTCCCCTTCAGCCCCCAAAAATCAGTACAAAAAGGGCAAAATTCCCCTTTGACCCCCCAAAATGAGTAGAAAAAGGGCAGAATTCCACTTTGACCCACAAAAATCAGTAGAAAAAGGGCAAAATTCCCCTTTGACCCCCCAAAAATGAGTAGAAAAAGGGCAAATTCCCCTCCAGCCCCCAAAAATGAGTAGAAAAAGGGCAAAATTCCCCTTTGACCCCCAAAAATGAGTAGAAAAAGGGCAAATTTCCCCTTCAGCCCCCCAAAAATGAGTAGAAAAAGGGCAAATTTCTCCTTCAGCCCCCAAAAATGAGTAGAAAAAGGGCAAATTTCCCCTTCAGCCCCCAAAAATGAGTAGAAAAAGGGCAAATTTCCCCTTCAGCCCCCAAAAAGGGCAAAATTCCACTTTGACCCCCAAAAATCAGTAGAAAAGGGGCAAAATTCCCCTTTGACCCCCCAAAAATGAGTAGAAAAAGGGCAAATTTCTCCTTCAGCCCCCAAAAAAGAGTAGAAGAAGGGCAAAATTCTCCTTCAGCCCCCAAAAATGAGTAGAAAAAGGGCAAATTTCCCCTTCAGCCCCCCAAAAATGAGTAGAAAAAGGGCAAATTTCCCCTTCAGCCCCCAAAAATCAGTAGAAAAAGGGCAAAATTCCCCTTTGACCCCCAAAAATGAGTAGAAAAAGGGCAAAATTCCCCCTTGACCCCCAAAAATGAGTAGAAAAAGGGCATATTTCCCCTTCAGCCCCCCAAAAATGAGTTGAAAAAGGGCAAATTTCTCCTTCAGCCCCCAAAAATGAGTAGAAAAAGGGCAAATTTCTCCTTCAGCCCCCAAAAATGAGTAGAAAAAGGGCAAAATTCCCCTTTGACCCACAAAAATGAGTAGAAAAAGGGCAAAATTCCCCTTTGACCCCCAAAAATGAGTAGAAAAAGGGCAAAATTCCCCTTTGACCCCCAAAAATGAGTAGAAAAAGGGCAAAATTCCCCTTTGACCCCCAAAAATGAGTAGAAAAAGGGCAATTTTCCCATTCAGCCCCCAAAAATCGGTAGAAAAAGGGCCAAAATTCCCCTTCAGCCCCCGAAAATGAGTAGAAAAAGGGCAAAATTTCCCTTTGACCCCCAAAAATGAGTAGAAAAAGGGCAAAAATTCCCCTTCAACCCCCAAAAATCAGTAGAAAAAGGGCAAAATTCCCCTTGGACCCCCAAAAATGAGTAGAAAAAGGGCAAAATTCTCCTTCAGCCCCCAAAAATGAGTAGAAAAAGGGCAAATTTCCCCTTCAGCCCCCCAAAAATGAGTAGAAAAAGGGCAAAATTCCCCTTTGACCCCCAAAAATGAGTAGAAAAAGGGCAAATTTCTCCTTCAGCCCCCAAAAATGAGTAGAAAAAGGGCAAAATTCCCCCTTGACCCCCAAAAATGAGTAGAAAAAGGGCAAATTTCCCCTTCAGCCCCCCAAAAATGAGTAGAAAAAGGGCAAATTTCTCCTTCAGCCCCCCAAAAATGAGTAGAAAAAGGGCAAATTTCTCCTTCAGCCCCCAAAAATGAGTAGAAAAAGGGCAAAATTCCCCTTTGACCCCCAAAAATGAGTAGAAAAAGGGCAAAATTCCCCTTGGACCCCCAAAAATGAGTAGAAAAAGGGCAAATTTCCCCTTCAGCCCCCAAAAATGAGTAGAAAAAGGGCCAAAATTCCCCTTCAGCCCCCAAAAATGAGTAGAAAAAGGGCAAAAATTCCCCTTCAACCCCCAAAAATGAGTAGAAAACGGCAAAATTCCCCTTGGACCCCCAAAAATGAGTAGAAAAAGGGCAAATTTCCCCTTCAGCCCCCAAAAATGAGTAGAAAAAGGGCAAAATTCCCCTTTGACCCCCCAAAATGAGTAGAAAAAGGGCAAAATTCTCCTTCAGCCCCCAAAAATGAGTAGAAAAAGGGCAAATTTCCCCTTCAGACCCCAAAAATGAGTAGAAAAAGGGGAAATTCCCCTTCAGCCCCCAAAAATCAGTAGAAGAAGGGCAAAATTCCCCTTTGACCCCCAAAAATGAGTAGAAAAAGGGCAAAATTCCCCCTTGACCCCCAAAAATGAGTAGAAAAAGGTCAAAATTCCCCCTTGACCCCCAAAAATGAGTAGAAAAAGGGCAAATTTCCCCTTCAGCCCCCCAAAAATGAGTAGAAAAAGGGCAAAATTTCCCCTTCAGCCCCCAAAAATGAGTAGAAAAAGGGCAAAATTCCACTTCAGCCCCCAAAAATGAGTAGAAAAAGGGCAAAATTCCCCTTGGACCCCGAAAAATGAGTAGAAAAAGGGCAAATTTCCCCTTCAGCCCCCAAAAATCAGTAGAAAAAGGGCAAAATTCCCCTTTGACCCCCCAAAATGAGTAGAAAAAGGGCAAAATTCCCCTTTGACCCCCCAAAAATGAGTAGAAAAAGGGCAAATTCCCCTCCAGCCCCCAAAAATGAGTAGAAAAAGGGCAAAATTCCCCTTTGACCCCCAAAAATGAGTAGAAAAAGGGCAAATTTCCCCTTCAGCCCCCCAAAAATGAGTAGAAAAAGGGCAAATTTCTCCTTCAGCCCCCAAAAATGAGTAGAAAAAGGGCAAATTTCCCCTTCAGCCCCCAAAAATGAGTAGAAAAAGGGCAAATTTCCCCTTCAGCCCCCAAAAAGGGCAAAATTCCACTTTGACCCCCAAAAATCAGTAGAAAAGGGGCAAAATTCCCCTTTGACCCCCCAAAAATGAGTAGAAAAAGGGCAAATTTCTCCTTCAGCCCCCAAAAAAGAGTAGAAGAAGGGCAAAATTCTCCTTCAGCCCCCAAAAATGAGTAGAAAAAGGGCAAATTTCCCCTTCAGCCCCCCAAAAATGAGTAGAAAAAGGGCAAATTTCCCCTTCAGCCCCCAAAAATCAGTAGAAAAAGGGCAAAATTCCCCTTTGACCCCCAAAAATGAGTAGAAAAAGGGCAAAATTCCCCTTTGACCCCCAAAAATGAGTAGAAAAAGGGCAAAATTCCCCTTTGACCCCCAAAAATGAGTAGAAAAAGGGCAATTTTCCCATTCAGCCCCCAAAAATCGGTAGAAAAAGGGCCAAAATTCCCCTTCAGCCCCCGAAAATGAGTAGAAAAAGGGCAAAATTTCCCTTTGACCCCCAAAAATGAGTAGAAAAAGGGCAAAAATTCCCCTTCAACCCCCAAAAATCAGTAGAAAAAGGGCAAAATTCCCCTTGGACCCCCAAAAATGAGTAGAAAAAGGGCAAAATTCTCCTTCAGCCCCCAAAAATGAGTAGAAAAAGGGCAAATTTCCCCTTCAGCCCCCCAAAAATGAGTAGAAAAAGGGCAAAATTCCCCTTTGACCCCCAAAAATGAGTAGAAAAAGGGCAAATTTCTCCTTCAGCCCCCAAAAATGAGTAGAAAAAGGGCAAAATTCCCCCTTGACCCCCAAAAATGAGTAGAAAAAGGGCAAATTTCCCCTTCAGCCCCCCAAAAATGAGTAGAAAAAGGGCAAATTTCTCCTTCAGCCCCCCAAAAATGAGTAGAAAAAGGGCAAATTTCTCCTTCAGCCCCCAAAAATGAGTAGAAAAAGGGCAAAATTCCCCTTTGACCCCCAAAAATGAGTAGAAAAAGGGCAAAATTCCCCTTGGACCCCCAAAAATGAGTAGAAAAAGGGCAAATTTCCCCTTCAGCCCCCAAAAATGAGTAGAAAAAGGGCCAAAATTCCCCTTCAGCCCCCAAAAATGAGTAGAAAAAGGGCAAAAATTCCCCTTCAACCCCCAAAAATGAGTAGAAAACGGCAAAATTCCCCTTGGACCCCCAAAAATGAGTAGAAAAAGGGCAAATTTCCACTTCAGCCCCCAAAAATGAGTAGAAAAAGGGCAAAATTCCCCTTTGACCCCCCAAAATGAGTAGAAAAAGGGCAAAATTCTCCTTCAGCCCCCAAAAATGAGTAGAAAAAGGGCAAATTTCCCCTTCAGACCCCAAAAATGAGTAGAAAAAGGGCAAATTCCCCTTCAGCCCCCAAAAATCAGTAGAAGAAGGGCAAAATTCCCCTTTGACCCCCAAAAATGAGTAGAAAAAGGGCAAAATTCCCCCTTGACCCCCAAAAATGAGTAGAAAAAGGTCAAAATTCCCCCTTGACCCCCAAAAATGAGTAGAAAAAGGGCAAATTTCCCCTTCAGCCCCCCAAAAATGAGTAGAAAAAGGGCAAAATTTCCCCTTCAGCCCCCAAAAATGAGTAGAAAAAGGGCAAAATTCCACTTCAGCCCCCAAAAATGAGTAGAAAAAGGGCAAAATTCCCCTTGGACCCCGAAAAATGAGTAGAAAAAGGGCAAATTTCCCCTTCAGCCCCCAAAAATCAGTAGAAAAAGGGCAAAATTCCCCTTTGACCCCCCAAAATGAGTAGAAAAAGGGCAAAATTCCCCTTTGACCCCCCAAAAATGAGTAGAAAAAGGGCAAATTCCCCTCCAGCCCCCAAAAATGAGTAGAAAAAGGGCAAAATTCCCCTTTGACCCCCAAAAATGAGTAGAAAAAGGGCAAATTTCCCCTTCAGCCCCCAAAAAATGAGTAGAAAAAGGGCAAATTTCTCCTTCAGCCCCCAAAAATGAGTAGAAAAAGGGCAAATTTCCCCTTCAGCCCCCAAAAATGAGTAGAAAAAGGGCAAATTTCCCCTTCAGCCCCCAAAAAGGGCAAAATTCCACTTTGACCCCCAAAAATCAGTAGAAAAGGGGCAAAATTCCCCTTTGACCCCCCAAAAATGAGTAGAAAAAGGGCAAATTTCTCCTTCAGCCCCCAAAAAAGAGTAGAAGAAGGGCAAAATTCTCCTTCAGCCCCCAAAAATGAGTAGAAAAAGGGCAAAATTCCACTTCAGCCCCCAAAATGAGTAGAAAAAGGGCAAATTTCCCCTTCAGCCCCCAAAAATCAGTAGAAAAAGGGCAAAATTCCCCTTTGACCCCCAAAAATGAGTAGAAAAAGGGCAATTTTCCCATTCAGCCCCCAAAAATCGGTAGAAAAAGGGCCAAAATTCCCCTTCAGCCCCCGAAAATGAGTAGAAAAAGGGCAAAATTTCCCTTTGACCCCCAAAAATGAGTAGAAAAAGGGCAAAATTCTCCTTCAGCCCCCAAAAATGAGTAGAAAAAGGGCAAATTTCCCCTTCAGCCCCCCAAAAATGAGTAGAAAAAGGGCAAAATTCCCCTTTGACCCCCAAAAATGAGTAGAAAAAGGGCAAATTTCTCCTTCAGCCCCCAAAAATGAGTAGAAAAAGGGCAAAATTCCCCCTTGACCCCCAAAAATGAGTAGAAAAAGGGCAAATTTCCCCTTCAGCCCCCCAAAAATGAGTAGAAAAAGGGCAAATTTCTCCTTCAGCCCCCCAAAAATGAGTAGAAAAAGGGCAAATTTCTCCTTCAGCCCCCAAAAATGAGTAGAAAAAGGGCAAAATTCCCCTTTGACCCCCAAAAATGAGTAGAAAAAGGGCAAAATTCCCCTTGGACCCCCAAAAATGAGTAGAAAAAGGGCAAATTTCCCCTTCAGCCCCCAAAAATGAGTAGAAAAAGGGCAAAATTCCCCTTTGATCCCCAAAAATGAGTAGAAAAAGGGCAAAATTCTCCTTCAGCCCCCCAAAAATGAGTAGAAAAAGGGCAAATTTCTCCTTCAGCCCCCAAAAATGAGTAGAAAAAGGGCAAAATTCCCCTTTGACCCCCAAAAATGAGTAGAAAAAGGGCAAAATTCCCCTTGGACCCCCAAAAATGAGTAGAAAAAGGGCAAATTTCCCCTTCAGCCCCCAAAAATGAGTAGAAAAAGGGCCAAAATTCCCCTTCAGCCCCCAAAAATGAGTAGAAAAAGGGCAAAAATTCCCCTTCAACCCCCAAAAATGAGTAGAAAACGGCAAAATTCCCCTTGGACCCCCAAAAATGAGTAGAAAAAGGGCAAATTTCCCCTTCAGCCCCCAAAAATGAGTAGAAAAAGGGCAAAATTCCCCTTTGACCCCCCAAAATGAGTAGAAAAAGGGCAAAATTCTCCTTCAGCCCCCAAAAATGAGTAGAAAAAGGGCAAATTTCCCCTTCAGCCCCCCAAAAATGAGTAGAAAAAGGGGAAATTCCCCTTCAGCCCCCAAAAATCAGTAGAAGAAGGGCAAAATTCCCCTTTGACCCCCAAAAATGAGTAGAAAAAGGGCAAAATTCCCCCTTGACCCCCAAAAATGAGTAGAAAAAGGTCAAAATTCCCCCTTGACCCCCAAAAATGAGTAGAAAAAGGGCAAATTTCCCCTTCAGCCCCCCAAAAATGAGTAGAAAAAGGGCAAAATTTCCCCTTCAGCCCCCAAAAATGAGTAGAAAAAGGGCAAAATTCCACTTCAGCCCCCAAAAATGAGTAGAAAAAGGGCAAAATTCCCCTTGGACCCCGAAAAATGAGTAGAAAAAGGGCAAATTTCCCCTTCAGCCCCCAAAAATCAGTAGAAAAAGGGCAAAATTCCCCTTTGACCCCCCAAAATGAGTAGAAAAAGGGCAAAATTCCCCTTTGACCCCCAAAAATGAGTAGAAAAAGGGCAAATTCCCCTCCAGCCCCCAAAAATGAGTAGAAAAAGGGCAAAATTCCCCTTTGACCCCCAAAAATGAGTAGAAAAAGGGCAAATTTCCCCTTCAGCCCCCCAAAAATGAGTAGAAAAAGGGCAAATTTCTCCTTCAGCCCCCAAAAATGAGTAGAAAAAGGGCAAATTTCCCCTTCAGCCCCCAAAAATCAGTAGAAAAAGGGCAAATTTCCCCTTCAGCCCCCAAAAAGGGCAAAATTCCACTTTGACCCCCAAAAATCAGTAGAAAAGGGGCAAAATTCCCCTTTGACCCCCCAAAAATGAGTAGAAAAAGGGCAAATTTCTCCTTCAGCCCCCAAAAAAGAGTAGAAGAAGGGCAAAATTCTCCTTCAGCCCCCAAAAATGAGTAGAAAAAGGGCAAATTTCCCCTTCAGCCCCCAAAATGAGTAGAAAAAGGGCAAATTTCCCCTTCAGCCCCCAAAAATCAGTAGAAAAAGGGCAAAATTCCCCTTTGACCCCCAAAAATGAGTAGAAAAAGGGCAATTTTCCCATTCAGCCCCCAAAAATCGGTAGAAAAAGGGCCAAAATTCCCCTTCAGCCCCCGAAAATGAGTAGAAAAAGGGCAAAATTTCCCTTTGACCCCCAAAAATGAGTAGAAAAAGGGCAAAATTTCCCTTTGACCCCCCAAAATGAGTAGAAAAAGGGAAAAATTCTCCTTCAGCCCCCAAAAATGAGTAGAAAAAGGGCAAATTTCCCCTTCAGCCCCCCAAAAATGAGTAGAAAAAGGGCAAAATTTCCCCTTCAGCCCCCAAAAATGAGTAGAAAAAGGGCAAAATTCCCCTTTGACCCCCCAAAATGAGTAGAAAAAGGGCAGAATTCCCCTTTGACCCCCCAAAAATGAGTAGAAAAAGGGCAAAATTCTCATTCAGCCCCCAAAAATGAGTAGAAAAAGGGCAAATTTCCCCTTCAGCCCCCCAAAAATGAGTAGAAAAAGGGCAAATTTCCCCTTCAGCCCCCAAAAATGAGTAGAAAAAGGGCAAAATTCCCCCTTGACCCCCAAAAATGAGTAGAAAAAGGGCAAAATTCCCCCTTGACCCCCAAAAATGAGTAGAAAAAGGGCAAATTTCCCCTTCAGCCCCCCAAAAATGAGTAGAAAAAGGGCAAAATTTCCCCTTCAGCCCCCAAAAATGAGTAGAAAAAGGGCAAAATTCCCCTTTGACCCCCAAAAATGAGTAGAAAAAGGGCAAATTTCCCCTTCAGCCCCCCAAAAATGAGTAGAAAAAGGGCAAATTTCTCCTTCAGCCCCCCAAAAATGAGTAGAAAAAGGGCAAATTTCTCCTTCAGCCCCCAAAAATGAGTAGAAAAAGGGCAAATTTCCCATTCAGCCCCCAAAAATCGGTAGAAAAAGGGCCAAAATTCCCCTTCAGCCCCCGAAAATGAGTAGAAAAAGGGCAAAATTCCTCTTTGACCCCCAAAAATGAGTAGAAAAAGGGCAAAATTCCCCTTTGACCCCCAAAAATGAGTAGAAAAAGGGCAATTTTCCCATTCAGCCCCCAAAAATCGGTAGAAAAAGGGCCAAAATTCCCCTTCAGCCCCCAAAAATGAGTAGAAAAAGGGCAAAATTCCCCTTGGACCCCCAAAAATGAGTAGAAAAAGGGCAAATTTCCCCTTCAGCCCCCAAAAATCAGTAGAAAAAGGGCAAAATTCCCCTTTGACCCCCCAAAATGAGTAGAAAAAGGGCAAAATTCTCCTTCAGCCCCCCAAAAATGAGTAGAAAAAGGGCAAATTCCCCTTCAGCCCCCAAAAATGAGTAGAAAAAGGGCAAAATTCCCCTTTGACCCCCAAAAATCAGTAGAAAAAGGGCAAAATTCCCCTTTGACCCCCCAAAATGAGTAGAAAAAGGGCAGAATTCCACTTTGACCCACAAAAATCAGTAGAAAAAGGGCAAAATTCCCCTTTGACCCCCAAAAATGAGTAGAAAAAGGGCAAAATTCCCCTTTGACCCCCAAAAATGAGTAGAAAAAGGGCAATTTTCCCATTCAGCCCCCAAAAATCGGTAGAAAAAGGGCCAAAATTCCCCTTCAGCCCCCGAAAATGAGTAGAAAAAGGGCAAATTTCCCCTTCAGCCCCCCAAAAATGAGTAGAAAAAGGGCAAATTTCCCCTTCAGCCCCCCAAAAATGAGTAGAAAAAGGGCAAATTTCTCCTTCAGCCCCCAAAAATGAGTAGAAAAAGGGCAAATTTCCCCTTCAGCCCCCCAAAAATGAGTAGAAAAAGGGCAAATTTCTCCTTCAGCCCCCAAAAATGAGTAGAAAAAGGGCAAAATTCCCCCTTGACCCCCAAAAATGAGTAGAAAAAGGGCAAATTTCCCCTTCAGCCCCCCAAAAATGAGTAGAAAAAGGGCAAATTTCTCCTTCAGCCCCCCAAAAATGAGTAGAAAAAGGGCAAATTTCTCCTTCAGCCCCCAAAAATGAGTAGAAAAAGGGCAAAATTCCCCTTTGACCCCCAAAAATGAGTAGAAAAAGGGCAAAATTCCCCTTGAACCCCCAAAAATCAGTAGAAAAAGGGCAAATTTCCCCTTCAGCCCCCAAAAATCAGTACAAAAAGGGCAAAATTCCCCTTTGACCCCCCAAAATGAGTAGAAAAAGGGCAAAATTCTCCTTCAGCCCCCAAAAATGAGTAGAAAAAGGGCAAAATTCCCCCTTGACCCCCAAAAATGAGTAGAAAAAGGGCAAATTTCCCCTTCAGCCCCCCAAAAATGAGTAGAAAAAGGGCAAATTTCCCCTTCAGCCCCCAAAAATGAGTAGAAAAAGGGCAAATTTCTCCTTCAGCCCCCAAAAATGAGTAGAAAAAGGGCAAAATTCCACTTTGACCCCCCAAAAATGAGTAGAAAAAGGGCAAAATTCTCATTCAGCCCCCAAAAATCAGTAGAAAAAGGGCAAAATTCCCCTTTGACCCCCAAAAATGAGTAGAAAAAGGGCAAAATTCCCCTTGGACCCCCAAAAATGAGTAGAAAAAGGGCAAATTTCCCCTTCAGCCCCCAAAAATGAGTAGAAAAAGGGCCAAAATTCCCCTTCAGCCCCCAAAAATGAGTAGAAAAAGGGCAAAAATTCCCCTTCAACCCCCAAAAATGAGTAGAAAACGGCAAAATTCCCCTTGGACCCCCAAAAATGAGTAGAAAAAGGGCAAATTTCCCCTTCAGCCCCCAAAAATGAGTAGAAAAAGGGCAAAATTCCCCTTTGACCCCCCAAAAATCAGTAGAAAAGGGGCAAAATTCCCCTTTGACCCCCCAAAAATGAGTAGAAAAAGGGCAAATTTCCCCTTCAGCCCCCCAAAAATGAGTAGAAAAAGGGCAAATTCCCCTTCAGCCCCCAAAAATCAGTAGAAGAAGGGCAAAATTCCCCTTTGACCCCCCAAAAATGAGTAGAAAAAGGGCAAAATTCCCCCTTGACCCCCAAAAATGAGTAGAAAAAGGGCAATTTTCCCATTCAGCCCCCAAAAATCGGTAGAAAAAGGGCCAAAATTCCCCTTCAGCCCCCAAAAATGAGTAGAAAAAGGGCAAAATTCCCCTTGGACCCCCAAAAATGAGTAGAAAAAGGGCAAATTTCCCCTTCAGCCCCCAAAAATCAGTAGAAAAAGGGCAAAATTCCCCTTTGACCCCCCAAAATGAGTAGAAAAAGGGCAAAATTCTCCTTCAGCCCCCCAAAAATGAGTAGAAAAAGGGCAAATTCCCCTTCAGCCCCCAAAAATGAGTAGAAAAAGGGCAAAATTCCCCTTTGACCCCCAAAAATCAGTAGAAAAAGGGCAAAATTCCCCTTTGACCCCCCAAAATGAGTAGAAAAAGGGCAGAATTCCACTTTGACCCACAAAAATCAGTAGAAAAAGGGCAAAATTCCCCTTTGACCCCCAAAAATGAGTAGAAAAAGGGCAAAATTCCCCTTTGACCCCCAAAAATGAGTAGAAAAAGGGCAATTTTCCCATTCAGCCCCCAAAAATCGGTAGAAAAAGGGCCAAAATTCCCCTTCAGCCCCCGAAAATGAGTAGAAAAAGGGCAAATTTCCCCTTCAGCCCCCCAAAAATGAGTAGAAAAAGGGCAAATTTCCCCTTCAGCCCCCCAAAAATGAGTAGAAAAAGGGCAAATTTCTCCTTCAGCCCCCAAAAATGAGTAGAAAAAGGGCAAATTTCCCCTTCAGCCCCCCAAAAATGAGTAGAAAAAGGGCAAATTTCTCCTTCAGCCCCCAAAAATGAGTAGAAAAAGGGCAAAATTCCCCCTTGACCCCCAAAAATGAGTAGAAAAAGGGCAAATTTCCCCTTCAGCCCCCCAAAAATGAGTAGAAAAAGGGCAAATTTCTCCTTCAGCCCCCCAAAAATGAGTAGAAAAAGGGCAAATTTCTCCTTCAGCCCCCAAAAATGAGTAGAAAAAGGGCAAAATTCCCCTTTGACCCCCAAAAATGAGTAGAAAAAGGGCAAAATTCCCCTTGAACCCCCAAAAATCAGTAGAAAAAGGGCAAATTTCCCCTTCAGCCCCCAAAAATCAGTACAAAAAGGGCAAAATTCCCCTTTGACCCCCCAAAATGAGTAGAAAAAGGGCAAAATTCTCCTTCAGCCCCCAAAAATGAGTAGAAAAAGGGCAAAATTCCCCCTTGACCCCCAAAAATGAGTAGAAAAAGGGCAAATTTCCCCTTCAGCCCCCCAAAAATGAGTAGAAAAAGGGCAAATTTCCCCTTCAGCCCCCAAAAATGAGTAGAAAAAGGGCAAATTTCTCCTTCAGCCCCCAAAAATGAGTAGAAAAAGGGCAAAATTCCACTTTGACCCCCCAAAAATGAGTAGAAAAAGGGCAAAATTCTCATTCAGCCCCCAAAAATCAGTAGAAAAAGGGCAAAATTCCCCTTTGACCCCCAAAAATGAGTAGAAAAAGGGCAAAATTCCCCTTGGACCCCCAAAAATGAGTAGAAAAAGGGCAAATTTCCCCTTCAGCCCCCAAAAATGAGTAGAAAAAGGGCCAAAATTCCCCTTCAGCCCCCAAAAATGAGTAGAAAAAGGGCAAAAATTCCCCTTCAACCCCCAAAAATGAGTAGAAAACGGCAAAATTCCCCTTGGACCCCCAAAAATGAGTAGAAAAAGGGCAAATTTCCCCTTCAGCCCCCAAAAATGAGTAGAAAAAGGGCAAAATTCCCCTTTGACCCCCCAAAAATCAGTAGAAAAGGGGCAAAATTCCCCTTTGACCCCCCAAAAATGAGTAGAAAAAGGGCAAATTTCCCCTTCAGCCCCCCAAAAATGAGTAGAAAAAGGGCAAATTCCCCTTCAGCCCCCAAAAATCAGTAGAAGAAGGGCAAAATTCCCCTTTGACCCCCCAAAAATGAGTAGAAAAAGGGCAAAATTCCCCCTTGACCCCCAAAAATGAGTAGAAAAAGGTCAAAATTCCCCCTTGACCCCCAAAAATGAGTAGAAAAAGGGCAAATTTCCCCTTCAGCCCCCAAAAATGAGTAGAAAAAGGGCAAAATTCCACTTCAGCCCCCAAAAATGAGTAGAAAAAGGGCAAAATTCCCCTTGGACCCCGAAAAATGAGTAGAAAAAGGGCAAATTTCCCCTTCAGCCCCCAAAAATCAGTAGAAAAAGGGCAAAATTCCCCTTTGACCCCCCAAAATGAGTAGAAAAAGGGCAAAATTCTCCTTCAGCCCCCAAAAATGAGTAGAAAAAGGGCAAAATTCCCCCTTGTCCCCCAAAAATGAGTAGAAAAAGGGCAAATTTCCCCTTCAGCCCCCCAAAAATGAGTAGAAAAAGGGCAAATTTCCCCTTCAGCCCCCAAAAATGAGTAGAAAAAGGGCAAATTTCTCCTTCAGCCCCCAAAAATGAGTAGAAAAAGGGCAAAATTCCACTTTGACCCCCCAAAAATGAGTAGAAAAAGGGCAAAATTCTCATTCAGCCCCCAAAAATCAGTAGAAAAAGGGCAAAATTCCCCTTTGACCCCCCAAAATCAGTAGAAAAGGGGCAAAATTCCTAAATTTCAGTACACTAACGCCTTTTTTTTAAAAAATTCTGTAGGTTTTGGGATCTTGGCGGTGCTGGCTGTAAGCACAACGGCTGGTGGACGAAGAAACGAAGCCTTTTTTGGGGAAATACTTGTCGTTTTGAAATATTTTGAGATATTTATCGCTTTGAGATGTTTGTCAATTTGAAATATTTGCTATTTTTAAATATTTGTCATTTTGGGATATTTTATCATTCTCAGATATTTGCTATTTTTAAATATTTGTCATTTTGGGATATTTTATCATTCTCAGATATTTGCTATTTTTAAATATTTGTCATTTTGGGATATTTTATCATTCTCAGATATTTGTTATTTTTAAATATTTGTAATTTTGGGGTATTTTATCACTTTGAGATGTTTGTTATTTTCAAATATTTCTCATTTGGGGATATTTGATCATTTTCAGATATTTGTTTTTTTCAAATATTTGTAATTTTGGGATATTTTCTAATTTTCAGATATTTGTTATTTTCAACTATTTCTCATTTGGGGATATTTTATCATTTTCAGATATTTGTTATTTTTAAATATTTCTCATTTTGGGATATTTCATCATTTTCAGATATTTGTTATTTTTAAATATTTGATATTTAGGGATATTTTCTCATTTTCAGATATTTGTTATTTTCAAATATTTCTCATTTTGGGGGTATTTAATCATTCTGCGATATTTGCTATTTTTAGACATCTCTCATTTTGGGGTATTTTGCCATTTCCCAATAAAACCCAACAAAACCCCACAAGTCTCTGTTTTGTCTTTTTACCAAAATTGCGGGATCCGATCTCATCTCCTTCCCCCCCTTTTTAAGCTAAAAAAAGGTACTTTTGGGTCAGACGACAACAAATGAGACAATTCTTCCCCGAAGACCCCATCCGAGGAAAATTTTGGGGATTTTTCCCACTTTATTATGGGGTCGGGGGGGAAACCGGAGAAAATACCCCAAACAGCCCCAAAAACAATGACAATAATTTAATTTCCTAATTAATAAATAACAGGCGCAGTAAATAGCGGGGGTTGGGTTTGGGTTGAGATGACCCAAAATTGGGTGGGGTGGGGGGGGACGGATCTCGGGGGTCTGTGGGGTCGCTGTGGGGTCCCTATGGGGTCCCTATGGGGTCCCTATGGGGTCCCTATGGGGTCCCTGCGGGGCTCTATGGGGTCCGTATGGGATCGCTATGGGGTCCCTATGGGGCTCTATGGGGTCCTTATGGGATCACTATGGGGTCGCTATGGGGCTCTATGGGGTAGCTGTGGGGCTGTATGGGCTCTCTATGGGGTCCCTGTGGGGCTGTATGGGGTCCCTATGGGGTCCCTATGGGGTCCCTATGGGGCTCTATGGGGTCCGTATGGGATCGCTATGGGGTCCCTGGGGGGTCCCTATGGGGCTCTATGGGGTCCCTATGGGATCACTATGGGGTCGCTATGGGGCTCTATGGGGTAGCTGTGGGGCTGTATGGGCTCTCTATGGGGTCCCTGTGGGGCTGTATGGGGTCCCTATGGGGTCCCTATGGGGCTCTATGGGGTCCCTATGGGGTCCCTGGGGGTCCCTATGGGGCTCTATGGGGTCCGTATGGGATCGCTGGGGGGTCCCTATGGGGCTCTATGGGGGCCCTATGGGATCACTATGGGGTCGCTATGGGGCTCTATGGGGTAGCTGTGGGGCTGTATGGGGTCTCTATGGGGTCCCTGTGGGGCTCTATGGGGTCGCTATGGGGTCCCTATCGGGTCCCTATGAGGTCCCTATGGGGCTCTATGGGGTCGCTCTATGGGGTCCCTATGGGGTCCTTGTTG